>NC_143232.1:4118297-4460095 GCF_030267445.1 Bombyx mandarina
CTATTCCTGCCATAAAACACTAATAACTCGTTTAGAATCCGAAATTTGAAATTTTGAATATAATTAAATATTGCTTTATTCAAACCTCAAATTCAAAGGACGTGTCTTTAATTGTTTGAGAATTATGAATTTAATGAATACAATATTAGAATTTTAAATTTTATTTGGATTTTGTACTTTAATATGAATTGTTAAAATAATAGTATTCAATTGACCACAGGAACTTTAGTTGTAACGTTGAAAAATGTAATTAAAAACAAATCTTAGAAAATATATTACAAAAATCAAAATGAAATGTCGACTATGAATTAAAACAAGCTACCGACCGAACAGATTCCTAAAACGGTACCAACTTAACAAGAAAAAGAAACCCAAAAAAAACCGCAAGTTCCTTAATCAATTAAGATAAACAAGAAAGCCTTTTATTCACGAAAACAATGGGCACAATACACACGTCCGATTATCGGGGAACACAAGAAAACTAAGCTCCCACTAAATTATCTGTTTGTCCCGGTTTTGCGCAACTTTGTTATTTGTCCGTTGTTAGTCAGTGAGTAATACAGTTTCGATGTTACGTGGAGCTTTTGAATTCAGTACATAAATGGGTCTCGTCCAAAAGTTTTAATGTCAGTTGATTTATTGGCAGTTCGTAACACGAGCCTTGCGTAAAGCGTGTTGAGCAGGACAATTCTGAATCAAGATCTCCTTAGAGCGCGAACCGTCAATAGATCGACTCTTTAGTAAGGCGTATATAGTGCGGAGGGTCAGAATACCGACTATCACGCAGTTTTATTATAGCTTTTAGGTATCGACCTGTACGGACGTGTGTGTGCTTAGCGCGAGCAACATTTTTAATAAGTTAATAATAACATTTATAAATACCCGTTTAAAATTATTATACTGTGAATTTAGCACTTTTTTTAAGTTAAATTTCTGTATAAGCTCCTTCTTTTTTATTTATCCTTCAGCAATTTCTAACGTACATTTTTTCCTTCATTAATTTCAAATCTAACGTAAATAATATAAATATATTTAGAAAGAACATTCCAAGATAAATTCCATTGGAAATTCAACAAAAGCCTCGCAATTTCTAAATGTCCTTCGGAACATATGTACGTTCGCTTACAAAATAGTCAGACAAATAAATGAACACAATAAATTCCCGACCGCAAACTAAAATAAAACGCTATTTAAATTACAGCACAAGTTAATAGCGATGAGCGATTTTTAATTGTACTGAAACAATTCTTCAAAAAAACTGTTGATTTATTACTATATTTTAATAAGTGATTAAATCATTGAATAGATTAAAGGTATTTTTAAGGAAATGCCAACATTCTTTGTATCACCTGCAAAATTAGCTTTCTGCAACTTGAAGTAATTACACTTTTCTCTAATGTATTTCCAGAGTTCGCACCGTTTATCACCCGATTCGCATTGCGCGATTCCTCCTTGTATGCCTTTTTATATAAAATTTCAAAATAATCCTTAACTATAGTATGTTCCATGGGGAGTGCTCTGAGGAATTGTTGAGATGATACCATCATCTCGTTTTTACCACGCACTCACTGCCCGCCAGCGGAGTAGAATTCATCCATACAGCCTGGAGCCACTGCGTTCATTCACAATGCGTTTCCAGAGATTTTTTGGCACGCACCGTCCATCTTTGGAATGAATTTCCCTCCACGGTGTTTTCAGAGCGCTATGACATATACTTCTTCAAATGATGCTTGTGGAGAGTACTTAACGGTAGGCAGTGGCTTGGCTCTGCTCCTGGCATTACTGAAGTCCATGAGCGACGGTAACCACTCACCATCAAGTAGGCCGCATGCTCGTCTGCCTCCAAGGGCAAAAAATATATAAAAAAAAACTAATTATGCAACAGCCTTGTTGTGGTCACGGAATTCCATCCTATGATCCGACACGTTGCGATTTATTTAGCATGACTCGCCAGCTTTCAAACCCAGTAAAAGGAAGGCTCTTTTGTGGTTAGCCCGCTCCATCTTACGAATGAGACCAAACCACATGCGTCCGGTAAGCACTCTTTATTCGTCCGTACGTGAACACAAAACGCCTGGGGTCCAGCTCAAGTTGTTTTTCGAGGGCGATTTAGTTGCGGTACTAAGTCTAGTTAGATTGGTGTGGTTTTTAAAGTTAAGGAAATAAAACTGAAAGGATGGTGGCGCTTATTATGTGATCGCATGGGTAGGTCTGAATTAGTCACGTCTTGACTAAATTCTGTCATAAAACAGTCATAATGTTTTACATTTACAAGATACAACTAGAAAATCTACACGTCTTCATATCTCAAGGGGGATAGCCGTATTTACTGCTATAAAACCAGTTAGCTTGAACCAAAAATACCTAAATACTATCGAATTAACGTTATTTGTCTTCTGTCTTCTTAACGAAATGTATTTTCTTTTTATGTCTAAGAGCAAGCCAGACATACGCGTTAGACAACTTTAAGCATTTATTCCAGACATACGAATTAGACAACTTTAAGCATTTATTCAATCTTCTTCTTATAAGCCCACAGACGTCCACTGTTGGACATAGTCCTCTCCCAAGCCTCGCCACAAAGACCGGTCCTGCCCTGCCTGCATCCAGCGGATCCCCGCGTACCTCGCTAGGCCGTCGGTCCATCTTGTGGGCCTACCCACGCTACGTCTTCCGGTACGCGGTTGCCACTCAAGAACTTTCTGGCTCCAACGGCCATCCGATCTACAAGCAATGTGTCCTGCCCACTGCCACTTCAACGTCGCAATCCTTTGGACTATGTCAGTTACCATGGTTTTCCTTCGAATCTCCTCACATCTGATTTGATGTCGTAGGGAAACTCCGATCATAGCCCTCTCCATGGCTGTTTGGGTGACCTTGAGCCTCTCGTAAGGCCCATTGTCAGCGACCACGTCTCAGTGCCATATGTCATCACTGGTAACACACACTGGTCAAAGACTTTTGTCTTGAGACACTGTGGTATATGTTCAATATAAATACCAATTTTAGCGTTGAGATATTATGAAATTAAAGTCTTGCATTTGCAAATTCATTGTCTCTGCAAAATAGAACAAAATAAATACTCCGTATGTACCCAGAAATAATGTAAAATCGTGGAATAAATGCAAGTAATTAATTAATTATTCCAAGCCTCTTCACAATTTAGACCAGATTACAATCAAGGATTTACTGATGGCCTTAAAATTCAAACCTAATGCTGAAGAGATAATGTTGCTGGTAATATTGAAACAAATTTCTGGATAAGAGATGTATCTCTTACAAAGAAGTCCCATTTTACCGTTTTACACAAGTTTTCAAATTTAGCGTTGGAAACTTCCCATCTAGATTTCTTTTTAAAACTACACTCGGCTGCCACAAAGTAAATGCTTTTCTAGGTCGCGACTACATATATAGAGTACGTTTCTGCCTTAAAAGAAATATAGAGCTTGACCTGATTCTGCTCTACGTAGAGCTTCGAGGCCTAGCGCTTCACGCGTTGAATTTAAAATGCATTTTTCTTCTTAAATTGAACTTTTATAGATTTAAAAGTTCTAAACAGAATGGTATTAATTTAGAATAATATAATATTAAAAGTCCTAAACAGGATGCGATTAATTTCGAATAATAATACTCAGAGAGTGCTGCCATCCAATCTCCGGTGAATCTCTCAATTGCCTTTATAACGTTCCTTTATAAGATGGAATAGTGATCTTCTAAGCCATACAGCCGAAAAAGTAATATTGAAATCATTACTCTTTATATATTATATAGGTATCTATTTCATGTATTTATTTACTTATTATATTACATAAATTTTTACCTTATTGTATTAAATTATTGTATGAATTTTGCTACGTTGTCAGAGTATCTGAACCTTAAGAAATCTTACTTTGGAAAGCTAATGTTTGTGAGGCTATCAATCCAAAAAATATATGGTGCATTATCCCCATCTTTGCAGAATTTTCGAGTTCAATTATCAATCAAATTTATTCTGTCGGAAGATTCTACAGCGCCAAAATATCATATGAAACCATCCAGCAAGTGTCTAAGCTGCCTTGTGTACAGTTTCTTGTGTTAGCTTCAAGTGAAACTCAATTGTCAGTAAGCACTTCAAAATTTTAATCAACGACAAACATATTTATTTCCTTTCAAAGGAAATCTTTTGCCCACTTGAAAACAATTGCTGGTCTCATTAATTTCGAAATTAAAAAAATGTATATTCCCTCTGAAAGGACACGTCATTAAGACATCGCGACCAATTAGATGACATCAAAAGCGTAACATCTTAAATCCATCCAATTATGTGAGCTATCAAAACAGCCAGTTAATTATTCATAGGCTTGTTATTTCTCGCGCTCGGGAAGTTTATTCGAGAGGTTTCACTTCAGAGCTTATTGGAAAAGCCGGTTCACAGTGACAGACCACGAGAAAATATGTTTTTCAAATGAAGACTGTACTCCTGCACTAATTTTTTAGTTACAAATGTAGTTATCACTGAAAATGTATAAGAAGATATTATAACAAAGGATTTCAATTATTTTTAAAAGGAATGTAACAGCCCTTGTTGACTTAGCCCCACTTTAATTTTATAATAGCCATCACGTGAATTTACCTACATTTAAATGTATATTTTGGAAGAATCCGATAATTTGGCCGGGTCCGGGTCAGCCCTAACAACATCCTGAAGGCATTAACAGACCGTTATGACTGTCGGTACTTGAACCATTGTACCATGGTTCACTTGCGGACTAAATAATATTAGTAATAATAATGGTTGGTTCGAAGTAGGTATCAGTGGAATGGAATATTTGAAATGTATTCCACTGATAACTACTTTTAATAAATGTATATTTTTTATTTGATTGGTTTTGTTAATGTTAAGTATATTTCAATGATACTATGTACACATATGGACTTATTGTTGTCTGAAATAAAATAAATCATTCATTCATTCATTCATTCATTCATAATACTGTATGTTTTATCTATATTTAGTCTATATTTAGTGACACATAGAGTACAATTGAGAAATGCAATCACTACTTGTTGGTCTGAGTCTGATGGTAAATTAAATAGGTAGAAAATACATGTACTTAATGGATATGCTAATATTTATATGAGTGTTGGACTCCCAAATAATAATGACAATAAATAATAATGTTAATTTTAAATGCCCAGCAAAGCGGACGAGTACGGATAGTATTTTAATAAATTTCTCTATTTTCTTGCATTGTATTATTTTATGGATGTCTCTAAAAATACAATACAATTCCAAGTTTAAAAATTGAAATTCGGTAATAATTTTCTTAAAATTAATATTTGCTGGTTAAGGCATTCTACGAGCAATGAATTTTGACGTCACATATCAATGATGGCGGTGGCATCCACGTTTTGTTGTGGATTTGAGAAGCTAACTAGCCTAGAGTAAGCTACTAGGCTGGTTTGGGTACAGAAAATTAAAATGCATCGGTCGATATGAAACGACTTTTCCCTTAAGACGAACCACGTACAGCGATAAATAAACTTAAAATTCTCATCGGCCCTTAACATCCCATTTCGGCCTGACATTTATTATTAGCCTTTTATTTATAATGACGACACGCTGGCTAATTTCGGCCTGGGTATTTTCACAAACAAAATCGTTGAGCTTTAAAAAAGTCTTAAAAAAGTCATTCTGCCAATTAGAATGAAATTGATAAACATGTAATTATGGTGGTAGGACCTCTTTTGAGTCCGCGCGGGTAGGTACCACCACCCTGCCTATTTCTGCCGTGAAGCAGTAATGCATATCGGTTTGAAGGGTGGGGCATCCGTTGTAACTATACTTGAGACCTTAGAACTTATATCTCAAGGTGGGTGGCGCATTTACGTCGTAGATGTCTATAGGCTCCAGCAACCACTTAACACCAGGTGGGCTATGAACTCGTCCACCCATCTAAGAAATTTAAAAAAAATTGGCCTTCGTCCGTCAGGAACTATGCCAATTGTCTAAAAAAATTGGCTATCACTCAAGATTCATATGTATAAAGAAGATAATAATTGTCAGTTAAAACACGTTTTTTTAGATTTAAATATAAATTTTGACTATCTCAGGGAGGTGAGATGATGTTGACGATGATAATTAAGACGAAATCAACATATAAAATAATCGATACTAAGTTTATCGATAAAATGTCATATCTTCACTTCTCTAGTAATAGACAATCGACATTCTGGCCGGAAGCGCTGATTATCGTCCCCCGTGCAGCTGCGGTCCTACAACTGACTCGTATCTCAGCAATTGACAAACTTGTGTGTTCACCACACACCCACGGATCGTATAGTGAAAATTGACTATGACGAATTTGATCTAACGAAATATAAATTGGACATTGTCTTTGAAATACCGAAATGTCAACCTCAACATGCAGACAAAGTCCAGCAAATTGAATTTCTGGTTCAGGCTTCTGAATATTGATCAAGTTTGATTTAGTTTGAAATCGCTCGAAAGTCACGATCTAATTTTAAAAAGTTTGAATATATTTAACGCAATAATGATACTAATTTAATTTAAAATAATAATGATAAAGTTCCACAGTAAATCTTCTTCACTAGATTATTATCGGGACTAGTTTTGAAAGGTAATCAAATATAAATATGAAAATTAGAAGAATGCTGTCGAATTATATTATTCATTTGCGAATATAAATAAAATCGGTTGTCGTTAATGAGAAAATGATTGATAAAGATTGAAAATGTGAATAGGTCCTAAAGGAAAACCAAATAGTGTTTTTTTTAAATGATTAGAGATAGAGGTAGAGGGAGAAGAGGTCGACCGAAGAAGACATGGATGGAGTGTGTGAATGACGATATGGGAGAGAGAGGAGTGAGTGTTGAGATGACGGCTGATAGACGAGAATGGAAGAAAAAAATTAGCTGTGCCGACCTGACCTAGTGGGATAAGGTAGAGAAAAAGAAAAAGTTTTTTAAAATGATTCTTTGCTATCCTTGTTAAAAACAGACATTTCATATATTCGAATCTGAAATTCGAGCTTCAGAAGGAAATAGACGTAATATTATCAAAATCAATTCAGCTATTCCTCTCGGTAAATGCGTTTCGGGCCGTTGGCCCAGTTTGCTCTAGGCGCCGTTTTCGAGTAAATCAACTCTATTTTCCATTAGCTAACACCAGACGTAGATTCTAATCCAGTGACTATAGTGTTCCGGGAATCGTAGAAGTCTCTTTTTCGTTTAGGAAACTGAATTTAGATGGTTATAGTCATTTGCTTTAAGCAATTGTGAATTATATAACTAATCATTGAGATTGGGTGACGTGGCATTTAACAATCTATAGATTTACTTTTTAATTGTTTTTCATTATAACACACTTCATTTAGTTGATAATCTTATATAACATTAGAATAATTTTTAACTTTCAACTTTACAATACTCATATTTAGTTGTTTATTCCAGTGGCATAGTGAATTTAATTCGATGAGTAGCGAAGGACTCAATATTAGTTTGTTGTAATAGTTGTTGTAGTTGTAATAGGACATGTTATAGCATTCGGGAATCACAAACACCCAAAACACAAAGCCAAAAGTATATGAAGCACAATGATGATACCGGAAAGTACTGCTGCTATATTAAAATGCCATGCTTAAAGAGGAGATGGCGATCATTCAAATAATTCCTCAGAGCATATCCCGTGGAACACCGGCACAAAACACAGAGACCGCTTAAATCCCTCCCTAGATTGAGATTGCCAATCTTACTAAACGTAATTGGGGATCATCATTTTACTTTGGCAATTAATAGTTAGAAAGCACAATTCACTCTGTTACCCATTATATAATTTTGACACCTACTTAATTTAATGATGCTAGCTTTTTTGTTGGATCAGTCTTATAAAACATTGGTAGGCTAAGTATATGAATTCTATGGTATAGAAGTCAGCGTTACTGAGCATTCCACTAACGAGGTGATGCTTAGAATTGGAATTCTGGGACACGTGTCTTTTGATTTTGAAATCAAAACAAGTCAAACACTCTTTTGCGTCAAATGAGCATAAATTCAGCCGTTGTGATTTTGTCCTGTACGTATAAATGTATTTTAGTTAATAAAATTACAAAACTTATATTGTAAATATATTTTTGAGATGATTATACACTGTTTGCGAGAATATTTGTGTAAACATAAAAAAATATATACATATAAAGTACACATAATGTTTAGATACTTTCATTTTCTTGCTTCAGGTTTAAAATTGTGCTTTTATCATTCAATTTTAGCTGGGATTTTTGCACTAAATTATACTTTGAGAATTAGCGCGTATACTTTACCAACATTTGCTACTACGTCAAATAATATTTTTTTTTTTATGATTGAAAGATTATTGTTGGCCCGGAGGCCTTTCCAGTTTCACCAGGACACGTGGGCGAGCAAAGGCTCAGCCAGGAGAGGTGGGATTTGCTAACAGCTACCCGAGCGCCTCCGAAGGAGACCTAACAGCTCAAGAGTAGCTGCTTCGCGAATGAATCTACTAGCGGATCGGAATCGCGACCCGCTGAGAAGATCCGGCGAGAAACTCAGCGAGCTGATTCATGGGTTAGGTAACAAATCAAATGCCTTGTCAATGTAGCCATAGTATCTTTTAGTGGAATCGATTTCACTACGGTTGACTATTTAGTTTCAATTAATCTAAATCTAGCACAGTAAGTAGTCTTCTACAGAAAAATGTTCCTATTTCAAAATATTTATCGACCTCTTCCTTAGTATAGGGATAGTCATGACAAGGCAAATATTTTAAAATTGACGATATCTGCTGTTTTCTTCCGTTTCAGGCGTTATGAACGAGACAACATGACTTAAGTCTTTAACCGCAAATTAAAAATATGTTTTTTTAATATTTTTATTTCTTAACTTGGTAGACGAGCTCACAGCCCACCTGGTGTTAAGTGGTTACTGGAGCCCATAGACATCTACAACGTAAATGCACCACCCATCTTGAAATATAATTTCTAAGATCTCAAGTATAGTTACACGGCTGCTCCACCCTTCAAACCGAAACGCATTACTGCTTCACGGCAGAAATAGGCAGGGTGGTGGTACTTACCCGAGCGGACTCACAACAGGACCTCCTCCCAGTAAAATAGAATAGATATAATAAAAAAGATTGAAAGAAAACAAAAATTTAAATTAGAACAACTTCGTACACTTGTACCGCAACCATTTTTCCAAGACGTTGTAAAATTTCATTAGGCAATACAAGCTTGCACAAAGCAATTTATCTCTCAACAAGGCCTACGTAAATAAGAAACAAAACTTGACTATTAACAGGCGAGAATGTCTTGAGAAAATGCTCTTCAAAAGGCCTGCTTGGTAAATATCCTACTTTGCTAATTTTCCCTTAATTTTGGCGAGAGTCCAAAGAAACGCAGAAACCCGAGACGCGAATTCCTCAAAGCGAAATACAAAACTCGGATTCGACTGAAGACTTGGTAATGAGTTTGTGGCGATTCAAGACAGGTGTCTTTTCCCATCTGAAGATTAAAACGATTTGTGCGTTTGATTAATTGTGTTTTATCAAAACACGCTGTTTGAATAAAACAGCTGTGTGTGCTGTTGTTTCCTTAACACACACTAATTCTTCAGAGAATATCCATTGCCATACAGCGTGGCAAGGCTGCTAGCGTAATGGGTACTTTCGGGCCGGGTGCGATCCAGAGTGGCTTGTTTGACTAGCCGATGCCTACGCGCGCATTGCTGTTAGCGTGGACCTTTATGTTAATTATGACGACGCTTGCTTGAAAGTAAGTATTGTACTTTTTGACGAAGCATGTTGCTGATACACTCTATTTCTGTAATCTGACGAAGCATGTTGCGGATAATAACATGCACTTTTAGGTTAGGAATATTGTGTTCTTTTTTTATAATAAATAAATTAAATAAAATTTCTTACAGAATAATAAATTTTTTTTTTAATTATTCTCGTCCAGAAACAGTTAACCAATATTTTGGATTACAATGTATCGTTTGAAAATTAAATTCATTGAAACATTTGATGGTATCAAGTGTAATGCCAGGCAAAAGAGATGTTACAAAGTGATCCACGGAATCATGTCGATTTGAATTCAAAGGAATTAATTCATCGTTCTCACAAATAATTCCTATACAAATTATTATATATTAAAAAAAAGGGGTACATAAATATTTAGTTTGAGTATATATTTATACATCTATACATATAAACAAAATTGGAGTGTCTGTTTGTAACATTGAAATAACCGCTTTTTACTACATGCATATGAATATATATACGGTACATACACCAAAATAACTTTTTTAACAATTTTTGTCTGTCTGTTTGTTCCGGCTAATCTTTGGAACGGCTGGACCGATTTTGACGGCACTTTCAATGACAGGTGGCTGATGATATAAGGAGTAACTTAGGCTACTTTTTTAGACTATCTTCGCCCCGCGGCGTCACCCGTGGCACGACAATAACCGCGGGTAGCATCGCGGGACTCAACTATCAATAGTAAAATTTAATGTTTCCGAAGCGAAGCGAGGGCGGGTCGCTAGCTATGAATAAATTCAGTGCAGATTGGTAGCATAAACGAATCCTTAACTTTTTTTTTATTGCTCTTGTAGGCAGACGAGCATACGGCCCACCTGATGGTGAGTGGTTACCGTCGCCCATGGACTTCAGCAATGCCAGGGGTAGAGCCAAGCCGCTGCCTACCGCTGTAGCTTTCGTATAATGTTTGCACGCGACTCGGGTGATTAATATTTGATTGTGAAAATTTTTTAAACGGTTGCATGTCTTCAACCATTTAAGAATTCGTCTACGGTATTACATTATTCTTTGAAAATTTCCATGATTGTAAATCGGTATAACAGAGCCCGTATTACAATCAAATGGTTTCTCGGAAAAGGAATTACTACTTCGCATGAATCGTAAAAAAATACTGTGGTAAAGTAGATTTTATTACCAGGAGAGACTCGATCGAAAATAATGAAAAATATAATTTTTTGATAGGAAAAATATCTGATAGAAAAGGTTAGTATTTCTAATACTCAGTAATGTAGAAATTTATGTTTGATGCTTATGTTTATTTGATAGCTTTGAGAGGCTATTTTAGCTTCTCCTTGACGTGTAGGTAAGCTCACGGGGCTCAAACCGGGAGTATTGCTAACACTGGCCCTAGCAAGAGCAGTGCTTCGCAGAATCTACCAGCACAGAATCTACCACCGCAGAACTTATATCTCAAGGTGGGTGGCGCATTTACGTCATAGATATCTATGGGCTCAAGTAACCACCTAAGACCAGGTGGGCTGTGAGCTCGTCCACCCATCTAAGCAATAAAAATAAAAAAAATGTGAGCCGTCACGGGACGCCTAGCAGATGTGAAACATCGACATTATTTTGTAAAAGTAATATGCAGAAAATAACAGATTGTGATAGGAACTAAATATGTCATAATGATAAAATAAAATATTACGAAAAAATAATTTGTTTTCAAGTAAAACAGGTTATGTGTACTGTAGTAAACAACACTGTATACACTACGGAGTATACACTATAGGTATCCGAGCTCAGTGTAGCGAGAGAGATGGCTTAACGCCGGATCGAGTGGGAGAGAATCGCACAGTCCATTGCGCATGGCGACGCGTCGCCATGGAATGCGTCGCCACGCCAGAAATCGGTTTTACGTGCGGCTATAGATGTTTCACATCAAAAAAACAAAAATATCGTAAAAATGTACCAATTTCATAATCTTTGTCTAATATTTCGAATCACAAAATAAATCAATTTGTATTCCTGTGAACAAATTAAATTATTAACGTATTTTCAATAACACAGTATAACAGAACGTAGCTATAGAATTGGATTTACTAGATTCCTATCGATTTGTTAGATGAACCATGAACAAGTCCCTTAAAGGTAATAAGGAAACTACCTAGGTTTGAAAGGACCTCGAAGCGGTGAACGGGGGCGTACTTAGATTACACTGTTAGGTATGAACTTACTCTGTGGCTGACTTTTACCGACATTAACATGCATACATGTCATGACATTACGATCCAATAGCTTTTCTGGTGGCTTTTGTCATCGTGAGCATATCTCCTGGCTTTTGAAGATTTTTATTGTTAACTAGCTGACCCAGCTCGTAGTGCCTCAATCGATGAATAAAAGGCCTAAGCTTTTGTATAAAATAAACATAAAACAAACAAAAGGAATCCGTCCGACGGGGGACACATCAAAGGGAAAAAAAATATCTTTATTTTTTATTTTTTATTCCGCGCATTTTCATATTTGTCTACCTTTTAAACCTTCTCTGGACTTCCACAAATAATTCAAGACCAAAATTAGCCAAATCGGTCCAGCTGTTCTCGAGTTTTAGCGAACTAACGAACAGCAATTCATTTTTATATATAAAGATGCAAAGAAACGAAATTAAGTCATTATGATAGGAAGTCATAAGGTAGCCATTTTAAATTCTTAAGCATATAAATAAAATAAAAACAAAAAATCTTTTTATTTCACCCCTAATAAGTAAGTAATGCATTGTATATAATCTTTTTTTTAATCATTTCTAAATTATTATTATTTTTACTTAAGCCAATATTATAAAAAAAGTGTGGTATGCAGGAACTGCCGCGGTAAAGCTATTGCATAGCATTTTTTATCAACTTATGCAATTATAATTAGACAATTATAATTTAATATTAAAACAATAATAAAACAAGACCACGCTATATTAAACATTAATAAAAGCAAAACATTAACTGTCCCCTTCACACTCATAAGCTAGACCGCGCGAGAGAGAGATGGGCAGATTTTCATGATGCGCATGCAGTGTGACGTCACGCCACGCGCTTATTCACAAACACTACACAAGCGCAACGTGTGAATGTGTTAAACGCGAGCTACATGGTAGGCGGAGTGAGGGGTGCTAGGTTTTTTTCGCATTAATAAAAGCAAAACATTAACTGTCCCCTTCACACTCATAAGCTAGACCGCGCGAGAGAGAGATGGGCAGACTTTTCATGATGCGCATGCAGTGTGACGTCAACCTACGCGATTATTCACAAACACTACACAAGCGCAACGTGTGAATGTGTTGAACGCGAGCTACATGGTAGGCGGAGTGAGGGGTGTTAGGTTTTTTTCGTTACGGAATTTCATGATTTGGTCGCCGCGCTCAAGGCCCGCGATAAAAGCTATGCAATAGCTTAATAAAAAACCTTTCAAATTGATTTAGGTTCAGTGGTATCATGCTATCCATACTATAATACTACGAATGTGATATCGAGTCAGCTTACTTGTATCGGCTTTACATCTCAACCACTCAACAGATCAAAATATAAGGAATCATTTTGACCGAGCCTCAGTCGTAGAATCGCCATCCGGTGAAGCTAAAAGTATTGATGTTTCTTCGTGACCCGATCTCTTTTAAGCTATCTGATAAATAATTTAAAAAAATTCTAGAAGAACTAATATGAAAGTCAATTCTAATCTTGGCTCGGAATCTTCACAATACCTCCCTGTGCCTCTATATGTACAGATGAGCTAAAAGAGCGTGCTCAATTACGGAAAATTGGATTTGGTATATGCTACACGGAATAAGGGAAGAACTTTTTACTCGCTTCGTAAGTTTTCCACGGCGATTGAATATGTATATATATTTTATTGCCCTAGTAAGTAGACGAGCATACGGCCCACCTGATGGTGAGTGACTACCGTTGCCCATGGACTTATGCAATGTGAAGGGCAGAGCCAAGCCGCTGCTTACTGTATATTGTTATTTTACTGTATGTGTTTTAAATTAAGTAATTACTAGCCACTCGCCCTCGCTTCGCTTCGGAAACTGTATTTTATTATTGATTTCTCCACTATTTAATGGATGTTGTTATACATATAAACCTTCCTCTTCAATCACTCTATCTATTAAAAAAACCGCACCAAAATCCGTTGCGTACTTTTAAAGATTTAAGCATACATAGGGATATAGGTACATAGAGAAAGCGACTTTGTTTTATACTATGTAATGATACTGCAGAGCTATCAATTCAACTGTTTCAAGTGTGGTAACTGTTTTGTTTTTGTTTCCTTTTCATTTTTGGCTTTTCGTATTTTTTTCTTTTTCATTCAATTCGATTTTTTTAAAACTGTTTTTTTTAATTTGTTCTCTTGACCAATAGATCTTTGATGTTGTACATTAACTTGACCTAAATGGATGTTCTGTATCTATGTACTACCAGTAATTACACAAATATATAATTTTTGCGTGTTTAATTTTAATACAAACGAATTTCAATGAGCGTGGGTCCCCACTTGAAATCCCTTCAGGTTATTCAATCACGATTCTGCAGGATAGCCGTCGGAGCGCCTTGGTTCCTTAGGAATGTGGATCTCCACGACGACCTAGAGCTCGACTCTTTTAGTAAGTATCTACAGTCGGCATCGCTGCGCCATTTTGAGAAGGCGGCACGACATGAGAACCCTCTCATCGTAGCCGCTGGAAATTACATACCCGACCCAGTAGACCGAATGGTAAACCGTCGACGTCGCCCAAAGCACGTCATTACGGATCCTCCTGATCCATTAACGGTGCTTTTAGGCACCACAAGCACCGGTCACCGTCCTCGTCGAACCCGTCGCTTGCGACGAAGGGCTCGACGAGCGAACTAACCCATAGACACAGCCCACTGAGTTTCTCGCCGGATCTTCTCAGTGGGTCGCGTTTCCGATCCGGTGGTAGATTCTGCGAAGCACTGCTCTTGCTAGGGTCAGTGATAGCAACTCTCCGGTTGAGCCCCGCGAGCTCACCTACTAACGTTAGGGTGAAGCTGAAATAGCCTCTCAAGGCTATCAGCATAGGTAGGGAAAAAAAAAAAAAAAAAAAAATAGCGTGGGTCAAGAAAGTATTTCTTTGGAAAATTGGTGGGGTTTGAAGACGGGTATAGTTGTGTCGTCCTTACGAGTACACCGGGCTTCTTATCCTTTAGGCCACCGTGATGTTTTGAATTTTAGATTTAGACTACAATTTTTTTCTTTTGTCTCACCATTCACACAGTATATCTTTATTTTGGAGAGCAGTGCTTATTGAGAACACAAAGCCATTTTTTTTTAAATAAAATTCTAAAGATTTTCTTTTCATTTAAAAATACATTCGATGTAAACACATTACTTCTTTGGAATATTTTTGATAGGTTTTCGAAGCATCGATCATGATAAGAGCGATCGTAGCTTCAAAAAGGTATATTTAATAATCTTCCTGTTTCAATTACTATCGGATAATCTCATCAACGGTCCGCCGAAGAACAGAGTCAGGATATATATAATCCTTACAACTAAATTGAGTTGTGTCAACTAAATTAACAACTGACTGTGATTAATCCAAGATTAATCTCCGACTCGATCGGACGACACAAATAAAGTGACGACATCAAATATAATTACTAGAGCGAAGGAGACCCGAAGAAATTATATGAGAAATTCATCATTTTTATTCTTTGGTGGGCATTGAGGTTAGATAAGGAAGTTTTCCTTCACGTTTGAATAGAGTTTCTGAAAAGTAATCGAAATGAACCGAATTATATGTGATTATAGATATAAGTTTATAACTTTTTTTTTTTTTTTTTTATTGCGTAGATGGGTGGACGAGCTCACAGCCCACCTGATGTTAAGTGGTTACTGGAGCCCATAGACATCTACAACGTAGACGCGCCACCCACCTTGAGATACAAGTTCTAAAATCTCAGTATAGTTACAACGGCTACCCCACCCTTCAAACCGAAACGCATTACTGCTTCACGGCAGAAATAAGCAGGGCGGTGGTACCTATCCGCGCGGACTCACAAGAGGTCCTACCACCAGTAAAAAAATGATGCTAATACTGCCGATTTTCAAAACTTTTCGGAGTTTCAACTTTATTATTGAAACTGGTGGTGTCCTCTTGTGAGTCCGCACGGGTAGGTACGACCACCCCGCCTATTTCTGACATGAAGCAGTAGTGTGTTTCGGTTTGAAGGGTGGGGCAGCCGTTGTAACTATACTGAGACCTTAGAACTCATATCTCAAGGGGGTGGTGATATTTACGTTGTAGATGCCTATGGGCTCCGATAACCACTTAACACCAGCTGGGATGTCAGCTCGTCCACCCATCTATGCAATAAACAAAAAAATAAAACCTCAAACCTCAGGAAACGGTTGTACGATTTTACATCAAAATGACGTCCAGGTATAATGAACAATGAATCATTCAGCGCTATTGCTCGTTCAAATAACCTTTATGTATATAACAATGCCATTTAAATATGCGAAGTACAAATGACAATGTGTTCACAATCGTTGCAACGAGATGAATGCAGAAACGCGCGAATGTGGGTCGCGTTTACATGACAACGATGCATGAAAAACATTTGATGTGGCTTCCAGAGTATTATTAACTGTCGCCGACTTTCATTGTAATAATATTTCATTCGAATGTCACGGCTATGTTAGACGCTTTAAGCAGTACAGTAGAATTATTGTGTGAAACTATTGTGATTATTAAAGGATGTGACAGAAATCGTAAAAAAAAAAAACAAAATGTGTGCAATTCACACGTGGTAGAAGTGAAACCTTCCAAAATTAAAATACAATTATCCTAAACGTCTTAAGTATATGTAAAATTTTGTCATTAGTAAATAATTGTAAGGTAGCGCCCTCTGTGAATTGATATTTTAATTTCACGTATAATCCTAAATTAAAATTCACTACAAGAGCTTTCATACACACGTTAGTATTAAAAAATCTCACAGATGGCGCTGTATTAAATAGTATGTATATTTCTGTCTCATTCTTTGCTGGCTTCATCCTACACATTTTTGTATTTGTGTCTCTTACCTGTCGTTTTTTCCGTCGCATCCGGTTTGAAATCACAACGATTCTAAAGAAGTTTTCACTTCAAAAGTTTTTTGTATGTTTTGTATGTAGGTATGTTTTCATTTGAACCTCATTATGACGATCCTAGATTTATTAAACATTACAATTTATATTATTAAGGAACTTTAAAACGCTCTTAAATTAAGAAAGACACTGGACTGTTTCATGATATTATGCCAACAGCTAACACCGTTGCACTTGCGAACTAATTACTTTAAAACATCTGGAAAATATTAAAAGGATTCCGACTGATTCAATGGTACAGTAATTAGCGCTACTGGCTGTTACGCAGAGGGTCGTGGGTTCGATTTCCACATCGGGAAAATATTCGTGTGATGAACATTGCGTTTTTTTTTGCTTAGATGGGTGGACGATCTCGCCGCCCACCGGATGTTTAGTGTAATCCTCTGAATTAAATAATAAATAATAAAGATATAACTTGAAACAAATCACGCACTGTCGTTCGGCCCCAAATTAATCCTCAAGTTATTTCTTTATTATTTATTTTCTATATAATTAAACCGGGAAACCGAAAGAGACTAGGGATAGAGACAGCGATAGAGACAATACATAAAATAATTCGTACAGTCAAACACGTATTCCTTTTTTTTTCAATCGCTCAAAAATCAGTTCTATGACACAAATACCACTAATGTGTATCGATTTATTCGAGATTTTAATCGAGTTTTTGTCCGCGAAATAGATATTTTTGATGGGAACGGTAATGTATATTACTTGTTTCATTAAATGCAAAATATTTGACATGTAACCCGATTGGCAGCAACAAAAATATTAAAATGTTTGGCCAAGTACCAATTGCGACTAAGAGCGATAGTTTTTTGCAATTTATTTGTTAATGATGTTTTATTTATATATTTTTGTAATTGTATTACACGAATAATATTTGGTGACTCTGGGATTTCTTTTCTTAAAAAAAAAAACATTCTGGAATACTACCCATAATTGAGGCCGTCAGCGCAAAAGTGGGCTAAGCTTACCATAGGTAGTATAGAGGCAATTGGGTTTGAATTTTCATGAATTTGAATTTGAGTAGGAAAAAAACGCGCAAAAATAATGTTTACAAAACTATCTGTTATCTATGGGTGAAAGTAAGGCCGGTTTTGCATCAAAATTCATTATATTTTAAATTAATTCCAATACACATAAGGTTGAATATAAAAAATTGTGGGTTAGTCCACTTTTGCGCTGACGGCCTCAATTATGCTCTTAAGAGAACTATTAACATTTTGCATTCGGAGAAGTGACTTTCGCTCATCAAAATAAGTGGTAATCATCACCTATCGAGCGTAAAGGGTTAAAAGAATGAACGAGAAGATTGGATAGGATAACTGCTATTGGAATTCAGTCAAATTCAGGTATCTTCTGAGTCTGCATGGGTAGGTAGCACTACCTTCCTATTTCTGCCATGAAGCAGGAATGCGTTTCGGTTTAAAGGACGAGGTATCCGTTCCACTTTAAAAACTGTGACTTAGAACTTTTGTCTCAAGGTGGGTGGTGGCACTTACGTTATTAATGTCCATGGGCTCCGGTGACCACTTAAAACGAAATGGGCCGTAAGCACGTTTACTCATCTTAGCAATAGAAAAAGATTTGCATTCACTTTACGATGGGATGTCTTGTAGTTGAATCGAAGTGACAATGAAATGAATTACCGCGTCCAAAATTTCTTATCTCACAGAAACAAGTCAGCGAGCATAGATTGACAATTATAGTCCTTCCGCTGTTAAACCAATCTTTTCATTTCGCTGGTTAACTGTGTCTGAATTAGTTATCCTCCAATCAACTTTTAATACAATATCATTTAACTGTGCCACGGATTAATATGATCAACATTTTAAAAGCCCACTGTTAATTTTTTTATCAATTATATTAATAAAATAAAAGATTCCGATCCACTTAACATTGAGTTCAAATATAAAATTGTGTTTACATGTGCTTTGGTTTGCTTACAAAATTAAGTAAAAATTATATTCATACCTTCTGTCTACATTGCATATAATATTAGTATGCAACTAATGTATATTTATGATTGCATACATTAATGACATGCATGAATGGAATATGTGTTGTTTGATTTTTCTAATCTTTCTATGAAGTCTGATTTAATGAGGAATATACACATTTGTGTTAGAAAACAGATACTGTACTAAAAATAATATAATAAATACTATGTACTGGGTTCGTTAAATTTTTTGAATCTTATGATGTTATTGAAAAGTACATGTAATAAACTAGCATTAGACTTTAATATTGTTACTTAATACTTTAACTTCATCGCTCTTTTTAATTCAATTAAGTTTGAATTTTATGAATGCCTATTTAAGTGCAACTATAGAAATAGCAAAATATCATCACCAAGTATCAAAATTAATTCTCTAGGTCTATCTTGTGCAAAAATGAAGAATATTATTAGATAATATTTCTTAGCTAGAGTTGGGTTACATTATTATTATTATTATCTTATTATTATTTTTTTAATCTCGACATTTAGATTTCATAAATGAATCTTGTGTTGGTACCATAAGGTCCCATTTAGATCTCTGAAATCTTTAGAACTTACGTACAAATAACGTTTATGAAACAAAATTAATATACGTCAAGCAAATCCTCATAAAAAATAACTTTAGCGAAATTCAATTAAAAACTTCGTAATGACTCCATTTAGCACTTCATTATGAGATAATTGACTATTTTTAATTAAGAAACATTCAGGCGGAGACTGCCGTGTGTCTCGGAGTGACTCGTCGAGATGAGACATTGTTTATCTTTATTATTCATTGTGCTTTTAAAGAGTAAGTAAGGTTTACTTATTCCCTTTTTGTGGATAAATGTTTTAGAGTAGATTATTTTTACTATGTCTACTCTGTCTGTCTTAATAATTCGATAGTCCCTAAGTTTGTGTCCAAAATGATTGGATTTATGGAGGGTGCCTTTTGATTTTGGTGCTATTGATATTATATCTTTAAATTACATTAGGATTTCGTTCTAAATCCGGGCTTTTCTAAGCGATCCATTTCCTTTGTGTGACGAAGTATTATATCAAAACTACTTTTGCGGTTTGATGTTGCGTTTATTATTTTCATTGTACTATTTCTGAGCACTGTACGCTTCCATCCATGATCTAAAATCAGTGGACCATCATTGAACGGATTTCAAGAAAGCCCAGTAACCTGGAATAGTCCTGATATGTATTAAGGCCACAAAACAGGGAGACGCGATCTCAAATAATACAAAGTGGACTTAAAAGAAAAATCTTCCTTTATTTTACAAAATATGAAAAATACCTCTGAGACAACCATTTAGAACGAGAAAAACCGCGGAGTTGTGTTTGCTTAAATATTATTTTCACGAATTTACAAAATTGTAAATTATCTTGTTTTGCATATAGTTGTTTGTCGAAGCCTTTGCTTAGTTTAATTAGTGTTAATTGTGAAACACGTTGGAACGGGAGCTGAGGGATTCTACGCGTCTACCATAAACATGTACAAATTTCATTTTGTATCTTTCGCCTTTAGTCTTCATTATAACTTTTGAACTTCATGCTCATTGTATCATTTGCTTTGATGAATATCCTTATTTTCTTTTTGTCAAAATCATAATTTTATGTAGTAACGTGTTTTGGTCTTGAAATGTTTGCAATAGAATATTCTAATGCCTAAATTATCAAAATACCTTTATTAGCTTCTGTAATGTTACCGGTGAAAATAGCACCTTGAGAACAGGAGATCAGGACAATCTAATAGATGTAAACGATAATGGATGTTTCACATCTATTAGACTTTCCTGATTTTCAATACGGTATTACCAATCCTATCCTAAGCGACTATCCTACATCGTTCAAGGTCACATTATCACTTTCTTTGTACATATTTCGTGACAGGGTGACGATTCAGTGGGGAGTCTTGTAGTGCAAGACACGATTGTGGGTACAAGACCGCGCGGCAGATTACCGTTACGATGGACTCAGGAGTGCACAAGAAAGGCCGCGGTGCGTGAGGAATGACGGCGTATTGTGAAGCGCATCCAAAATGATGACCACGACCACATCGCCAAATGTTCAAATGACTGAGAAAAAGAAGAAATACTAATCCATATGGACATGTCTTGGTATTTACCGGTGGTAGGACCTCTTGTGAGTCGGCTCGGGTAGGTACCACCGCCCTGCCTATTTCTGCCGTGAAGCAGTAATGCGTTTCGGTTTGAAGGGTGAGGCAGCCGTTGTAATTATACTGAGACCTTAAAACTTAAGTCTCAAGGTGGGTGGCGCATTTACGTTGTAGATGTCTATGGGCTCCAGTAACCACTTAATACCAGGTGGGCTGTGAGATCGTCCACCCACCTAAGCAACAAAAAAAATGTGAGCCGTCACGGGACGCCTGGCATATGTGAAACATCGACATTATTTTGTAAAAGTAATATGCAGAAAAGAACAGATTGTGATAGGAACTAAATATGTCATAATGATAAAATAAAATATTACGAAAAAATAATTTGTTTTCAAGTAAAACACAGAGAGAATCGCGCAGTCGATTGCGCATGGCGACGCGTCGCCACACCGTACACACTACTGTATATATATACCATCATATATCATGCGTCGCCACGCCAGAAATTGGTTTTACGTGCGGCTATAGATGTTTCACATCAAAAAATTTCCTATTAAAAATTCAAATAAATATAACGTAATGTATTTCCAGATGCCGCTTCTTCGTCGACCACCACGCCTATATTCGAGAGCACAACATCAAATGAAACGACTTCGACAGATTTCAACTATACCACAACAATAATTACCACGACCACGGTCGCACCGGACATCATCGAGACAACACTGTTCAATAGATACGTCTTTGAAGGGGTGGATTATGATGTCCTACCTCAGAACTTACGAGATTTATATAACGATTGCTATGGACAAAATATCCGGTGTGTGAGGCATAGGTAAGGTTATTGAACTTATTTGAGTGATAGATGACTTTTAGAGACTTTTACTGGTGGTAGGACCTCTTGTGAGTCCGCACGGGTAGGTACGACCACCCCGCCTATTTCTGACATGAAGCAGTAGTGTGTTTCGGTTTGAAGGGTGGGGCAGCCGTTGTAACTATACTGAAATCTTAGAACTTAAATCTCAAGGTGGGTGGCGCATTTACGTTGTATATGTCTATGGGCTCCAGTAACCGCTTAACACCAAGTGGGCTGTGAGTTTGTCCACCCATCTAAGCAATAAAATATTTATATATATGTATATCAACGGTATTTAGAATAGGATTACAAACCAAATTCAATATTAAGATCGGATACAACAAACCAATTCTTTAAATTCTTTCCAATTTTTTTTTATTCAAATATATATGTATGTATGTTGCTCGTGAGACACATAACGTCTTCTTAATGATACTAAATGACGATCACGACCGTTCTGACAAGAGCGATACGACAAAAGATATGATATAGGTATTACACAAAACGCATCGAGTACTCTAATTATAATTAGTGACCACAAGCTCAAAGCAGCCATATACGTACTCAACTCGAAGAAGACGTAAGAGTGACGTCATAATATGTGACACGAGGAAGGATATTTATAAAATACTAATAAAGTCGATAAAGCATCTACCTAATTTTATATGCAATAAATCTATGAGTAAAATCAATCACAAGGTATGATCAAAATACATAAAATAAGTATAATTTTACTGATGCCTGTTCTGAGCCACAAAGGTGGGTACTATTATAACTATTTAACACAAACTTTGGCTTAACTGATCCATCCTGAAGTTTGAAAAATATATTAAACTACCATAATGAACATATTGAAATCGTTGCAAGCAACATTCTACCTTATACGTGTTTTCAGAACGGACCATTATCCTGTGTGCGGCTATAATCTGAAATCGGGGTACTACGATGATTATTACGGACCGTGTGAAATCGAATTGCAGAACTGTTATTACAGAGTTAAAAAAGGCTACGGGATATACGGGACTGATTACAAAAACGGTTAGTTTCGTTTTCCAAATAATTTGCATATTATAGAATTTAGCTATATTAGGCTATATAGGAGAGGCTATATTAGCGTTACCCTAGCGTGTAGCTGAGCTCTCGGGGCTCAAGCCGGAGATGTTGCTAGTACTGGCCCTAGAAAGAGCAGTGCTTCGCAGAATCTACCACCGGATCGAAAACACGACACACTGTGAAACTGTATCTATGGGTTAATTTACTCGCCGAGCCCTTCGTCGCAAGCGACGGATTCGGCGAGGACGATGACCAGTGCTTGAGGTACCTAAAAGCACGGTTAATGGATCGAGAGGATCCTTAATGACATGTAATTACCAACGGCCATAGAGGCTGCAACGTGACGCATCCCATTTAAAAACATTAGGTAGAATTTTTAAATGCGTTGCGTTACGATTATCCCACTCTTTAATGCTAATGGCGTTGCGAGTGCAAGTTGCAAGTATGCCGTGTGTTTGAAGATTTTCTGTGCACCTTCATTACACCACTACGCCTTATCAGTGCTGATAATTTGATACTTTAGCACTCAATTAAACTTGGACATCATGAGTAGGTGTATTTTTAGAAATTAGGTGTCTACTAGAGTCTGGTCAAAATATTATCATAATCGAAACATACACACAGAGCCTCACTCCTTAATCTTATTGTTATCAAAGTCCCTATTTTTGGTATCCAACATTTGTATTACAAGCTAAGAAAAACAGAAAGAACATTGGCTATTTATCTGTAGAAATACTTGTTTCTGCTCAGTATATAGTTTGAACCTACTGTTATATAAAATTTTGTTTTTACAGATATCATTTTCTATAATGGCGAAGGCTATAACTGTATATATTATTTAAGAAAAGCGAAAAGTAAAGAGGAAATGCACAAACTTTACATGGGAGAAGATTACGACGACGATGCATCTCGACGACGTGGTCGGAAAGGATAATAAATTATTCATTGACAATTTTACAATTTTGCTTTAGTTTACCGACTAAACAAAATGAATATTAAACTATCGATTGTCTTCATAAAAGTAGTTATTCGACTAATACAAGAAGATTGGACATCTTCGATCTCTCCCCTTCGTATTTAAAGCATTTCTATTTTCCTACAAAACCAATTTCAGGGTATACTGCAAGTAGGGTTCGCTTTTATTTCTTTCTTACCTATTAGCAAATGTTTCTCAAGTTCAAATTGACAAACAGAATCTAATACATATTAATACTTCTGGCAGTGCCGTGTACGTGTTATCTATATAACCAATAATCATATTACTATTATATTCAACACTATTGTGTTGAATAGCAACTATTGCGCCAATCTTAACTTAAAAAAACTAATAAAAAAGTGATGTATTAAATAAAATAAAATGTATAGATTTACTTACCTAATCCTTTAAAAAGAAGTCAGTGTTTTTTGTACCTGCAATAAAAATGAAATATAATTTATGCATATCTCTTACGTTTGTGTTTGGTTTTAGTTGAAAAGGACACAAAGCTCTTTAGGTCTTTGATATATTATGACTGTTTCTTTTCAATAGATAATAATAGTTCAGACATGATTAGGTTTGTTTGTGGAACCTATATGATAAGCCCTCCTTGCTCTTTTTGGATTATTTTACGATGAGCTTCGGTTGGAAAACGAACCACATTATTTTTAGTACTATTTTAATGCCACTCTACAACTGTAGGCCGGATCAGCTAGATGAATGTATCGAGTAAAACATGAACCCAAGAATATGACTCCCAAAAATTAATACTATTATCGGAGAAGATGATATGTTAGAAGCGAAAAATTAGTAAGTTTTCGACGGGTAATGAGAAAGTAAGACCTACACGGTACTAGAAGATTAATAAATTGAAATATGGGTGGAAACAAACCGAGTGGGATATAGCTAAGATGGATGGGTTCTGTGTATTGTTAATGTTCTCTAAGTGATGATAATGATGACCAAAATCAAAACAAAATGGAATAGATACGAACTTTGATGGGTGAAAAAAGAGTGACAGTCATACCGGTGGTTTTAAAAGAATTTTAAGACGAATTTGCAAAAAAATTTGGAAGTACATCCTATTTTATGTTTAAAAGAAACAAGAGACTATATGGCCTTTTTAAGAGTTGCTTATACCATCAACTAAATTCTTTCACTATTTAGAAAAGGGTGCTACTACAGAAATAATTTGCATAGCAATCAATTATTTACATTGCAAAAACAAGTACGGTCATTCCAAATTTCTTTAAGAGAGATACTGACTGCGACCGACTATTAAATCGGGTAATGTCACCGTTTGTCGTCGTCGTGGTCTAAAAGATAAGACGTTTGGTACATTCATATCTTGCAATGCACCGGTGTTCGAATCCCGCAGGTGGGTTCCAATTTTTCTAATGAAATACGTGCTTGACTGTTCACGATTGACTTCCACGGTGAAGGAATAACATCGTGTAATAAAAATCAAGCCCGCAAAATTATAATTTGCATAATTACTGGTGGTAGGACGTCTTGTGAGTCCGCACGGGTAGGTACCACCACCCCGCCTATTTCTGCCGTGAAGCAGTAATGCGTTTCGGTTTGAAGGGTGGGGCAGTCATTGTAATTATACTTGAGACCTTAGAACTTATATTTCAAGGTGGGTGATGCATTTACGTCGTAGATGTCTATAGACCCCAGTATCCACTTAATACCAGGTGGGCTCGTCCACCCATCTAATCAATAAAAAAAAACGACTAAAACCCTTTGTCGCTCAACGATAGGCTTCCAGGTCATAGATGAATATGGGTTTTTCAGGTAGTGTGAGTAGACTCTGCTCCCGTGTGGAATTGTGCAATAGTAAAATGGAAATGACAAACAATTCAGAGCATTATCCATGGAGATTTCTTGTTTTAAATTTATCTTAATTGATATGATTGGGCACACTATTATTTAAAGGGTTCTTGTCACGATTTCTACCCGATGATATGTAGGCGAAGTAAAATGTCCCTTAGAAATAAGGTGACACTCTACAAAACTTGCATACGCCCCGTCATGACCTATGCAAGTGTAGTGTTCGCTCACGCGGCCCGCATACACTTGAAATCATTCCAAGTCATTCAATCCCGTTTTTGCAGGATAGCCGTCGGAGCCCCGTGGTTCGTCAGGAATGTCGACCTCCATGACGACCTGGACTTAGAGTCCATCAGTAAGTATCTGCAGTCGGCGTCCATGCGCCACTTCGATAAAGCGGCACGACAGGAGAACCCTCTCATCGTGGCCGCCGGTAACTACATTCCCGATCCTGCGGACAGAATGGAAAGCAGTCGACGTCGCCCAAAACACGTCATCTCGGATCCTCCCGATCCACTAACGGTGCTTTTAGGTACTTCAAGCACCGGTCACCGTTCTCGTCGAACCCGTCGCTTGCGACGAAGGGCTCGACGAGTAAATTAACTCTCAGACACAGCCCACTGAGTTTCTCGCCGGATCTTCTCAGTGGGTCGCGTTTCCGATCCGGTGGTAGATTCTGCGAAGCACGGCTCTTGCTAGGGTTCGTGTTAGCAACATCGTCAGGTTGAGCCCCGTGAGCTCACCTACTAAAGTTAGGGTTACGCTGACATAGCCTCTCAAGGCTATCAGCTTAGGTAGGAAAAAAAAAAAAAAAAAAAAAAAAAAGTCACGATTTTCATATTGAATGCGTACCCGATATTTAAGGGCTCTTGCTAGTGCCAAAATCACGGGAAGATTTTAATGGATATGATTATTTAAATTAGCGGTTCTATAGTCGATTAGCATTTTCGCAAATGACACTGGTTCATTGTTTTGTCTAATTCAAAACAAACAAAAATATAATATTATAAGGCATTAACTTAACTGATACCATATTCACGAATCATATAGATTTTGAGCATCTCATATTCTGTACCGCATTTGCGGTTACAAAGCTTTAACCCCGTGTCAATATCAGGCATGGAACGTCGGTTTGTTACCAGCTCGTATTATGCAGTAAAGATATATTTTGTAAAAGAACCTTTTCGTGTGAAATAGAATGGAAATAGTGGCCCATTATTTCCATTCATATTATATATTTTAGTAATGTGGCAGTTGCGGATACGAGTAGATCCTGTTTATTTCTTCTACAACGGCCGCCATAGACTTCAAACCGAAACGCATTATTGCTTTACGGCAGAAATAGCTTGGGTGGTGGTATCAACCATGACCATGATGGTAACATGAACTTGTCTATGTAATAAATAAATAAGAAAAATATCTTTTTTTGTTTCATAATGTTAATTTACGCAGTGAGAATACCAAGTAGAAACTATATTTAATTAATAGTTCAGAAAACAAAACCGCGCGTGACTAACCATTGCGTTGTTATTAACAAACTCTGACAGGCAATGTTTTCCACATGACTGACACGGAGTGATATTATCTTTAACAATTACATAGGTTTTAGCATTTCATAAGTTCCCGATATTTCGGCGCTGTTGCAAGCGCCATGATCACGGATAGACTGAAGACTTCGATAGCATGTTAGGAACATACAAATCTGTTTACCTTCTTTCTAGGCAGTTAGTATTGACAGATTTTTCTGGACGCTTTGAGAACGCATTGCTTTTTACCAAACTTAGTACTGGAATCAATTTATTTTTTCCCTACCCAATCGTTTGTAGCTTAAGGGGCTATTTCAATTTCTCGCGGACCAGTAGGTAAGCTCACAGGCTCAGCCTGAGAGAATTGCTGCCACTAATTGCCGTAGCAAGAGCAGTGCTTCGCTGAAACTGTCACCGAGAAATTCACTGTGGAATTCAGGAATGCACCCAGATATAAAGTAAAAAATAACATGAGACATCTGATTCGAAACTGAGCAAAATAGAGCTAGTTCGGGACAACGTCGCATGTTAGTACTTCCTTCGGTTTTCGAGAGAAAATAGTTCTAATCGTGTGTGTTTACGAGAGTCACTTTTAGAGTATTATACCTCACGAATTTATCTTCATTAATTTTCATTATAATAAAGAATACCATAAAAACAGTACCAGATACTGATAAACATACTTATGTACTTATCTACTCGTACATATGTTTAAATTGAACGCATGAACTTCGGCTTGCAGCTGTTCTTCTTCTTCTTCTTCCAGTGCCTCTTCAATCCTGAAGGTTGACCGTTAGCTTCCTGTATTCCTTTCTGTCAGCAGCCAGCTGGAACAGCTGTTCGGCGGAAGCAATACGGGTCCACTCCCGGATATTCCGGAGCCATGACTTTTTTCTTCGCCCAGCACGTCTCTTTCCGTCCACTTTGCAACTGTTAGCAAACCCCATCCCTCCTGGCTGAGCCTTTGCTCGCTCACCTGTCCTGTTTTATATTTTTATTTCTTATTGCTTAGCTGGATGGACGAGCTCACAGTCCACTTGGTCTTAAATGGCTACCTGAGCCCATAGACATCTACAAGCTACCCACCTTGAGATATGAGTTCTAAGGTCTCAGGTGCAACTGGAAAGGTCTGGGGACACCATTAATCCATCCGTCCTAAAAAAACGAGTCTGGGTGCAATAATTAGGGCCGCTAGTTACCGCACCACCGAGTCAGTCACACTTGAGTATGTCACTGTGCTATCTAATTTTAGTGGTCACGATAGCGTAGTGTTTTGATCACGCTTAAGCGGCATATTAAGGCCGGCAGACTATTAAATAATGTATGCTTAGTTTTCATAAATTGTTGACGAAATTACTAATTTCAAGTCATTCTTCGTTGATGGATGGGGTGCGTGAATGACGCTATGAGAGAGAGAGGAGTGAGTGTTGAACTGACGGCTGAGAGAAGAGAATGGAAGAGAAAAAATAGCTGTAGCGACCCCACTGGGATAAGGTGAAGAAAAAGAAGAGAAGTCATTCGGTCGTTGAAATAAAAGTACGTTTTGATTTGCGATTACAAAAATCGTTTTCAATATAGAAAGCTAAAAATAAAGACCATTGAACGTGAAAATTTAATTTCAGCACGAGAATATCTAATAAATGCTTTAAACTGTTTATTTGTTTCTGAGATCGTTAAATTGTTACGAATCGCTTGATACGATAATTGGTGGTGTTTATCATCTCTTTATAAGTTGCCGAGTTTGATTCACACAAACTAGAGAACGTTTTGTTTTTTTTTGTTTAACGTATTGCTTTAAATGTTTGGTCCTTCGATCCTTATTGTGTTTTGAATAATGAGTGGAGAAGATGTCTTTTGTACTATGTCACTACCGACTATTATAACGTTCACATTAAGCTTTGGTTTGGTATGAATATGATCCGGCAATGGAATGAATCATTCAACTGTGTTTGCTGAGTGCTATCAGAAGTGTGATCCATCTAATGAGTCTTAAAACAATTCTAAGCAGCATGAATTATGCCTTAATCACCTTCCTGGTATTGTTCATGACCATTAGCATCGGTAGCCCCTTACCAAGGTATATGTACTGTATTGACAAAGATAACAAAAATGTTTACTATAACGGATGTATGTATGTACAAGGGTTTTGTGCTCGTATATTATTAACCATTTAAGTTGGGACGTTATTTGTACTCTTCAACGAAGTGGTTTAGGGGCTTCCCTAACTGGCCCCGATCTTGACCTCGAGGCTCTTTAACGAGAACTTTAACCTTTTTTTCTTAAAAGATCTTTATTAGGCTTTAGTTGGTTTGGCATTTTTCGGTTCCGAAAATATAATGATTTCGCCAAATGCTATCAAGGACAATGAGTTATTTTGTCTTTGAAGTTTAAATAGGCAATCGAAAGAAAAAAAGGTAGGTTATATGAGCCTACCTTTTCCTTTCTAGGGCGGGGGTCGCACCTTCTACGAGGTCTTCACGCCTAGGGGCCGCGTGGGGTATGTGGGACTGGATGGTCCGTAACTGTTGGGGGCAGAATGTGTGCCCAAGAATGGTATTTAGGCCCTACCCACTAAACGACTCCCTTGCATTCTCGCCCAACTGTCCGATCTCTTCGAGGTCAGAACTCGGGCAGAGTAAAGGGGTTACCGCGGTCAGAACTGCAACCAGACATGCAGCTTGCCTCAAGAACGCCCGGCTGACGGAGCCTTCGAGGCGAAACAAAGGCATTGGAACGTCAGCTGTCTGGTGTCCCAAAATATCCCGCTGAGTCAGAACCAACCTGACGGGTTGGTCGATTTCATTTCTGGGCGGCGCGCTAGAGTACTGGTAACGCGCCGCGCGGTCTCCATATCCTCACTAGGGTGAATCCACTACAGGGGCCAGGACGTACGCTCGGGCCCCAGCTCGATCGCCACATATCGTTGCGAAAAAGGAAGTGCTCTTCCTCTCTAGTTCCACCACCTTCTTCTGCGACATGATGGACTTGCAGAGAATCAAGCATGGCCTTTCAGGACGCGTCGCTGCCGAGCATCGTAGCCATGACGATTGGCAGTGACAGGTCTTCTTCCACGACCACAAATCCAAAACAGTATGCCAATATATGTTCCGCGGTGCGCCTCTCGTCGTTGTCGACATACATACAAATACCCCTGGCAGTAGGTAATGATCGTCAGTCGTAGACATTTGCAATAAAAAAGCCACAACCAAATATCTATTCATCGCTTCTGATTTAAAACTATCTTATAAAGCACGAGCGGGAAAGTCCTTACGATGACGTTGAAGTTTCAAATGATTATAATAATATGTATAATCGCTAATAAAACCTTAAAACTGAAAATCTTCTATGAGGAATACTAAGATTTTAAATACACGAACTGACTAATCTTGAATTAAAACAAAAAAAAGTTGTAAAATATATTATTTTGCAACTTTTTTTTTCATTTTATTTCATCATTCAACGGTCCAATAAAACTCGAATTGGAAAGGAAAAAAATAGATATAAAAAGAAATCTGTGCGTCCGTTCCTTTAATTGGCCATTTAGGAAAATTCTCGTTTCATTTTCTTCCATCTGGTGCTTACAGACTTTGTAGGACAGAATGGGAATATGCCTGTTTAGTAGGGATGTATCTTTGCATACTTTTCTTCTTTAGTTCAAACTTCTTCAGAACCAAAGTATTATTAATTGTACCTAACAAAGAAAACAACATGTTTAATTATTTGATGCGTGCACTTGTTGCAATACAGGTAGCCTTTTATCTCTTTACTGACAACTCTTTACTGGTGGTAGGACCTCTTGTGAGTCCACACGGGTAGGTACCACCACTCTGCCTATTTCTGACGTGAAGCAGTAATGCGTTTCGGTTTGAAGGTTTTTTTTTAGTTTCCTACCTATGCTGATAGCCTTGAGAGGCTATTTCAGCTTCGCCCTAACGGTTGTAGGTGAGCTCGCGGGGCTCAACCGGAGAGTTGCTAACACTGACCCTAGCAAGAGCAGTGCTTCGCAGAATCTATCACTGGATTGGAAACGCGACCCACTGAGAAGATCCGGCGAGAAACTCAGTGGGCTGTGCCTATGGGTTTTGAAGGGTAGGGCAGCCGTTATAACTATACTTGAGACCTTAGAACATAATAATATTTATATATCTCAAGTTGGGTGGCGCATTTACGTTGTAGATGTCTATGGGCTCCAGTAACCACCTAACATCAGGTGGGCTGTGAGCTCGTCCTTCCATTTAAGCAACAAAAAAAAACTCTGAAGCACATCGACTACTGCGCAAAATTAAAAGCAGTCCAGTTTTTGCTGAATTTGGTGCTGGAATTGATATTTGATTTTAGGCTATTGCAGGTCCATTTCGATTCCTTGTGTGTTTGTAATTCAACCATCATTAATAATAATGAGTAATAGCACTATAGTATGGCCAATTCTATAAAACATACTGAATGAAATCAGCAAGCTGGGTTAGGGCGTCTTATGAGCCTGCTCTGGTAGGTACCATCACCCTGCCTATTTCTATTGCAAAGCAGTAATGCGTGCAAGGTTCGAAGGATACATAAACAGAAAAACTTTTTTTTTAAAGAAAGTATATTTTCGGCAGTGCCAACCTTAAGAAAACGCAAGTTTGGAGATTCAACAATAAGAAGCACCCGGTACCGAAACTAATGTACATAAATCTGAGATTATTAATTTCTTGCGAAAAGCTCCGTCGTTCGATACTGAAAGTTTACAGTGCATTATTCTTTGAAGTAGAGCTTTTTAAATATAAATATCTGATGGGTATACAACTTGTTCCCAAGTTTGCATATAAATGGGAGTTATTGAGCTTTACAAACTAATGGTGTGGAAAGTTCAATTCATTTGATGCTAAGTACCGAAAGTTTAGTTTTAAAGTTTTGCATGTACATTTTGGTCTTTTTTTTTCAATACTTGGTAGACGTAGTTTGGATCCAAATAGTGTCAAATGATTTGCTTCCTCTTCAAAATGGAAGGCTGTACCTACGTGACTGTACGTACCACTGTTTCACGTGACTAGAATTTCGTGAAAATAGAAAAAGTTATTATTAGTGAAATATGTATATAAGTCTTACCCACGTATGTTAGATATTCTTATCGACTCGATGAAGAAATCTTTAATGAAAGTGCAAGAGATAGAAAACAGGTCAAATGTTAAAAATGTTTATCATCATCATTATTTCCTATTACCCTCTCTGCTGGGGTGTAGGGCTCGAATCAAATTTTTCCACTTATATCCCAAAAATGTTCGGCCTAAGTAATTTTTTTTAAAACTCATTTGCACTATTGTGAACATCTTAAGACTAAAAATAATATTTTGAGCTAAACGATAAAGAGAACATATTCTATCGAGAGGATATAATTTCTCGGAAGATCAACTGTAGTCCAAATTTTATTGTTCGGCACTTGCTTAGAGCAACTTATCGTGAAAAGGTCGTTAGCGAAATTCAGGAACTTGTCAAATATATTTGAGATATAGGATACTTTTATCATGATCCGTGCAATGTCAGGTATAATAAATGCGAAAGTGCGTGGCAATATTTATGTTAATGTTCATAATTGATTATAATGTAGTTCTGTTGTTTTCTATAATATCTATTACAGGCAAAGTCAGGGCAAAATACGGAACGAAGTCTCGCGGAACTCCATAAGTTAACTAACAACTTGACGTGCACTAATGAGATAGTAACAAGACTTACATTCTTTCAACAAATAACTAGACTCATTAGATTGAGGAGTTTTATGGGATATCAGAAGATGTTTGTGAAGGAGAAAATTTTATACAATAATGCTTTCATTCAAGACTGCCTGGTGTTAAATTACCAGAACTTAATACCTTACAACTTAAGGTCCAGTGTCAATTGCATTGGAATAAAGAATATACAACCGTATGGATTGCAAGCTCACATCGACAGTAACTGGTGGTAACTACGCCCATAATTTACTTTAAGTTTTATTCGATAATGTTCTAAATTTATGGAAGGTTTTTGTGATTATTAGGTATTTGGTTAATAAAAATATTACAATATCAAATTATATTGAGAAGATAACGCAATAATTTGTTAAGTCCGTTTTTCGTACATCAAGTCAAAATTTTATAAGCTCTCAATTCATCCTTATTAAATTATCTTCGAAACTGTCCTTCAGGTTCCCTCGTTGTATCTTTGCTCTTTTCAAAATTTTAATAGAACGAATTTAAGCAAACGTTCTCTAGCCATTTGGCTAATATTTATATTTATACAGCTATTATGCATTATTAAACGAGTTACTTCCCATTTCCAGCCACAAAATGAACCTGCAAAAGTTACTTCTTATTATTCTGTGTCGCTCATTTGTCTTTTGACTTGCTTTAGCTTGCTTGATTTATTTGATCTATGCTAAGATTGCTTTCTTCAAAAGTTTGAGTGATCAAGTTAAGCCTTATTACGTTTCAATTATGACTACTTCTGTTGTCTATACTTCTGTGGTCATTCTTACAAATAAATAAACAAAGTTTTCACTTTGAAGTAATTCCCCGCAAATTACGAATTCTAAATTCACTAGACTTCTTACGTCACAATCATTTTTTTCGGATATGTTTCCGTGATTTATATCCGATCGTTCCTTTCAAAACTACCCTATTTGTGTCGGTATAATTATTCATCTGTGTGTCACTGTCATAAGTTTGGAGTGTTTTTTCATACTTCAATTAGGTAAGCCTCAGTATATTTACAAGAACTCAAAAGCTTAAATTTTCATCAATAAATTCCTTAAACGAAATATACTGGCCAGCGCCAGCGGCGTCTATAGTTGAGTTTCTGTTTTAATCTGAAAGTTGCGAATTGTTTGCATTGTTCGAATTACAATCCATCAATAACGGGCCAGAACTAAGAGTTTCGAGCTGTTAATGAGTTCTTGTTTCGAATTGTGGTGGGCTGGTTAACAATTAAAAATTTGCGCATGCTCTCTACAAGTTAGGCGATATTGTTAATTAAAATGAATCGTTCGTGAATCAATTCGATTACTTTAAGCCCTTTGGAATTAGTTTGCAAATTTAATCACTGAATAATTTCAATTATGATTAAGCACTGAGTTATGACCACTTTAGTGGTCCGATAATGAACGCCCCCGACCGCTGGGCCAATGGCCCTCGATTCGATTCCCACATCGGGCAAACATATTATGTGGTATAAAGGTTTGTCTGCTACTGGTGGTGTTTATATATAATTATATATTTAAACGTATATATTGTGTATATCAGTATGGTCGCCATTGTACACGAAAACTCAGCTTGGGACTAGATGCTATGCCGTGTGTAATAATTATACTACCGATGTCAAACTTTTTTTCGGTAATATTACCGCCACACACGGGCACAAAAATATGGATCCACCCACCTTTTAAAATGAATTCGAAGTATTTTACTAACGTAAAACGGATGTCATCACCTCCACAGTAAAACGAATGCTTTACTGAAAAAATAGGTAAGACGATGATGGTACTTACCCGGATGGTACTAACCCGTTTGGTACTTACTGGACGCACAATACACCCTTCCGCCAGTTAAAATAATGAATAAACAAACCTGTTCAAACCTAGATCTACACAACAAATATAAATTGTTAAAATGTGATTTATAAATTGAGAAGCTTGTAAAGAAACAAATCTCTACATTAAAATCTTACAATAAATCGGTAAAGGCAAATTCATCTATCCAAATATCCTTCACCGATATTCAAATCCCAATAACAACTGAACACGTGACTAGAACTAGGTCTCCGTCATGTCATAACATTAATTGTGACTCTAATTATAAGTAGATAAATTGACAAATGAATGGGGCAGCACCTTGGCAGACCCATTAATTCAGTTAAACTTTGACAAAGGGAGCTTCTCTGGCTTATTATACGGGTAGCCGAAGGTTGCATATCTAATGAGGGGTGGAGGTGAGAAGTCGTGATAATAAATTATAATTGGAATGTCCCGTGAAACCTCCGGGGCGGTTTTATTGCTGAATTATCGTGGGTCCATTCAGACCCATCCGCATTCTGTACTGAATGTTCTTTGTTTAATAATTTCGTGAACCTTACAACGCCTGAATTCTGGGATTGAGGAATGCAATGCTTATTTGTGTGACAGCAATACCAGTGATTCAGTTTTAGTGGACCGATTTGATATTAAGCGGTCCAATAGGACCCATGCAGCAGACGACAGTTTGACAAAAAGCATCGGTTATTTTTTTATGAAGGCTGTCCTGTCATTTATGTTAGACTGCCCGCATCTAATGAATTCTAGTTCCAACATTCTTTCTAACCTCTACCTAGCTCTCTAATTCCTAGTCAGCTTTTAGGAAAAACCACCATTTCACTTGTTTTTGATATCAAGTAATCAGTCTAAGCGATAGATTCGGAGATCATATGCTCATATCAGCTAATTAAAATTGTGGAAATGGCACCTTGAAAGATAGTTAAGAATCCAAGAAAACTAAGGCAACATTTCATGGACAGATCTGAATGCGTTATAATACATTCAATTGATATAAGCAATGCAAACGAGTGACCAGTGACGAGTAACGCCTTCATATTGTATCGCAAGCTTATACTACGCGCGGTCGACGATATGTCAAAGACTAGCTGATACGGGTTGACTTCTATGTTTTTTTTTTTATTGCTTAGATGGGTGGACGAGCTCACAGCCCACCTGGTATTAAGTGGTTACTGGAGCCCATAAACATCTACAACGTAAATTCGCCACCCACCTTGAGGTATAAGTTCTAAGGTCTCAGTATAACGGCTGCCCCACCCTTCAAACCGACACGCATTACAGCTTGACGGTAGAAATAGGCAGGGTGGTGGTACCCACCCGCGCAGACTCACAAGAGGTCTTACCACCAGTAATTACGCAAATTATACTTTTGTGGGTTTCATTTTTATTACACGATGTTATTCCTTCACCGTGGAAATCAATCGTGAACATTTGTTGAGTACGTATTTCATTAGAAAAATTGGTACCCGCCTGAGATTCGAACACCGGTGCATCGCTCAACACGAATGCACCGGACGTTTTATCCGTTAGGCCACGACGACTTCACATATGTGTAAATCATAATTATTTGATAGATTATTAAATAATTAAATCCTCAAATTAAACTAATTTATTCACGTAAAAATAATCTCGCGAAATATGGTAATACATAAAAAAAATCCTTCGTAAGTGATTAACTTTTTAATTTGCTCAACCAGATTTTATGTGCATTCAAAATCGGACACTCGGGATTTTTAAATAAGCTCGAAAGCAAAATTATTAATCGTATTACTAGATTTTTCTCGTTACATTTTACGCATAAATTCAGAAGTTCGCTCCCTTGCCTTGTGTTTCAGGGTTTTATTAAAACTGTTATTCACCGGGAGCTTATGCTGAACCTAATAGTTAAGAAAATAACGTTTCTTATACAAAGTAGAAGTCAGAGGCGTTAACGTGTAAGCCCAATAATTTGCATTCAAGTCTTTATCGACTAGATTTTTTATTTATTAAAAGGCAACAAGCATGTCGTTTGAAGTCGTCGTGGCCTAAAGGATAAGACATCCGGTGCGTTCGTATCTAGCGATGCACCGGTGTTCGAATCCCGCAGGCGGGTACCAATTTTTCTAATGAAATACGTACTTATCAAATGTTCACGATTGACTTCCACGGTGAAGGAATAGCATCGTGTAATAAAAATCAAACCCGCAAAATTATAATTTGCGTAATTACTGGTGCTAGGACCTCTTTGTGAGTCCGTACGGGTAGGTACCACTGCCTTGCCTATTTCTGCCGTGAAGCAGTAATGCGTTTCGGCTTGAAGGGTGGGGCAGCCGTTGTAACTATACTGAGACCTTAGAACTTATATTTCAAGGTGGGTGGCGCATTTACGTTGTAGATGTCTATGGACTACTGTAACCACTTAACATCAGGTGGGCTGTGAGCTCGTCCACGGATCAAAGCAACAAATAAAAAAAAATCACATACTGTATCAAAGGTATGTACACTGGTTTCACAATTGTATTAGAGCTACGATCTCATTTCTTTAATTGCATTTTCTTAATACTTAGCTTACAGTGACACCATGTGCTCTTGGTACATGAATCACAGTGAACAGAATATCAAATAAATTTCACGAACTAACACGATCAAAAGTATTTCAAAGGTTCGGGAACGAAAAAGAAAAAGAAAAGATTTATAACAAAACAGCGTCCAAAAGGAAAATTCCAAAGCAGTGGCATTGTTTCATATTTTAATGCGAATTAAGTTCTTACTTTGTAGGAGTAAGCGGAGTTCGTCTTTTTGTTGCAAACTCCGCACATTTATGCATAAAAACTTTAATTGTATAATAAGATTTATGTCTGTATCAAGCACTGTTTAGCCATTTTCTTTGAGGCATATTTTGATTTTTAGCATACTCTGCTTCGTCTACAACTATTAATCTATACTAGAGGTCGCGCAGTAGTCGAAATTCGACTATAATTAATTGGAATTGTAAGTTTGTACACTATTGTGATTGTATTTTATACTTCTATAATCACAAATTTTGCCAAGACTGCACTATAAAAAATATTAACAAAGACAAACCGTATTCTATTCTCAATTTGACAACAGACGTCAAGAACAAAAGTTTGACAATAAACAGTATTCATGCATGTGTGCGTCAAATACATGGTATGTAGTGTGTGTAATGTTTTCTTTATGGATTTAATGTATCTTTTATGCATTATTTAAAAAAAAAATATTAGCATTGTGCACTTCTTCTCTATATTCTCTATAAGTGTGGTAAATTTCATACTCCTCCGTCCGTGCAATTTTCGTAAAAAGGGATACAAAGTTTTTGCTTCACGTATTAATACATAGATAATTAAAATTTTCAACATAATTTTCACAAATTGAAAATTCAAAATCAATCGCACACGAATCGATGTTTTATTTTTTTGCTAGATGATTGGACGATCTCACAGCCCACCTGGTGTTAAGTGGTTACTGGAGCCCATAGACATTTACGACGTAAATGCGCCACCCACCTTAAGATATAAGTTCTAAGGTCTCAAGTATAGTTATAACGGCTGCCCCACCCTTCAAACCGAAACGCATTACTGCTTCACGGTAGAAATAGGCAGGGTGGTGGTACCCACCCGCGCGGACTCACAAGAAGTCCTACCACCAGTAATTACGCAATTTATAATTTTGCGGGTTTCATTTTTATTACACGATGTTATTCCTTCACCGTGAAAGTAAATCGTGAACATTTGTTAAGTACGTATTTCATTAGAAAAATTGGTACCCGCCTGAGATTTGAACACCGGCGCATCGCTCAACACGAATGCATCGGACGTCTTATCCGTTAGGCCACGACGACTTCAAATTCGACATATTCCTTTAACCCAAAAAAATATCTCTAAAATGCTATAATATTTACTTCGTGTTGTTATCAGCATTTGTGTTTTTTATTTTATTTATTGAAATCCTACTTATTTATTATAATAATAGAAAGTAGACAGATTCATGTTCACTAAATTTTGTTGCTTTTTTGTGTAAGCTGTACCAATTTAATATCCATACTTGTAAGGTATGACCCTAAATCTTAATAAAATAAGATAACCGCAAAACAATACAGTTCAATAATCGAACCCAGGCTAATCTAAAGATTAACTCCCATTATGCAAATCGGGTCATCAATGCTTCGCTCAACGGAGGCAATGTTAATAATTGCTAAATACTTGCTACATATTCAATATTTGCCTTTATTTCCAATAGATGGGAAATTGTTCAAAACAACGGATATATTGCAATCGAAAATTCCAATTGAAATGCTCTCTGTAAACATAGCGTTCAACAGAAATAATTCTGTTCAAACACATGAACAATAATTTTCATGTATTTACAGTAAAATACCTCATTATTGTGGATATCCGTTATTGCGGCAAATTAGTTACTCAGGATTCATAAATTTAAAATTACAATAGTTAAAAAAATATAAGCTAAATGAATAATTAACGTAAGCAAGCTTCCATTCGTTTCTCGTATCATTTTTACTGGTGGTAGGACCTCTAGTGTGTCCGCGCGGGTAAGTACCACCACCCTGCCTATTTCTGCCGTGAAGCAGTAATGCGTTTCGGTCTGAAGGGTGGGGCAGCCGTTGTAACTATACTGAGACCTCAGAACTTATCTCTCAAGGTGGGTGGCGCATTTACGTTGTATATGTCTATGGGCTCCAGTAACCACTCAACACCAGATGGACTGTAAGCTCGTCCACCCATCTAAGCAATAAAAAAAATCTAGTCAAATTGTGGATAAATTTTCAATTATTACAATAATTTAGATAGGAAGATGAACGAGGAAGAAGAAGAGACACTACTCACACACAGTGACACACACTGGGATTCTCTCCATCATTTAGTAATTTTCTTTTTTTTTTCAATTAAGATCTCAATAAAATTTTGGGATATAGATATCTTCTTTCCTGTGGGAAACGGTACGAGATCAAAGCCGACACAAGTCGAGGAAGAAAACATTAATAACTATATTTGAAATTTAATAGAAATTTCATTGCACCTACCATTATTAACTCTGCACTACTTTTGGTTGACTGATAGAGAATGCCTTAGGCACTAAATCCGCCAATGTAAATTTTACATGAAGTGTAAAAAAGGAAAATATTTGAGAAAAAACAAAAAAAATAAGCCCGCTGAGTTTGTTTCGCCGGTTCTTCTCAGGACTGTAGCTTTTTTTGGAACCGGTGGTAGAGTTAACATTGTTATTTATATTTTGACATTCAACAAGTGTGTTATGCTGACATCTAATTTGAAATATGTAAATGATTTTGAATTTGAATTTGTAATAAATAAATTATAGATAATCGTTTTAAATCGAATTAAATCGTTTTGCTTTTGTTAATGCTTATAAATATAGCGTGGTCTTATTTTTATTATTGTTTTAATATTCAATTATTATTGTCTAATTGTAATTGCATAAGTTGATAAAAAATGCTTTGCAATAGCCTTACCGCGGCAATCCCCGAGTGCCACACGTCTTTTTTTATTATTGTTTAGATGGGTGGACTAGCTCACAGTGGTTACTGGAGCCCATAGACATCTACAACGTAAATGCGCCACCCACCTTGAGATATAAGTTCTAAGATCTCAAGTATAGTTACAACGGCTGCCCCACCTTTTAAACCGAAACGCATTATACTGCTTCACGGCAGAAATAGGCAGGGTGGTGATACCTACCCGCGCGGACACACAAGAGGTCCTTCTTCTTTTTCTCCACCTTATCCCACTAGGTGGGGTCGGCACAGCAAATTTTTCTCTTCCATTCTCTTCTATTCGCCGTCATCTCAACACTCACTCCTCTCTTTCTCATATCGTCATTCACACACTCCATCCATGTCTTCTTCGGTCGACCTCTTCCCCCTCTACCTTGCACTACCATTTCCATACATCTCCTAGTCACATGCATCTTCTCTCTACGCATCACATGTCCATACCACGCTAACTGTCCGCTCCTTAATTTGTTGTTTACCGGGGCCACTTTCACACTTCCTCTGATATACTCATTCTTTACTTTAGGTCCTACCACCAGTAATTACGCAAATTATAATTTCTTCCTCTTTGTCGGTACCTCATTATTGAGGATCGCGACTGCAAGTAATTCCATGAATATTAGCCCCATGAATATTGGTCCACTGTGAGGTATATCGCCTGTTAGATGCTGCTTCTAACTGTCCTCCTTACAGTATCTAATCATCTCGCTGGTGCTCTTCGTTTGTCTCATTTCTCCTCCACCTGACCAAGAATGAGAAGCTTTTCCAGACGATGTCTTATATACGTGTTAGCTTTGAGAAAAAAAATTACTACCGCATCACTCGATACGAGTATGCCAGGCATCTCGCTGGAGTCACGGCTTTTAAATACGCACAAGATAATAACAATCGTCTTAGTTATTTCTAATAAAAACATAAAATATCTTACAAAACGATTAACAAGTTTTTTAATTGCCAACAGAAACGTTAAATAATTTACATAAAACAAGAATGACTTAATATGCATTTAAAAATATAAAATTTGCTCAGTTATTTGTCGAGTTATTGGAAGGTTACAGTCTACTTAAAAACATTTTTTTTTTAGTTAAGAAGTTGAGGAACAAATTCCTGTAGGTTTATGTCAACTCCAAAATTCAACAACTTTGGCCGGCTATTTAATGCTGACAGTGACTTGGCTCCGACCCTTTTTTTTTTTTCTTCGGGTCGAGGGCTGAACATCCTACAAGGTATGTGGGACACAACGATCAGCAAGGTGTTGGAAGCAGACCGCGGGCCCAAGGACTCTGACCCTGACATTTCTGACGTCCACGAGTAACGGTAAACTTTCAAAAGCTCTCATCTGCCTACAAAGGCAATTAAAAAAACTTTTGTACCCGTGGAATTCAATCAAATCAAATCAAATAAAAATAAAAAATTCAACATAAATGAAAGTACATACTTGTACATACTGTTGAACGTCAAAAACAACTACCGCCAATTCACAAAAAGTAGCCTCCGTCTTGAGAAGAACTGGCAAGAAACTCAGCGGGCAAGTCTTTTTTTTTAATATTAGATTATTTTTTTAATATTCATTTATACAATGAGTATTATAACGTAACAATTATTGCAATATTGAAATGCCCGGAGCGAGCAAGTCATTCCCAATTTGTGTAATCTTCTAAATAATCACTGACTTTATAGTAAGCTTTATTGCACAGATGTTCTTTAATAGTTTTCTTAAGCCTATGTATATGTAGGTTCGGAACATCTTGTGGGATTTTGTTGTACAGGCGCACAGACAAACACCCGAATGAATTTCGTATCTTATGTAACCTACTCATCGGCACAACAAGCTTGTGTTTGTTTGGACCAACAGTCGACAAGGACAGTTCATAAGCTTTGTTACTATCTTGAGCTGAAACTGGCTAAAGTTGCCTTTTTAGATCTTAGGCTCGACGGTGGCGAGTCAAGGCAGAGAGAGGAGAGCAATAACATTTATTTAAGGTTTGAATGTTCTTGTCTTTGTTTCGTAAGTTTCCCATGACATAGCAGAAAATTCCAACTATTAGTTGAAAAACCCATGTGAGTGTATCAGCTCCGACTCGTGACTGGAGTTGACTGCTTAAGTTCCTCTTTGAATGCACAATACGCAAATAAATAATCGCATTTTTTACGACACCGCCTCAATATATAGTCAAACGTAATAAAATAGAAAAAGGTTAAGTGAAGATTTGACTTAACCGACACTAGATGAAGCTTGACACAAAATGAAAATTGGACACGATAGATTTTGCTATTGAAGTGTTATTAGATACAATGTATTATTTTATTTAGATGAAAAAATAAAGTTTATTATAATAACAATAATAATAGCTGGGAAGAAATCAAGTCTTGGAAGGCTATGCTCGACTTCTGCGAGTGCACCATCTCGCAGAAGGAGGCGGCGGGGCGAGTGAGGCAAAGCTCTCCTCACTACGCAGAAACCCGCCGCCGCCGAGCAGGGGGTCGGGACCGGGGTCCCGTCCGTAACCCGGCCCCCTAAGAGCTTCGGGCTCCACCCGCTTTGTGCGGGGAGGAGCTTAGGCGTGGGGCAGCGTGGTAGGTCGCGTTCCCCCGACCGCTCCGGGGGAAGGTGTAGCGCGGCGCTATCAATCGGGCTCTTGGCTCGTCGACCGAGGGAACCGGCGGTCATGTTGCTGGCGGCCGCCGGTCCGGCGTCTGGGGGACGGCGGGATGGATGTAATGTGCTCTGCGTAAACCCTGTCCCGCCGTCTCAATAACTCCGACTGGGTTCCCACCCGGTCCGGGGTAGGGCGCTGGCTGTGAGCGGCAGGAGTTTTTAGTGAGGTTCGACTCCCACATACCCCACCTGCCGTGCGCTCCGAAACAACTGAACCGATTTGAAAAATTCTTTCACTGCTTGGAAGCTACATTGTTCCCGAGTGACATGGCTATAATCGTTTTTGAGAAAAAATTTGGGATCCTTACTAAAACTCCAATAATGTAACCCAAGGTGTAAAAAATTACCTAAAATATTATTTACATCGCGTGCCCTGCAAAAACTATTCATGATAGAATAAAATAATGTATTACAACTTTGTAGAACACATTATTATTTACAAAAAGTGTCATGACAGCATATGTCTAACTATTATATTTATGCCGCAATAAGTGTTATTTTATTTAAAAAAATAAAACAACATCAAATATCGTTGAAATTTTTGTTGAAGACCCGAGCGGAGCCGGAGCGGGCCCCTAGTTGATTATATAAGAGTAAACTTCAATACTTTTTTGATCACTGAATAAACAATCTGATTTAAGTCGAATCCGTATGAAGACAAAAAAAATAACATATGACCGGACAAATGTAAAGTTGCATTATTACGATACGCTCGCCACTCAGGGTCAGAATCATTGAAAGGGCCATTACGCCAACACATACTATCATCACGCAATTGGGAATTGAGATAAACATATGAACAAATTGATGTGCTGACAAAAAGCGGTTCCTTACATATAAAATCGTGAAATTTAAATTTGAATCCGTACTGGGAGTAAAGTAAGTGCATTGGTAAACCTAGTTATTGGTATACACTTCTGCTGATAAACCAATCTTTGAAAGGACAGATATTATACAAGAGAATTGAGATTATCATTATTCACTCTCGTCTCAAGGTGGGTGGCGGGATTCCCGGCTATGGCCTAAAGTCATGGAGGCCTAAAGGATAAGACGTCCGGTGCATTCGTATTTAGCGATGCAACGGTGTTCAAATTCTGCAGGCAGGTATCAATATTTCTAAAAAAAATTCGCATTTAACAAATGTTCACGATCGACTTCCACGGTGAAGGAATAACATCGTGTAATAAAAATCTAAGCTCACAAAATTTTAATTTGCGTCATTATTGGTGGTAGGACTTCTTGTGAGTCCGCACGGGTCAGGTACCACCACCTTGTCTATTTCTGCCGTGAAGCAGTAATGCGTTTCGGTTCGAAGGGTGGGGCAGTCATTGTACTTAACATTACAGTATTAAAGCTGAGACCTTAGAACTCATATTTCAAGGTAAGTGGCGACATTTATATTGTAGACGTCTATGGGCTCAGCTAACCATTAAACATCAGGTGGGCCGTGAGCTCGTCCACCCATATATTTTTTTTATGATTGAAGTTTCTTTTTTTTTATTACCTTGATGTGTGGACGAGCTCACAGCCTACCTGGTGTTAAGTGGTTACTGGAACCCATAGACATCTACAACGTAAATGCGCCACACACCTTGAGATATAAGTACTAAGGTCTCAGTATAGTCACAACGGCTGCCCCACCCTTCAAATCGAAACGCATTACTGCTTCACGGCAGAAATAGGCGGGGCGGTGGTACCTACCCGTGCGGACTCACAAAAGGTTCTACCACCAGTAATTACGCAAATTATAATTTTGCAGGTTTGATTTTTAATTACACGATGTTATTCCTTCACCGTGGAAATCGATCGTGAACAATTGTTAGGTACGTATTTCATTAGAAAAATTGGTACACTACGGCCTGCGGGATTCGAAGACCGTTGCATCACTATATACGAATGCACCGGACGTCTTATCCTTTAGGCCACGACGACTTCAAGTATTACTGGTGGCCCGCAGGCCTTTCCAGTTTAGCAAGTCTCAGCGAGGAGGGGTGGGATGGGATTTACTACCTTGTTTTTGCTACTTTCCAACAACATAATTAAATGAAAAAAAGAAAGAAAAGGTTCATGAACAATAGTAACAAAAGGAAGATGTCTAGATTACGAATGATATTAAAAAAATATATTGCTTAGAAAATTAATATTACGCATTTCAAACCATCATGGCTTCTGGTCAAGCACAGGTGGATAGATACAAATAGATGATGGATAGGTGACTTATTGATTGAAATCACTTAATCTTTACATAAAACGATCTTTTAACTGAACGGAACCCTAAAATCTAACACAAAGGATTATTACAGAATCGTTTCTCGGTATTACAACGAACATTTATTACTGTTCTATGTGCGTTCACGTCAAAGTTCACGTTTTCGTCTGTTTTATTAATTAAAAACCAATAACAGGCTTGGACATTTTTTATTAACTAGTAGTAATCTGTCTTTGGTGTGAATTATAAATTGCTTGCTATGTCAGCCTCGACATATAGCAAACAATTTTGTAGGTTTTGATGGCTTCTTTCTGATTTAAGCAACTGTCCTGGCAGACAGACAACCGAAGCGTATCTCAGTTATTAGTCCATTTCAAAAAAGGAGGAGGTTCTCAATTTGTTTGTATTCTTTATGCCTTTTTTTACTTTTTTGTAAGTAAACCGATTTTGATGTTTTTTATTATTATTTGAAAGTACGTGCTTTTGAAATTTTATCAAGATCTGAGTAGCAATTGAATTATCCTTAATGTTTAGTTTGATAACATTAATAATATTCTCTCTATATTCTTTTCCTGTATTAAAAATATTTGTTGTTTAATTATCCTCTAAAATAAAATGTTGTATCTTATGTACGTATGTAGCTACGAAAGTTATGAATTTTAGGACTTTTCATGTCGTCAAGTAGACCTATACGAGCTAAATAAAATACCATTGACTCGTAAAAAGAACCCAGGGAGACATTATTCCAATAAATTCGCTATTATCTTCTTAAAAACCCGTACTTTTCGGTATCGCAGGTAAAAAGGGTTTCGAAGGCCTGAAAGTATCAATTTTCCTCTAATATGTAGAGTACTATTCGCTTTGCAACTGTTTTACCCTCTTCAACCCTTCATCCTGTGAAAGTCCCAAAACTTATAGAAACTGACCACTGACGATTTGTCAGATGAAACCTAAAGGGTTTTAAAAAAGGTTTCTGCGGCGTAAAAACCAAAGATCTTTGCTTATCGAAGCTTGCTTCCTAGTTTTCTAGACAATTTTACAAAAGATTTAAGGACATTAGATGTCTTAAGAAAATGCCTTTGCCTTTAAGTGCCTTTGCCTTCAAGTGCCTTTGTACATAATTTTCCTATTACTCTGTACTATGTCTTCCTTTTTGTGTGTACATAAATAAATAAATAAATAAAATATCAAACAATACTGAAAGACCAATAACTATTTCGATTTACGACGATACATGTTACCAAGACTTAAATTTGTCTTTATTCAAATATTCAATCTGTCTTATTGAAATAGCAATTCTTTCAAAACGAGAAACGAGGAAAAACAATTTGCCAAAACATATTTCATTGAATTTAATAATGAAATAATTAACTGTATTTTATGTATTGAAGTAGAAATTTTTAATAAAATTGTTGTCTGTCGAGTAACTGATTACATAAGGTGATCTATAAAGTCGTTCATATACCTGAGTCCAAAAACAAGTCCAAAAACAAGGATACATTTGTATGTATCCTTGTTGATGGACATAATATAGTTGTCGCTAGGATAGGACCATTAAGCTTCGTCCTTACTTTATCCCAATTTCAAATATAAATTTAATAATGAAAATATACGTTTGATTCTATGCGAGTATTTAATTTCATCAACCGAACTAAGCCTACATAAATCAACTTAAGAGAACGTAATCCAAAGAAATATTATAATATGCCCATCAGAAATCTTCACAAGTGTAAGTGATGAAGGTCCGTCACAGGAATCACAAGTTTTCAAAAGGATTGTACCCTGATAATATCGTTTGTAGTTATAATTATATTATTATCCATTATTATTAAATCTTTATTTCAGTAAAGAGACCATACATTTTGTTAGTAAGTATTACCTAAAATCTATATTAGTATCTTAAAAACCTAACATATTACTATCTGACAATTTATTAAAATTTTAAGCTATTGCATAGCTTTTATCGTGGGCTTTGAGCGCGGCGACCGAATCAAGAAATTCCGTAACGAAAATAAAACCTAACACCCCCACTCCACCTACCATGTAGCTCGCGTTTAACACATTCACACGTTGCGCTTGTGTAGTGTTTGTAAATAAGCGCGTGGTGTGACGTCGCACTGCATGAGCATCATGAAAAGTCTGCCCATCTCTCTTTCTCGCGCTCTAACTAATGAGTGTGAGGGGGGCAGTTAATGTTTTGCTTTGTTAATATTTATAAATATAGCGTGGTCTTATTTTATTATTATTTTAATATTAAATGATTATTGTCTTATTATAATTGCATAAGTTGATAAAAATGCTATGCAATAAAGTTGAGTCCTTCCCAAATACCTGCTGCAAAGGCTATTAATTAGCAGCCCCTCGAGTTACTAGTGTAATAATTTACCTATGAGCATTATCTTTTTTTGCTAAACTTTTAAATGATAAAAGCGTGATGACAAGTTGCTTTCTGCGTTCTTTCTACTTATTTTGTTTTTAAATGAGCTCTGCTGTGATACTGAAAGATTAGCAGAGATAACTATTTACCGCTTTATATTTTTTCACCTTCAGTTGCAAACAACGTCTATTCCGTAAGCTCGTCGTCTAGTCGTTTAGTGGTCGTGGCCTAACGGATAAGACGTCCGATGCATTCGTGTTGAGCGATGCACTGGTGTTCGAATCTCAGGCGGGTACCAATTTTTCTAATGAAATACGTACTCAATCAATGTTCACGATTGACTTCCACGGTGAAGGAATAACACCGTGTAATAAAAATGAAACCTGAAAATTATAATTTGCGTAATTACTGGTAGTAGGACCTCTTGTGAGTCCGCGCGGGTGGGTACCACCACCCTGCCTATTTCTACCGTCAAGCTGTAATGCGTGTCGGTTTGAAGGGTGGGGCAGCCGTAATAACTATACTGAGACCTTAGAACTTATATCTCAAGGTGGATGGCGCATTTACGTTGTAGATGTTTATGGGCTCCAGTAACCACTTAACACCAGGTGGGCTGTGAGCTCGTCCACCCATCCAAACAATAAAAAAAAAAAAAAAACTCGAACGTTTGATAGCTCACAAATAAAATACGATGATAATAGCCAATTGTATGGATTAGTTACCTAAGTAGCATTTTGACCGCGAGAAGAAGATTTTACTCAGACACAACAAATTAAATCTGATGTTTTTTTTATTCTTGCATAAAAACAAAAGAGTAAATTAAAAAAAAAGATCGCAGACAAAAACAAAACGTCGGACTCGACTTCTCGTAATGACTAAAATTACTAGACAATGTTTGTGGTTCGCGTGTGGACCAAGACATAAGACAACAGATGGCTTATTAATAAAACTATAAGAATCAAGGGTCCTCCTCCTCTTTCTTCTTGCATCGTGTTCCTCAGTGCCAAGGGCTGTGACCTTTACGAAGCATTTTTGTTCGGACTGTGGAAAGAAGGGCTCTCTGCCCTCTGCACAGTGGGTAGAATTATTGATGTTGGAGTCCAATGTCGTCTTAATTTTATCGGACCAGCGCATGGAACAACGCCCCCTTGGTCTCTACAATGACGGTGATGAGTAGTTTTTCGAGATTGTTACATCAAGGATATGCGCTACAGAGATCTTAGTCTGGATAACCGTTAACCACATTCTTGTTTTTGCTAGCATTTGGTCAATGTAAAGGGCACTAAATTAGATGTAAAACAATACCTAATTCAGTAGGAAATTCTAGGAAACTCCGGAAGCTCCATAAGTTAAATCATCCATATATTGAAGAATGTATGAAAATAGCATTAGCCGGAACTTAGATTGATTTGATTTCATAGCAATCGGACGAAACTGCACAATGTCAGTCCCATCAAAAGCCTTTAAGAAAATATATCAAAATACCACTAAAGTATCGGTTATATTAAATTTGAAGAGCTATTCAACTTAGTAGTTTTATTTGTAGAAAATCAAAATGCGATTAAAAAACGAAATGCGAATCTAAAAATTTCTGATTGGTCCTAAGTGTCATTTTATTTTGTGATAGCAAAACTTAATTGCAATAACGTAGTTCGGGACTGTTTCATCGTACTAAGTCGGAACCTTTACTCTCTAAGTTTTATCACATGTCCTTAAGATACAGTAAAGGGTCTCGTGTAATGTAGCTTATGGGGTAATAAAAGTGAAACATTTAAAGTTTGGGTCATCAAAATTTATTTATGGTGAGTCGGTCTAAGGGGCAGTATTTTCGCTACCAGACCACCGGCCATGAAAAACGGGTTCACAGTTAAACTGGTGTCGTAAAATAAATCGTTTTAGGATGTAATATTATTCGAATAAATAAACTTTCCACGCAGTTTCACCTGCGTTAAAATTATAACTCTGAGAGAATATTGCATTTTTTGTCAGGCTAAAGAGTATCTTGTGTCACTTTTGGGTCCAATAAGCTATCAGCCGATTTGCAGATTCCTTTGGTATTTAAAATCATGAATCAGCTGCCATGTTTGTTTTGGGAAATGTACTCGGTATTTCCCTGTGCGTGTCACTTACTATGATAAAAAGTATATGTAAGTCCAAGTTAAAAACTATCTTTGGAACATTTTGGCGTGATTGAGTAACAAATGCTTTTTTTTTTCATTTTTTTTTTATTGGATAGATGTGTGGACGAGCTCACAGCCCACCTGGTGTTAAGTGGTTACTGAAGCTCAGACTGACATCTACGACGTAAATGCGCCACCCATCTTGAAATATAAGTCCTAAGGTCTCAAGTATAGTTACAACGGCTGTCCCACTCTTCAAACCGAAACGCATTACTGCTTCAAGGCAGAAAATAGGCAGGGTGCCTACCTGCGCGCACTCACAAGAGGTCCTAGCACCAGTAAATACACAAATAAAAATCACATTTACGAGAGCATATAATTCACACAGGCAATAAATGCTTACTGAGAGTTAAACTGACATTATTTTTATTAAATATTTTAATACGCCTAGCTTTCTTGACTTGGGATGAAAACGTGAAATCATTTATCAGCACGGTTGTCACAACGAAGTTTCAGTGGTGACGTATCGCTTTAAGAGAACACCTTTGTTCGTAATCATTGTTATGGGACCAACGTCGCCACTCAAGCTGTAGACGGACCACAAATTTGATAAATTTTGATTTCCTCCTATATATTGGTATAGGTTTTGTGTGGCCAACATTAGAAAAGTATTATAGAAAGGCGTTGTGATCGACAACCGCTGCTTACTGATAGTAGGACGTATTGTAAGTCCGCATAAGGAGAATGTACTCCAGTTTGAAGTTTGAATACGACTATGCAGACTAGCTCCACTAGTAGAGTAACCACTTTCCATCAAACAGGTCGTGAGTTTTTTTATTCATTCAAATTACTTACATACCCGACCCGAAAAGTCGCTCTAAGCACGGATTTTAGAATTTGAATGTCCACTCTCGGTGCTTTTAGGCATTGCAAGCACTGGTCACCGTTCTCGTCGCACTCATCAAATGCCACGAAAGGTTCGATGCGCAAGTTAACCCGCAAACACAGCTCAATGATCACTCGTCGGATCTTCTCAATGGGTCGCGATTCCGATCCGGTGGTAGATTCAGCGAAGCATTGCTCTTGATAGGGCCGATGTGAGCAGTCTTGCAGACAGAGCCCTATGAGCTTCTTCTACATACCCGGTGAAGCCAGAATGGCTTCTCGAGGTTATTGGTAGTAGGTAGGCGAAAAAGGCTAATCCCTATAATGAAAAAATGTCGTCCTCTGTTTTGTTCATCAGTGTTCCTAATTCATTTGCCAGTACTCAGGGGTTGAAACCCCATTGTACGTCGTAAAGAAATACCTACTTAAGAGCTACGTACATTTTTATTATATTCAAATTAACGGTAGGCAGTGGCTTGGCTCTGCCCCTGGCATTGCTGAAGTCCATGGGCGACGGTAAGCACTGACGAGCAGGTGTGCCGAATGCTCGTCTACCTACATGGGCAATGAAAATAAATAAATATGCAAACTGGCATACTGACGAAGCCACCACATTTTGCGAATATTTGTAACATGGTTTGACACCATGGTTTGCCTCAAAACAGTCTTCTCAAGCCTCGTTTGAGATCATCCATCCTCCATATCAATTATTAAAGGTAAGTACACCCTAGAGCCTATAGCTTTTTAAGTCGTGAGGATCAAATTTTTATAATACCTTGAAATAATTCTAATTCCCTAGAACTTAAAAGGGAAAAAGATTTGCGATATAAATACCCTTAAAGATAATTTAGATCAACATTAAACCAAGTAATTCCTACTAAGTAATTAATGATTCTCCCGTCCGTCTTATACAATATGTATCAAAAGTTTTACTCAGATTTATATCGAAACAACAGATTGATGATTTCGTCGGAAGCTTTAGCAACAAACCCCTACACTTTCCCTAATTTGTCACGAAATCTTAAACGCTTAAGTTGATCTCGACTGTTTCGTTACAAAATGAAAGCTTATTAAAAGTCTCGCAAACTAATATTAACCAATAAATTGATTTGTCTGTTGTTTTAAAACTCTCCAATTAAATATGATCATCCTATTAAATATTATAAGGCTGAACGTGCATACAAACAACATGATAACACAGGATGAATTGAATTGATGAATTGCAATGAATCACAGGATTTTATCAAGCAACAAGAGACCTTTACTATACGGTTCATAGTCTATTTCGCTTTCTAATCCTTTCTTGGTAATGTTTGATCACCTTCGATGACGTCTTTTTTCTTCTTCCTCTTCCCCTTATCTTTCCATGTGGGGTTGGGACAGCATGTCCTCTTTTTCCATTAAGTCTTATAATACACCATCTCTGCACTCCCATCCTTCTCTTGCATATTCTCTTTCGTTCAGTCCATCAAAGTCTTTTTAGAACGCCCCTTCCTCATATTGGCATTCATCGTATAAAGTTTTTAGAAATGCAATATAAATAATCGCTTCTGCTCGAGATATTGGAACTTTGCTCCGTTGTCAGGTATGGTATTAAAAAGGCTCGAAGGCTCCGTCGGCTGGGCGTCCTTGGGGTGAGCCGCGCTGTCTGGTTGTAGTGTTGACCGCGGTAGCCTCTCTACCTCATCCGGGTTCTGATCTCGGAGGGGATCGGACGTCGGGTGTAAGAGTGCAGGGGAGTCGTTTAGTGGGTGGGCCCTAAAATCCTTGGGCCCGCAATCTGCTCTCAACACCTGCAGATCGTTGAGTCTCACATACCCCGCGCGCCCCTTATGCGCGGAGACCTCGTAGGAGGTGCGGCCCCTGGCCCGAAAAAAAAAAAGGTATGGTATTAAAAATGAGAACGCGGGGTGATGCTTAACAGCGGTCTAGAAGTGTCTTCTGTTCTTAGTCGAATTGTGGTTACAATATATTCTCAGTAATGCAAATGAAGCGAATGTGAACGATGCGTATCGAATGACGCGGGCAGTCAATTGGCCTTCGATGTATTGTCTCAGTCGAAATGACGAGTTTGGTTACAGTACAGACGTTTCTTACAATACAAATTACGTAGTTCTTGATGGAAAATAATAACTACAAACTTTTATATTTTTAATTTTATTGTTTGTCCGTTCGCTCGAATGGCTTGTGTTTCCTGAAGGTTTTTGCAAGACAGCAACAATTAATTTGAACTTCACAATAGCAAAAATAAATTTAATCGTATCATAAACAGAGACGGGAGAACTAATAATTGAAGCACTATTTATAAAATTGAATGTCCTTTAGATATCAAAGAATTTAAAATCTCCAAAAACTAATTAAAATAACGTTCCGAAAACTATCACTACGTTGAAATAAAGCTTCACTTTTTGATCCTTATTTATCTTTATTCCTTTCTTATCTTTCTATACTAATATTATAAAGAGGAAAGATTTGTTTGTTTGTTTGTTTCGAATAGGCTCCGAAACTACTGGACCGATTCGAAAAATTCTTTTTCCATTAGAAGTCGACATTGTCCCTGATGAACATAGGCTACTTTTTTTAAATTTAATTTTATTTTATTTTTTTGGATTCATGTGTGTTTTAATGTTTCCGAAGCGAAGCGAGGGCGGGTCGCTAGTATTCTAAGATAATTCAAACGCAAGACTCACTCCGGGTGAGTGGTCTGCAACTGCAGAGGCAAAGCAAGCCTTCGCTCCCACTAAGGACTACTCAAACATTGAAGAGAGGATGTGTAACGCTAATAGACTCATTTAACTGCCACTAGTATTCGCAAATATGAAAGGAATAGAAAGGATATTATAGAAAGAGTATACATTGAGAATAGTAGCTAGCCTTGCTGAAGGATGGGTAAAAAGTGTATTATGTTAGATCCCGCGGTCCCAGAACAACTTGGCGTCGCTCAGTAGGGCAGAAACTGGGCGTTTTCGGCATGACGTGGGAGGAGTTGAAAGAGACTGCCCAAAACTGCATGTAAATGGAAGGATTTGATTCGAGCCCTACACCCCAGCAGAGGGTAATAGGAAAGAAAGAACAAGAAGATTCCGCGGTGAAATCCTGATTGTAATAAAAGTTTCATCACATCAAAGTTCAGATTTAATATACACGTGGGGGCTCAGAATATGGCTTACCATTACTAGACTCATTCAAATGTTGTCTACTGCACTTAACGCCAACATTTGTGGTCTGTTTGGAAACGACCAGACATGAAAGATCTTAAACCAGGATTCTTAGTTTGGTAAGCCGAAAATCCGGATTTTTATAACTCAAAGTCAACATAAGCAAACACATATTACTCAAAAGGGTATACTTTATGACTGAATCCTATAATTCCGAATAACAGTCGTAATCGTATAAGTGAACTAGGAATATATGTTTAATAATTGTTGTTGAAAATATTTCATAATTAAACACCGAATTTTAATAAACGCTGAAACATTTTAGTAAATAAATAAATAGCTACAAACATTTTAGTCAATAAATAAATAGCTACAATAGCGTAGGCTCTCATAAAGCTGTCATCGGAAAATAAATTTTAATACAGATCTAACGCTGTTTCTGTGAACGAAAATTGTGTGACAAAAATATATTATTTTTAAGTTTCATTAATTTTTAGAGCAAGGTCAAATATGTTACTCACATTGTCCATTTAAACGTTTTGTATTTCGACACCGCATTGATTATCGCACACACACATATGTAATTCCGTACATATCTGTAGATTCATATGTTACTATTGTACCGCCAAATAGATACCAAATTTTTTTAGGTAGGCGGACAAGCTTACGGGCCAACTGATGTTAAGTGGTCGCCGGAGCTCATAGACATTTACAACGTAAATGCCCCACCTACCTTGAGATGTTAGTTTTAAGGTCTCAGCTTCCTATAGTACAACGGCTGCCTCGTCCTTCAAACCGAAACGCATTACTGCTTCACTTCAATGCAAAAGAGTTTACGAATGGTCATTTTTAATAACACGTATTTTCTAAGCTTCAAATACCTTTTGTCTACCTAGTACGTGAACGGGAACCTATTTTTCTCTCTGTATAGATAGACCAGTTTTCTAAAACTGTCGGTTTATTATATACCTATTATATTATATACCTATAAACCGGTCTATTATATACCTAGTTACTAAACCTCAAAGATATCACAAATTAACTCTGAGATCTCAACTACCTCGACTACCGCGACCGTCTATCCCACGCTTCGAACTGTGAAGTATAAATAGCTCCGGCCAAACTAGTAGAATCTTGGTAGCCTTTCGTTTTTAATAGATAACCTTTGTATCTATGCTCATAAAACTCGAATTAGGGAATTGATAAGAAAATTTGTGTTGTGAACCCACTTGGGTAGCCATTCCCGCCGGTTTTTCTCGACTATATTCAAGCGTTCCAGTTTAAAAATTGGGCCATTCTTGGCTTTATCATTTGTGAGCTCCCGTAATGCCTGGTGGTCCCAAAATTCGTCCACCATTCTGATATATGTGGTTTATAACAGAGAAGCATGACTGATGTAGTGTGTAGTTCTAGTATGCGTTCATCTGGAACTCCTACTGAAGCTGAAAGGAAAGAAGACTTTGCGGAAGAAGTAAATTTGTGACAAATGTGAGTTTCTACCGTAATAGAAAAAAATCTACTGGATTTCAATTGGAACGGAGTCAGTGCTGATTAGTTAATATCGATACTAATATCTAGTACCTACCCATTATTGACCTTTTGTAAAGACAGATTATCACAAAACAGACAGTGGAAGTTGATAACGTTTCAAATGTTTTGATCGTGTTGGCTGGTTGTACAAATAATCCTAATTGCGTAATCATATGTATTAGTTTCTCGGAGTGAACTAATTGCCAATTTAGGTACGATTTCAAAACAATAGAGGGCAGGTTGTATCTCATATAGATTCTATTATTGTTATTGTAATTTTTTATTTATTGCTCAGATAGGTGGACGAGCTCACAGCCCACCTGGTGTTAAGTGGTTACTGGAGCCCATAGACATCTACAACGTAAATGCGCCACCCACCTTGAAATATAAGTTCTAAGGTCTGAAGTATAGTTACAACGGCTGCCCCGCCCTTCAAACCGAAACGCATCGCTGCTTCACGGCAGAAACAGGCAGGGTGGTGGTATCTACCCGTGCGGACTCAGAAGAGGTCCTACCAACAGTAAAATTGCTCATTCACGATTGACAGACTGATGGAAATGTAAACAGCTTTAGCATAAGAGATGCTTGCGTCTATGATTTGCGATGGAGCGATGGCCTATCCGCATTGATTTATTATACAATTAAATGAGTTTTTACGATACCCCCCATTCAGCCGCGGCGGTTATCATTATGATCGATTTAATTTCGCGTTTTAACTCGGTATCTATCTATCTGCGACTGTTGGCGACTTTATTTCCCGAAAACTACGTATAGTACGGTGGTAATTATTGCTGTTTTTATTAATTCGTCAAGGATAACTTAAATTTAAACAATGCTCACACAGTCGTATGACGTACCCGGAAAATGCAATTCACCTAGGTCACTTAAGCGCAACGTATGTTTTTTTTTATACTTGTTAGTACTATAACTAACTTCACTATAGAAGTATTAAATTTAAAATGTGCTTGCAGGACTTATAGCTCTATAATCACATAGATACAGCGTGTCTTTTTTTTGAGCTCTTTGTCAAATATGATCATGCTAATATATGTAGCTCGCAATTTATGTTTTTTTTTTCTTGCCCAGATGGGTAGACGAGTTCACAGTCCACCTGGTGTTAAGTGGTTACTGGAGCCCATAGACAACTACAACGTAAATGCGCCACCCACCTTGAGATATAAGTTCTAAGATCTTAGTATAGTTACAACGGCTGCCCTACCCTTCAAACCGAAACGCATTACTGCTTCACGGCAGAAATAGGCAGGGTGGTGGTACCTACCCGCGCGGACTCTCAAGAGGTCCTACCACCAGTAAAAAGTAGTACTTTTTAAATAATTAGTTTATAAGTATTACACCAAGTCAGTTTAGTAATAGTCATAATAGGAATTGATTTTAAACACACGTGCATATGAAGTGGCCACGTGCGATCCCAATTATTCTCGTTTAGAACCATAGACAATCGATATCAAATGCGGTGCTCTGTTACATATTTGTAATTGTAGACATTATACACAATATCCAAATTCGGCACTACACTTGTGTTATCTAGGGAAGCAAATGTGACATGGGACATTATTCAACGCTTTAAATAGCTTCTAAATGATAAATATCTAGAATAAATAGGTAAATAGAAAAGGTTTAGATACTCTTTTCTTCGCTGTTTGTCGTTTTATTTTTTTATTTAATACCCATTGACAAACTTCAGAGGATCAATATAAAAGTTTTGACAAGAAAAGGAAATTCATTCAATACTTTTTTCTGCTTTGTGTATCGAGCTATTTCCTTTTTTTTTTAGTTTGTAGTCCCTATGGTCACTAAAATGTTTTAATCGTAAAGTTTCTGAATTAGAAGAATTAATAAATGCTAAAAAAAAAATTAGACATTATGGTCTTCCTTTTATTGTATTTTTTTATTGCCGTATAGGCAGACGAGCATACGGCCCACCTGATGGTGAGTGGTTACCGTCGCTCATGGACGTCAGCAATGCCCAGGGCAGAGCCAAACTGCTGCCTACCGTTTAATACTCTCCACAAGCCTCGTTTGAAGAAGGACATGTCATAGCCCTCGGGAAACACCGTAGAGGGGAGCTCATTCCATAGCCGGATTGTACGTGGCAAAAAAAATCTCTGGAAACGCACTGTGGATGAACGTAGTGGCTCCAGGTAGTATGGATTTTTATAAAGATTTTTACAACAAAGGGTCTTGTGCATGCAATGCATGTATAGGTGTACAAAGAATTTATTAAAAGTTCGTTGTTCGTTGCAAAATAATAACTAGTACTAAAGTACAAGCTGAATGTGTTAAATTTACACATAGCTATTTACGATCGTTTTATGGATATGAAAATGAAATTCACATGATTTTTTTTTTTTTTTTTTTTTTTTTTTATGATTGAAGGATTACTGGTGGCCCGGAGGCCTTTCCAGTTTCACCAGGACAGGTGGGCGAGCAAAGGCTCAGCCAGGAGGGGTGGGATTTGCTAACAGCTACCCGAGCGCCTCCGAAGGAGACCTAACAGCTCAAGAGCAGCTGCTTCGCGAATGAATCTACTACCGGATCGGAATCGCGACCCGCTGAGAAGATCCGGCGAGAAACTCAGCGAGCTGATTCATGGGTTAGGTTGCACGGCGAACTCTTTGTCGAGTTCGACGAGTACGGTTACCGAGGTCCCTAAGCCTGCTCCTAGAGCTGAAGGCGTCTAGTGCAAAGGTTATTGGATCTGAGGGATCCGTAAGGACGTGTCTAGGGCGTCGACGGTGACTGGCTCCTGCATGATCAGGATTCGGAGAGTAGTCAGCGGCGGCTACGATAAGGCGATTATCATGACGCATAGCCTTATCGAAGTACCGTTCCGACGCTGACTTCATGTATTTCTGGATAGATTCGAGGCCCAGGTCGTCGTGTAGGTCAACGTTCCTCACGAACCACGGAGCTCCGACGGCTAACCTGCAAAAGCGGGATTGTAGAGATTGAAGGGTGTGTATGTGTGTGCGGGCCGCGTGAGCGAACACCACACTCGCGTAAGTCATGACGGGCCTTATGCAAGTTTTGTAAAGTGTCACCTTGTTCCGAAGGGACATTTTACTCCGCTTACAGATCATGGGGTAGAGTCTACCGAGAATAAACGCGGCACGGTCACGGACTGATTTTATATGCGGGCGGAATGTCATCGATGCATCCAGGGTAACGCCCAGGTACTTGACCTTCCTGGCCCAGGGTATGGATTGACTAAAGAGAGTAATCGGGGGTGTGAGATTCCTCCTCCTAATACGGGAGGAAATCCGTGTGGAGCTTCCCCTCTGAAATAGCACCGCAGTACTTTTCGCTGGGTTGATGTCTATGCGCCATTTTCGGAACCACTGTCCTAGGGCTAGGGCTGCGCTCTGAAGCTTCTTCGCGATTAGGGACTTGTTTCTACTGGAATAGTAAACAGTCGTGTCGTCGGCGAATAAAGCTAAATGGGTCGGCGGCGACCGGGGAATATCGTTAACGAATAAGCTAAATAGGAGGGGTGAAAGGACAGAGCCTTGCGGGACTCCAGCTGTAAGAGGTCGTGGGGAGGAGCGGGTTCCCTCGACTCGATATCGAAAAGAGCGGTTCGACAAGTAGTCCCGTATGATGAGCACGAGACTATCCGGCACGCCCATGTTGAATAGTTTGAAAATCAAACTGTTGTGCCAGACTTTGTCGAACGCTTTTGCGACGTCGAAGAAGAGAGCTCCCGTGTATAACGGTTTTGGTCGATTAAGCCCCACAAGAATGTGCTCCGTGAGGCGGTGCACCTGTTGAACGCATGAGTGATTTGTACGGAATCCGAATTGTTCATCGATGAGAATGCCCTTGGATGAGACGAAGTCTCTGAGGCGTTTGTAGAGCAGACGCTCATACAGTTTGCCTAGAGACATGAGGAGGCTAATCGGGCGGTAGCTCGTCGGATGATTTTTTGGTTTACCGGGTTTATGTATGCCGATAACGTCCGCTTCTTTCCACACCGCGGGAAAGATACAGTTCGCCATAGCGGCATTGAAAATAGATGCCAACATCACGATGAGTTGGACGGGTAGAAGTTTAATAACGCGGTTGGATATACCGTCGGAACCGGGAGCCTTGCGAGGATGTAGGTCTTTGATCAAGTCTTTAACTTCCATCGGGGTGACGGGTGGTAACGCGTCCGAGGGTGGCAAGGAGACTCTGCGTTCTACCTCACTGTCTACAAATTCTACATGAACAGGGTCCACGAATTGAGTGCTGGGCGTGCACTGGGTTTGCAATGTATCGGCCAGCAGCTCTGCTTTTTCATCATCATCGAACGCCGCGAGTCGGCCTGAGGGGCCTACGAGGGGGGGCATAGTTACTACCGTATCCGATTTGAGAGTACGAGCTAAGCGGTAGTAAGACCTTTGAGAGGGCGCGAGTCTTTCTAAGAAATCAGACCATCTGGCATCTCGGACTTCGGCGATGCGAGACTTTACGTCGCGTTGTAGGGCACGCATTCGAATACGATTTTCCGCGGTAGGATACCTGTCGTAGGCGCGTATCGAGGCGTTCTTAGCTCTAAGGAGTTCCCTAATATCGTCGGACAATTTGAAGCGGTGAAGGAAGTCCTCCGCTACAACTTGTTTCGATGACCTATCTAATGTCGAGGTGATGTGTGACGTTAAGATGTCTATGGCTTCAGCGGTATCCTGAGGAGACGGGGTAGAGTCTGGGTTAAACGGGAGCGATGGTGGATCAGATTCAGCCAGGCTGATGCCCAGCGTGTGCCAATCCACCACAGTCCTCGTGACGGGAACGGAATCGGGAGCGCGACCGAGCTTCATAACGACGGGACGGTGGTCTGAATCTAACTCTGAAACTACTTCGATCGAGTGTAAGCGCAGAGTTACGTTTTTTAATAACGCTATGTCGAGTATATCCGGGCGATGCGCGATATTTAGCGGGTAGTGAGTCGGGGTTAGCGGAGCGACAATATCGAAGGCGAGATCATCGACTAACGCGTCAAGCCGCCTGCCATTCGGGGTTGTAGTGTGTGAGTTCCACCTGATGTGTTTACAATTTAGGTCGCCCGCCAGAATGACAGAGCTCCCCATGCCGAGCAGCGCCTCGATATCACTGCTTAGAACGATCTTATCCGGTGGAAGATAAACGGACGCGATAACGATCGGCGCGTGTCCCATCAGTGAGATTCGGCACACTGATGCTTCGATATTAGCGAGCGCGGGAGGATCGAGCGGGACGCAATGCAGGGCTCTTCTATAGTAAATGACGGTACCACCACCACGAGCAGAGAGCCTGTCGTTCCTGACCATGTTATAGTTCGCGATTTTAGGGTCACGGCGCGCGGGCTTAAGTAGGGTCTCCTGCACTAAAAAGATATCAATTTGATGGTCACGCAAAAAGTCAGAAACCTGATCACGTTGATTTGCGAGACCGTAAGCGTTAAAAAATCCTATCGTTACGGATAGGGGCTTTATTCTACTTATATACGCCATTGATTACCGGCGGAGTGAGGGGAGGACGTACGTATTTAATGACGCGTATACGTCGGCGTATTCTTGCACAACGGCGATAAAGTGTTGTGCAGTGGAGGCAGCGCGAATGGCGTCGCCCAAAGCGTTAACGCGCTCAAAGTTGATCGACTGAAAGAAGTCGATCGCTAAAGCGAGATTGTCGGACGCGGTCGGAGGGCAAGTCGCGGGAGAGGGACGAGTCGCGGGAGAGGGACGAGTCGCGGGGGCGGGACGAATCGCGGAGGAGGGAGTTGTAGCCGTGTTCGTGTACGGCAGCGGTTTCGCCCAGGCCGAGACACTGGGTACCGGCGCCGAAACGAACGCTGGCTTAGCCTGCGACACAGAGGGTGCCGAGGCTTTGATGTCTGGGCCGGAAGCTCGGAGGCGGTTTTGGCGGGCGACGCGTTGATTTATTTTAGGGGCTCGGGGGCATCCACGGTAATTTGCGGGGTGACCCTGTGTTCGACACAGGACGCAGCTAGGCGGTTCCGTCGCGGTTTTTTGATCGCGAGTGCATAGGGCCGTGGCGTGATCGCCTAAGCACTTGACGCATCGGGGGCGCGCGTGACAGTTACGGGAAGAATGCCCGTATAATTGGCAGTTATGGCACTGGCTAGGTGTGCCTTTCTTGTGTGGGGTTTCGACTGCGATTCCGGAAAGGCTACAGACCGTTCGGATGTTGAATATTTGCTTACCCTCGGGGGTAGGCTGGAGGGCGACGAGAACCATATTATATGGCTCCCTTCCGCGGCCTGTATGCATGCGGTGTACGGAGTTAACCGGTAGGCCTTGTTCGAGAAGGTCGGCCTTAACGAGCTCGGCATCCAACTCTTTAGGGATGCCACGTATAACGGCACGGAGTTCGCGCTCCTCCTGGAGCGTATACGTGTGGAAACTTATACGCTCCTTACGGAGGTAAGAAGAGAGGACCCTATGGTCGTCGGGTGTTTGAACCTTAATTTGAATGCCGTTCGCGAGGTTACGGGCATTCGTGAAATTGATATTTTTGGCCTTAAGGGCCAGGGAAACTCGTTCCCAAGCTGCCTTCTCTTGAAGGATTACCGGGGGAGGGGCCTGGGTTTTATTTTGTGCCACCGGACGCGGCGACGGAGTGGCACGGGCTGGAGGCGCAACGGGAGTCTGAGGGCGGGGGCGCGACGCGTTCGCGGCTTTGCTAATTTTAGCGGCCGCGGGAGCTCGAGACTCCGCGGCACGCTTCTTACCCTTTTGCACCAGGGTGAATCCATCCGTCGATGAGGCGGGGGCGAGGTCGACCTCCATCTCCGAGTCAGAGTCGGAGGACGAGGAGGCGGGCGCAGGTGACCTACGAGTAGGTGTTTTGGAGGGTGCGACGGAGGCCGCGGATGATCGCGCTGCTGGAACGGTGACCACGGCGGACGACGCAGCAGTTTTACTCGCCAGTATAGGCGACGCCGGAACGGCAGGCACGACGGAGGCTGCGGTGCTCGATGCAGAAGCTTTGTACGCAGGTACAGGCGACGCAGGAGCAGCGAGCTCGGCGGAGTCCACGAGAGGGCTCGCGGTGTGATCGGCCTTGAAGGCCTGAAACTCGGAAGTGAGCTTTGGGTAGCGAAGCCGGAGAAATTCCGCAAATACAGCGTCCATGATGGCTACGTGCCCAGGTGGGGCTACCCTGGGTCTTAGAAAACACTCGCCTTGCGGCGAGGCCCCAACTTCTCGGACCTGAGCGGTTCTATTGAACACAGGTGGCGATGCGGCACGATTACTACAGTACAAAGAAAAAAAAACACAACAAAACGGAATTAACAAAAAGAAACAAAACAATTAAACACTTCCAGGAAGACAGTTTGTCGGCAGATGTACCACAAACACAGAAATAACAAAAGGAAACAAAACAATTAAAAACTTCCAGAAAAAACACTTGGTCGGCAGATGTACCACGAACACAGGCCGCGCGAACAATGGCCGGGCTAACAAAAGCCGGGCGAACAAAGGCCGGGCAATCGAGTGGTCGATGAGCACGTCCGCACGTGACGGGTGCCTCTATCGGAATGGATTCACATGATCTTTGGTTGAATTGTGATTACAAATATGGCACATTTGCTATTCAAACTGTAAAAATGAAAACGCAACTCAAATTCAGAGTTAATGTATGCTGCCAGAACGTAGAATTAGAAATCAGAGTTAATTCAGAGAAACTATCTGGTCTAACTAAGTAACCGCTGCGCTCAGGATATGTTTAGCTGATCAGTATCTTAACTAAAAGAGCGATAAGGTGGCTTAGTGCTTTGAACTCCCACATTGGGCCCATAAGTTCCAATATATACCACTAACATAGATAACTTGAATCGAAAAATTAAATTGCACACTGACTACATAAAAAAGGTTTAATAAATACTCATAAATATGGTAAGTTCATCTTCATCATTCCCTCAGGATGCTGCTAAGGGTCCCCGCCAAGGAACGTGACTGCTACTTTTTCAACAATAGGCTTGCATTTGATGTTGCTGATCAGCTGCTTGGTTAGGTGCAGTGCTGACAGGTATAATCTTGTTGGTTTCAACCCTAATTCGTCCAACGTATTCCTCGCCCGCTTGTACGCAGTCAACGAACTGCTGTACCTGCCGGGGGTGACGGTCGAAGGATGGCGTCCAATCCGAGGGCCTGCGCAGTGTCATCGCTGCCAGGCCTTTGGACACGCCTCCTACAACTGTCATCGTGCGGTCCGTTGCGTAAGGTGTGCCGGGGAGCACATCGTATCGGACTGCCCGAGGCCGAGGGACGGCCCGTTATCCTGTGCCAACTGCGGGAAGGACCACGCCGCCGTCGACAGACGGTGTGCGGTCTTCCGCAAGCGGGCCAGGATGATGGGAGTAACCGTCCCTCCTCCTGCCCCACAGGCGCCTCGAGCCGGGAGTACAGCTCTTCCGGCTTCAGTACCTGTAGCAAAAGGGAAGGGGAAGGGGAAAGGGAAAACTTCCCAGCCCCCTCCCCCTTCCCACTCCGCTCCGTCTGCGGTGGTGGTGGAGGCATTGCCATCGGCGTCTACGCTGATGGCACAGGCCAACCCGCCACGGCAGTCAAAGAAAGTCCAACCTACTCCTGCTCCCCGTGGTCGCACTTCTGCTGGTGCTCCCACAATATCCCGTCCGACTAGCGGCATTACGACCCTAAACAAAAAAAGGGAAAAAAACAGGAGGAAAAAACTGAAACGGAAAATAAGGAAAAGAGAGGAACGGGAGAATGCAAACGGAGGCATTCCGGTGCCTACAGTGCAGAGCTCTGCACCACAACCAACTGACCCAGAGAACATGGAGGTCACAGAAAACTCCACTCCGGCCCATACGATACCAAGCCAACCATTGCCTTCGGCCCATTCGGCCCATGCAACCACTACTGCCAACATAAATAATTTGCCCCCCCTCCCCCCCCGCCCACAGCGCGAGCGGCGCAGCGGTCGGCGGGCCTCCCAGCCTGTCGGTTTTGCTGCCTGGTTGCTCACATTGTGGGAGAAATTGTCCGAGGTGATCTCCGGAGTAATCCGCGAGATCGCCTCGGGAGCCAGTCCCTTCGGGGCGCTCCTGTCGGGGTTCTACCGAATGATTGCGCAGTTCAATGGCTAGCCAGGAGCTGCGCATCATTTATTGGAACCCCGACGGGATAAAGTCCCGAAAGAACGACCTGCTTGTTCTCGCCCGGGAGTACAACCCAGAGGTTGTGCTCCTGGGCGAGACCAAGCTTCGTCCTCAGGATGCGTTCAGGATTCCTAACTACTTCATGTACCGACGTGACGAGCTTACCCCTGCCGGGCGGCCGTTCAGGGGCACTGCGGCCCTCGTCAGGCGGGACGTGGTGCATGATCAGTTGGATTTGCTGTCCTTCACATCGACAAGGTCGGTCGGTGTGAGGGTACACACCTCGGGGGGAGATATGCGGATTTATGCCGCGTATAGACCCCCGGGGCCTGAATTCCACCCTGAGGACATAAGACGGGCCCTGAATCACGACAGCCGTCCAGCTCTGCTGGTCGGGGACCTCAACGCGAAGCACGTCGCGTGGGGCTCCCGACTTAAATCAGCAGTGGGCAGGCGGCTGTTAGAAGATGCCGATAGGGGCGACTACTCTGTGGTCGGCCCCGACGAACCCACACACATCCCGACCGCCGCGCGATATCAGCCCGATGTGCTGGATGTGTGTGTGCACAAGGGGCTACGGTGCCCCGTAACGATCGAGGCACTGTACGACCTGGGTACCCCACATCTCCCTATCCTGGTGACACTGGGAATGGGGCTCACCCGGGTTGCGACCTCGCCCCTACGACCGAAGGTCGACTGGGAGCTCTTTAAGAGACGACTAGTCGACCTTCCCGTGGTTCAGGACCCCAACACCCCTGATGGGGTCGACGATGCGGCAATCCGCCTTGTTGACTCCATCAGGGGAGCGATCGACCAGGCGACGACTCTTGTGCCCAGCGGCGGGCCCAGAGGTATACTCCCGGCCCATCTGAAGGCGATTATTCGCCGGAAGAGGGGCTTGAGGAGGCTCTGGGCGACAACTCGTTGTCCCAGGATAAAGCGCGAGCTTAATGAGCTGGAAGTGGAGCTGGCGACAAAGATTAGCACCTTCCGGGGCTATGCCTGGCAGGAGAGGATCGAGGAGGCCCGCGAGGACCCCTCCTCAGTATCCCTCCACCGGCTTTGTCGCCAGCTCTCAAATCGGCCTGCCCCGACTTGTCCACTCGTGGACGAGAGGGGCAACCGATGCTTCTCGGCTCAGGCCCGCGCCGATATCCTGGCCGAAATGCTGGAGCGGCAGTTCGCTCCAAATGACTCTGCACCCTCAGAGGCCGCATTCCACCAATCGGTGGAAGAGAGCGTAGCAAGCCTACTCTCCTCCCCGGTGCCACCGTTGGGAGATGGTGATCTCATCACTCCCAGCGAATTGCGCCTCATCATCAAGCGGATGAAGAGGCGCAAGGCGCCGGGCGAGGACGGTATTCCCTCCCTCAATTTTTTCCACTTCCCTGAGACGGTCATGTCATATATGACACGGCTGTTCAACTCCATTCTGTCCACAGGACACTTCCCGGGAATTTGGAAATTGGGCAAGGTTCTCGCCTTGCCCAAACCCGGCAAGGACAGGAGAAATCCCTCCAGTTACCGTCCGATCACGCTGCTGTCGCACGTGGGCAAGTTGTTCGAGCGGCTGCTGCTGAGAAGGGTGTCGCCGCACATCCTTCTCAGACCTGAGCAATTCGGGTTTCGTAGCGGTCACTCGACAACGCTGCAATTGGTCCGCGTTATGCATCACTTGGCGGATCGGTCCAACGCGCGCCAGTACACGGCCGCAGTCTTTCTCGATATCGAGAAGGTCTTCGACCGTGTCTGGCATGCGGGACTGATCCACAAGCTGTTGCAGAACACGGACCTCCAGCACGCCTACGTGCGACTGCTGGGGTCGTACCTGGAGGGAAGATCCTTCCTTGTCGCGGTCGAGGGCGCCAAGTCGTCGGTGTGCCCAGTCACGGCCGGAGTTCCGCAGGGGAGCGTCCTGGCACCATTCCTCTACGCTCTCTATACCAACGATATTCCCACGCTCGAGGGCAACCTCGAAGCGTGGGAAGCCGACGTGAAGTTGGCGCTGTTTGCCGACGACAGCGCCTACTTCGCGTCATCCAACTTCCCCTCTGCGGCCATTTCGAGGATGCAGAGGTTATTGGACTTACTGCCCCAGTGGCTGGACCGATGGAGGGTCGCGGTCAACGTGGGGAAGACCGCGGCTATTCTCTTCGGTCCGGTCCGCACAAGAGTCGTCCCGGGACAGCTCAGTCTCCGTGGCGCTAATGTCGAGTTTAGATCCAGTGTCCGGTACTTGGGGGTCGATATCGACCGGAGTTTGAGGATGACCGCCCACGCCAATAAGGCGTTGGCGGCCGCTCGCTACGCGAGATTCCTCCTCCGGCCGGTGTTGGCCTCCAGGTTGCCGGTCAGGACTAAGCTCGGCATTTATAAGACGTATGTCCGTTCCCGTATCACGTACGCAGCTGCGGCCTGGTATCACCTCATCCCGCAGGTCACGCGGGTGAAGTTACAGGCCCAGCAGAATCTGGCTCTTCGCACGATAGTCGGAGCAGGGCGTTACGTCAGTAATGCCGTAATCGCCCGGGATCTGGATGTGGAGTCGCTCGAGGAGTTCATCCGGAGGCTAGCTCGTAATCTTTACGAGCGGGCTGACGGTGGACCCCACGAGCATCTCCACAACTTAGCTCCCTTGCACGCTAGATCACCTGATGGTCTGGCGCTACCAAGGGAGCTACTGGAACCCCCGGTTATGGTAAGATAGTCGGCTTAACCGGAGTGATATGGGAGTGCTCATAATGAGTGCCCCCATGGGACTGAGCTGTCCACACTCGTCACTTCCCCCCACATTGTTGGGGTGCCCCCCTATGGGGACCCATTTTCCACCCCCGAGGGTGGACCACTCCCCCGTTTGGGGAGTGTTTTAAGTCGGCCCCTCCCCGTGACGGACTTCCCCTTCTGGGGAGCCCGGAGCGAGTGAGCGCCTTACTAGTGCCGCGGCTCCCCCTCTGATTTGTAGAGGCGGGGCCGCGGCATGGGGCCGGTGGCGGGCCCCTCGTAGCCGCTGACTGTTGTCCCCGTGTAAATAGTGGTGTAGTTTAGTTTTAGTTAGCTTGTAGTTAGTTAGTAAGGAAAAAAAAAAAAAAAAATTTTAGGACAACACGAAGCCGGAGGATCCTGCTGCCGGGCGTCATCCCTGGAGCCATTCAAGCCCATCGTATTATGTATAAGTATATATGTTTTGTCGATGTAGTGCAGCCGTGCACGCTGCGAACAGCGTACCTTCCCCAAGCCCTCCCCGCATCTACTTCACCCCTGCCCTATGTGGTAGGGAGTTTCAGCCCGGGTAGTGGGGTTTGCCCCGAGGCCCGTTCCGTGCCCCCGAAAGGGGGTACGACGACCCTTCTTCTTCTCTTCTTCTTCTCCAACGTATTGGGCCCCAGCCGCTATCTCAACCAATTGTAAATGATATGTCGACCTCACGCCTCAAGTGACCGCATTCAAGTGCTATAAGTGATATGTGAGCTTATCTCTTTGTGAGTCGATATATATATGACGACTCTCCTCTTACAACACTGACGCTACACGTAAAAGTAAAATCGGATTAACCAAATCCTGAATGTGCACGATAAATAAAAAAATCCATTAATACCTGTTCGAGGTATTGTAAAGAAATTAATGACCTGTAAAATGGGTTTATGTGAAAAAAAGTATTACGTAAAACACCCGACGCGAGCCGTCGAGGGGCTTTTAGGCCCAGATTTCCCGTTAAGTAACCACCATTCTGCTTGTTTTTACCTTTTTTCTACGTTAAAAAATTGGAAAGGTAAATATTGGTTGGAATGGCGGCTACGAAATTACCTAGTTTTGTATTATTTGTAAATGTTTTTCGTAAAGTTTTAACGGGTTTTGTTATGGTTGTAATTAGGGAAACTTGTTCGCGACTCACATGGAAATATTTGATTATTAGGTTATTATAGCTGATTTTGTGACAAAAACATGGAAATCTCATCTGCATTTCAATAGCTATCTATCCTTCAAAGGAATGACCTTGTTTTTCAAATTAAATTCCATATTTTGACTCAATTTTGAGTGTCTCCGAAAATTGCGTATCGAAGTAAAAGAATTAGTAAAAGCAAATTTATAAAGTTACTGTTCGCTTTCCCAATTCTTGAAAGGACAATTAAAAATTTAAAAGACATTTAGTGAAGACTTCAATATCTACAAGATGAGGGGACTTAAAATTTGGTAAAGACGATTTACAATGCCTACATGCAGTAACTTGGGAAATATAAAGGCACCTTGTTTTATGTTAACCAATGGATGGACATATTGGTTTGAAGCTAGTACAATGGGAATTGAACTATCAGCAGAACTTGATAAAACCAAAAACCCTTTCGATTGCATTTTCAGAACAAAAAACGACCTAAAAGCCACAATCCCTTTTATCATGTAACCAATGGTTCACACTTCAAAGCAAACCCTTCCAAAAATCGGGAAAAAGGGTCTCTTTACAAGGTTCACGTCATAACTTAGTTAAAGGCTCCGTGCAACCGGAAAAAAAGCCGCGTAAAAGTCGACCGCACAAGTCTGGGACATCAATAAAAGCTTGGATTATGACCGAGCCAACCGGCCCATTCTGTCCCCGTAATGAAGTTATTGAGTGGAAAGTTGTGACGGATAGCGCGTGGAAGCGGTCAAACGTCTCCTAATAAGGGCAGAGATACTGTGACTCTTTAAACTATTTTTATGAAGATAACTAAATAAACTATATAGATTCAGGATCCGGCAAAAAACATTTATTTTTAGTATAATGACATTATATTCTTCAGCTCTGTCTCTGATGTGTTATCTCGCTCGTTCTGTTTCAGTTTGCGGCTGTAGTAGCAAAACGCGTTATATTAATAATTCGTCTATTTAGTGAAACAAAAGTTAGTGAAAAACACATTCAAAACTGTATGTATCATTTCACACGTTGACCCAAAAAATGTGTTTCATTTAACCGAGATTTGTCATTATGTCGAGGTAGATCTATTTTCTCTTGTTGACTGATTAGTACAGAATATTTTTTTTCCGGTCCGGTCAGGTACCTTTGAGATTTCTTCCAGTGATCATTTAACTTTAGCACTTAATGAAAATGTTCTAGCCAAATCTGTGCGTCCATGTACCCATCTAGAGCAATGGTAAAAATATTTGTTCAGAATTTATAATAAAATAATTGGTACTGTTTAAAAGTATACCAACAAACTACAGAAGTATTTTCTTAAAACCTCGTTTACTATTTGAAGTATTTGACATTTACCTGTATGAAGACAAACGAGACAACAGGTCACGTCTGAAGTGTGATACAGTTGCAGACTACCAGGTAAATTCCCTGGGCACCTCAAGAGTGCTCCTCGAAGTTGTCGCCAGGCACAAGGAGCAGCTAAACTTCGTCTAAAATCACACAAGCGATGTTTCGTCCAGTTGCAGAAAACTACCCGCCTTTCCAAATTCAAGATTATTGATGTTCGAGATTTTGGTGTCCTAATTTTTGCCTCACATTTTTTCGACAAGAAAATCATTAGAGGGCTTAGAATAAATTAAGTATTGTACAATAAGTTATTCTGGAATTAAATAAATCAGTATTCATGTGCAACACAGCAAGTGTTGGTATGGAGATTATAAGTATACTGGATATTGCGATGACATTGTCTTCCTGTTATCGCTACTATGTAGTTCTTTTTTTTTAGTTCCTATATTACTTACTTCATCCATTTTTCTACCTAGTTCCCTAATTCTTTGCCCACTAGTCAAGTATAAAATATATCAGTATCCCGCCCAATTCTCTCTTGAAGCAATCATGCGTTCAAGTCGAAAGAGTAAGTCAGTCTTTGTATCAAAGCAATTGAGACATTATGTCTTTAGGCAAACAGCAGCTTTAACGTTGTAGCAACGATGAGCTACGGTGACGCTCCTCTGACCATATTAGCTATTAAAAACACATTTGATGACAGAAATAAATTTGAATTTATCTATATTTGAAAAATATGTAAAACTATTTTACATTGTTATTAGTACAATAGGAATATCTCTTTAGAGCTAATAGATGAAATCAATGAGAGTTGCACCTATTATTTTCAATGCAGAGGTCATTCAACTCGTGAGATCTTTTGTTCTGTTCATCATTGTACCAAACAAAACTTCATATAAATTAATGATCTTTTGTATCTGTTTGACGTTTTGTAAGGATATTCGAAATTTTGGACAGGATAAGAGATTGCATGAAACAACGACTAAAGCGTATCCAATACCAAAACCTCAAAAAACAAGGAATTACGAATTGAGGCAACTTTTCAATTTCGTAAAACCAGCAGTCCAAATCACGGGGCATGATTAAAAAATCGTTGCCGAAAAAAAAAATCTACGAAAACCTTCGCTCGTACAGATGTCTCTGATGAATCCGGGGCAGAAATGAAACATCAAATAAGGGAAAGAAATGAAATCAACGATTCAGCTGCTGGCGAATTTCAAAAGCGAATTGTAAAAGTCATTTCGTCCGCGGGAAATATGAGATTTTCTGTGTGCGAAACTGATGGGAGATTATTACGAATATTGGACCGGAAAGACAAATTGAAATGAAAGGGTGAAACGAAGCCACAAACATCAGTTAATATTATGGGATTATTGTTTTTTTTTATTGTGTGTGCGGATCAACGAGCTGTCAGCCTATCTCGTATTAAATAGTTACCAGATCTCATGAATATATCTCTACGTGAATTCTGCCTCAAAGCATCTTAATGTCCAAATCTCTGTTGCATATTATTACTGCTTTTCCACCCTTAAAATTGTAACACATTACTGCTTCGCAACATAAATAGACAGGGTATCCGTGCTGCCTTACCAGACTCCCTACCACCAGTAATTACGCAAATTAAAATTTTTAAGCGTTCGATTTTTATTACATTGTCTTATTCCTTCATCGTGAAGATCCTTCATTAGGATTTATATTGCATTAGGAATTGTTGACCTGTCTGAGAGATTGAACACCAATATAGTCGCATCGCATGATACGAGTGTACTAAGCATTTAGACGCTTTGGGCTATTCCTTTGGGCCATGACGAATCTGAGTATTGGGTACATATGAAATTAACAGGTAATGTTTTTTTTTAATTCTTAGTTATGACTTCAAGTTGTAATCTAGAATCTTTATGAATGCTAACTTCCTAGAATACCAATTAGCTGCATTATCCAATTACGTCATCATTCATTTTACAAAGCACTACATTGAAAGTATGAACGATAACAACTATCCGTGAATATAAAGACCATGTTTTTTTTTTTTTTCCTAACTATGCTGATTGCCTTGAGAGGCTATTTCAGCTTCACCCTAACGTTAGTAGGTGAGCTCGCGGGGCTCAACCGGAGAGTTGCTAACACTGACCCTAGCAAGAGCAGTGCTTCGCAGAATCTACCACCGGATCGGAACGCGACCCACTGAGAAGATCCGGCGAGAAACTCAGTGGGCTGTGTCTTTGGGTTAGTTCGCTCGTCGAGCCCTTCGTCGCAAGCGACGGGTTCGACGAGGACGGTGACCGGTGCTTGTGGTGTCTAAAAGCACCGTTAATGGATCACGAGGATCCGTAATGACGTGCTTTGGGCGACGTCGACGGTTTACCATTCGGTCTACTGGGTCGGGTATGTAATTTCCAGCGGCTACGATGAGAGGGTTCTCATGTCGTGCCGCCTTCTCAAAATGGCGCAGCGATGCCGACTGTAGATACTTACTAAATGAGTCGAGCTCCAGGTCATCGTGGAGATCCACATTCCTAAGGAACCATGGCGCTCCGACGGCTATCCTGCAGAATCGTGATTGAATAACCTGAAGGGATTTCAAATGGGTGCGGGCTGAGTGAGCGAACACTACGCTTGCATACGACATGACGGGGCGTATACAAGTTTTGTAGAGAGTTACCTTATTGCGGAGGGACAGTTTGCTTCGACTACAAAGCATTGGATAGAGTCGTCCTAGTATAAACGCGGCGCGGTCGCGTACCGTTTTTATATGGGGACGGAATGTCATCCCTCTGTCGAGGGTGACGCCTAGATATTTGACCTTCGAGACCCATGGTATGGGCTGGCCAAAGAGAGTGATGGGGCTAACGGCGGAGGTGTTTGCGCGCCTACTACGGAGTGGGATGCTCGAAGTGATGTTCGGAGGGCGACCCCTTTTGAAGAGCACCGCTGCGCTTTTCGTGGGGTTGATGTCAATTCGCCACTTCCGGAACCACTGTCCTATGGTGGCTACTGCGATCTGGAGTCGCCGATGAAGCAGCGACATCTTCCTACACGAGTAGTAGATAGCCGTGTCATCGGCGAAGAGCGCTAGATGGGTCTCCGGAGACCGGGGTATATCATTGATATACAAACTAAATAATAACGGGGAGAGCGCGGAGCCTTGCGGGACTCCGGCGGTCAGTTGACGGGGACGAGAACGAGTTCCCTCTACTCGATATCGAAACGAACGGTTCGACAAGAAGTCTCGTATGATGAGCACGAGTCTGTCTGGCACTCCCATGTTGTACAGTTTATAAATTAAACCGTTGTGCCAGACTTTGTCGAACGCCTTCGCGATGTCGAAGAAGAGGGCGCCGGTCGGGATTTGTTTACGCCTATTTAGTCCTATCAGAATGTGCTCCGTGAGGCGGTGCACTTGTTGTACGCACGAGTGTTTAGAGCGGAATCCGAACTGTTCGTCTATGAGAATTTTGTTCGCGGTAACAAAATCCCAGAGGCGTTTCCTAAGGAGCCGTTCGTAAATTTTTCCTATCGTCGAGAGGAGACTAATCGGACGGTAACTAGAAGTTTCGTTTGTCGGTTTGCCCGGCTTATGTATACCGATAACGTCCGCTTCTTTCCACACCGCGGGAAAGATGCAGTGCGTCATAGCGGCATTTAAAATTGTAGCCAACATTGCTATCAGTTGGACTGGCAAGAGTTTTAGCGCGCGGTTGTGGATGCCGTCGGAGCCGGGTGCCTTCCTAGGTTGGAGGTTGTGGATCGCGTCTCTAACTTCGTCAGTGGTAATGGGGGGTAACGCGTCCGAGGGCGGCAGGGAAGCTCTGCGCTCGACCTCCCTGTCGACTAACTCGGTGTGTTCGGGGTCCGCGTGTTGAGTGCTGGTGGTGCACTGCTCTTGCAGTGCATCGGCCAGCAGCTCAGCCTTGTCATCGTCATCGAATGCCGGTGGTTGGCCTGAAGGGCGTATGAGGGGAGGCATAGTAGCGGTAGTTTCGGATTTGAGAGTCCTAGCTAGTCGCCAGTATGCTTGGTGGGAGGGCGTGAGTTGTTCTAGATAACTATGCCAATTATCGTTACGCGCGTCGCTTAAGCGGGAGTGGACTTCGCGTTGTAGACGACGCATCTGAATCCGGTTTGAATGCGTGGGAAGACGATCGTAGGCCCGGATTGCCGCGTTCCTAACTCTTAAGAGATTCCTAAGATCGGGGGACAGTCTGATGCGGTGGAAGCTGTCCTCCACATCGACTTCTTTTGAAGATCTAATGATCGCGGAAGAGATGTGATCGGTAATGATGTTTATGGATTCGACGGTGTCCTCGGGGGATGGATTCGAATCCGGGCCGCAAGGGAGGATTGGCGGAGCGGCATCGGCTAGGCACGTGCCCAGCTTATTCCAATCCACCATGGTCCTCGTAACAGTGACTGGGTTGTGAGGGCGACCGAGCTGCATAACGACAGGTCGGTGGTCTGAGTCGAGCTCTGACATTGCTTCGATGGAACGCAAGCGCAGAGTTACGTTCCTAAGCAATGCCAGGTCTATAGTGCTCGGACGGAGCGCGATGTTATACGGATAACATGTTGGAGTTGGGGGACCGACTATTTCGAAGGTGAGGTCGTCTATAAACGCGTCGAGACGCCTACCGTTAACGTTTGTACGATGGCAGTTCCACCTAGTGTGGTGGCAATTTAAATCGCCTGCCAGGATGACGGAGTCTCCCATGCCGAACAGTGACTCGATGTCACTGCTCAGGAGGGGCTTGTCCGGGGGGAGATAAACGGATGCGATGACGATCGGCTGGTGTCCCGTCAGCGAGATACGGCACACTGACGCCTCGATATGTAAGAGCGAGGGAGTATCGAGAGGGACAACGTGCAGGGCCCGTCTATAGTAAATGGCAGTCCCGCCTTTGGAGGCGGTGAGTCTGTCATTCCTAACCATGACGTAGTTCGCGACTTTCGGGTCGCGACGCGAGGGCTTCAGACAGGTCTCCTGCACTAACAAGATATCTATAAGATTGTCGCGGAGGAATTCGAAAATTTGATCGCGTTGCCGCGCGAGTCCGTTAGCATTATAGAATGCTAACGTAAGGGAATACGGTTTTTCTCTACCTTTTTGCGCCATTGATTACCGGTAAAGATTTTATAACGTACGCGACACGGACTCGTAAACGTCCATGTGATCGAAAGCGGCCGCGAGCCGCTGTTCGGGGGTTACCGACCTACGGATAGCGTCAGCGAACGATCGCAGACGGTCGAAGTTCACCGCGGTGACGAAGTCGCGCACGAGCGCGAAGTCGTTGGCGGCAGAGGGTTTCGGGGGACGGAACGCGGGCGCGGGGCGAGGTGCGAGCAGGGGCTGGGGCGCGGGGCGTGTCGCGAGTGGGGGCGCGGGTGCGGTTTGCGTTCCCGCCTTCGTATACGGCAGCGGCTTTTTCCACGCTGAAACCGTGGGAACTGCAGCCGGCACGAAGGCAGGTTTCGGCACTGAGGGTGCCGAAGTCTTTGGGCCGACGGTTCGCGGAGCTGGGAGGGTTGAACGCTTGCGCGGAGCCCTAGGACATCCACGGTAGTTCGCGGGGTGCCCTTGCTTAAGGCATAGGACACAGCTTGGAGGTTCGGTCGCGGTTTCCCTATCTCTAACGCAATCTAGCGTAGCGTGATCGCCGAGGCACTTCACGCAGCGGGGGCGCGCGTGGCAATTACGCGCCGAGTGGCCATAGAGTTGGCACCTGTAGCACTGCCCGGGAGTGCCACGCTTATGGGGGGCTTCGATGGAGACCCCGGATAGGCCGCAGACTGTCGAGAGGCATGAGATCTTCTTTTTGGCCTCCGGGGTTGGCTCCAACGCGACGAGTATCATATTATAGGGCTGTTTGCCCCGCCCGCTGTGCATCCGGTGCACACTAACTATCGGGAGGGCCTGAGCGGTCAGATCCTCCTTAATGTAGTCTATTTTGAGCTCCTTAGGGACTCCGCGTATTACTACGCGGAGCTCGCGGTCCTCCTGAAGAGCATAGGTGTGAAAACCTATGTTCTCCTTTCGGAGGTATGCTGAGAGGGCCCTATGGTCGCCCGGCGTTGCGACCTTGATCTGAATCCCATGCGCGTAACGTCGCGTAACGTGTAGTTAATTTTATTTGCCTGAAGGGCCTGGGACACGCGATTCCACGCTGTCTTCTCTTGAAGTATCAGCGGGGGCGGGGCAGCTACTTTGGGAGCGGGCGCGGGCTTGGGACGCGGCGCCGCGGCGGTGGGGTTACGCGGCGCGCGGAGTCCGACTCCGGTCTTACGACTACCTGCGGGCGGGAGGCGGTCGCGGATTTAGTCTGTTTCGTCGTGGAGCTCCGGGACTCCACGGCGCGAGTACGCTTTTTGCCGCGCGTTACGGTTTGGAACCCATCCAAAGTTCCAGGCTGAGGGCTTGACGCGGATTCGAAATCCATCTCCGATTCGGTATCGAAGCCTGAACTCGAAACGATCGAGGTCGCGACGGACGAAGCGCGCGATGACATAAACGACGCGGGCGCGGGGGTGGGGGTAGCGCTAGGCGCTTCGTGAGTCGCATCGTCGGAACGTGCGCTCGAACTTAACGCGGCAGCGGGGGGCGCGCGGCGTGCCTCCGAGGCACGGTTGAAATACGCGGCGACGGACGCGGGGGGGGAGGGATTGCCACGGGAGGCCCTATAAGCTAAGTACTCGGCCCTAATTGACGGGTACCTATCCCGGAGGAACCCGACAATGTCACTAGCACTTTCACTGACACTTTCTTCATGCTGCATTTTCGGTCTTCTTGCCCGGGGGGGGCGGCCCCGGGACTTTTGTTGAACTCGCCGAAAGGCGAGGCCCCGGATAGGATTTGTAACCCCCCTGTGCTGCAGGACAGCAAGGAGCAGGGGGGGGGAATGCCTATGCCGTGAAAACGGCAATCGGCGGGGAAAAGGAAAGGAACCCGCTCGGGCTGTATAGTGCTACAGCAGGCAGAATCGCGAGCGGGGGTCTAGTCTTGAAAAAGACTGTTGTTTTGGGAAGGGTTAGGAAATCGCTAGCCTGTGATAGTGCCACAGGAATCGTAGCGATTGGTTTTGTCTTGAAAAAGACAGTTGGTAAAGGGTGGGTTCGCGGTTACAATACTTTAGCGCACAAAAATGGACTCCGAGACGCAAATCGCAAGCGACCAACGGATCGGAACGTCCGCACTACCGAATTGTAAGCACGATGTATTCACGGTCACTACACTGTCGAGCACAACTGTGAGTTCAGAGACGCAGCTCGCAAGCGGGCCACGGATCGGAAAGCACGTCCGCGCACGACCGAGTCGTGAGCGAGAATAGACCATGTACTAAACACGCCTGTATCTTTTTTGCTTACTTTAGTATCTTCTTGTCTAACTCTTGTAGTTTTGGTAAGTTTGTAAGTAAATATATAAGTAAGTAAATATCTACTTTTAAACCAACTTGTCAATTCATTAATAGGTATACAATTCTAGTTTCTTATATTAACTTAGTAATGGTTTGAGCAAATATTTGCCCGGCAATTGAACCCTTGAGAATCGTTGAAGGATATTTCCGTGACTTTATTGGTAAAACGATTTTTGGACACAGTTTGAGCTACAGGAGTATATCAGTAAATAAATACATTTACTTCTTACATTTCGTAACAGAGGCGAATTTTACGATAAATGTTGTTTTTTTTATTACTTAAATGAGTGTACGAGCTCACGACCCACGTAATGTTAAGTGGTTACCGGAGCCCATGGACATCAACAACGTGAATTCTGCCATCTAATTTGAGACACAAGTTCTAAGTCGGTTCTAAGTTCGGTTTGAAGGGTGGGGCAGCCGTTGTAACTATACTGAGACCTTAGAACTTATATCTCAAGGTGGGTGGCGCATTTACGTTGTAGATATCTTATGGGCTCCAGTAACCACTTAACATCAAGTGGGCTGTGAGTTCGTCCATCCACCTAAGCAATAAAATAAAAAGTGTCAGTTTTGTAGTACAATTATAACTAGTGGTATAGTGTTATTTAATGAAAATAGACGCAGGAGTCATAATGTTTTGTTATTAACGGCACTACGTCTTAATACCGTACGGATTGTCCTGCCTATTCCTGCCACTAATCATCCATGTCTGATATTTTGTACGGTAGGGCAATATTGCATTTCCGTCTGTGAAATATCCGATTACTTAACATCAGATAAGTCGTAAGATCTGACAATGCGGAATAAATCACCTTTTACAAATCTGAAGATTTTGCACATACACGTCAATTATAGGCGTTGATTAGTAATTTGTGTTTTTTTTTTTTTTTTTTAAACAATCACGCCACGTTAACTTGTCCCGTGATAAGTTCGTAAAGAACTTGTGTTACAGGTACCAGATAACAGATATAAATGTAAGATTTTTATTATACACATACATATATTTAATATACATCCATAACCCTGGAAAATACATTTATATTTATCATACAAATATCTTCCCTTGGCGGGATTCGAACCCGCGACCCCCTTGTGTAGTGACCATGTCACTTACCACTACACCAGACGGCCGTTTAAAATTTAATCTTACATTGGTATCGAGTTGATAGCATTAGTTGAAATGCAAGAATAGACTATTTACATTTCGTAATGAACTTACGCGTAGTACCAGCACGTGTAAGTATTACAAAGAAAGCTAAGTGTGTACGTGCTAAATATTTTGTAAAACCATTTATTTAGAACGTAATTAAATGATTTTCTGTTGTTTACGTTCAACAAAATTCTATCTCACGTGTAGTCCGTTGGCTTAGTGTTAATAATTTGCTATGATACAACAAATATTACATATGTTGAAGAAACCACAATTATTAACACCATCGTCAGACATCATAGGGGTGATAAGACGATGGAGCTTAACAGACGAAACATATGACAGTTCTTAGGACGGAGGCACCGCTCTTCAAGAAGGCTGGTTGATAAGTGTGATGGCGTCTACGCGCCTCCATTGGCTAGGCTCTGTCGTAGCACGAAGTTAGCCGAGTTCTGACGATACCGCAATCGTGCTGCCATCTCTCGGGAATCGTGCTGCGTTTCTTTTTGGCTACTAAACTAATGACCGTCTCCGACATATATAACATTTTCAGGATTGTGGTTCTTCATAAGACCGGCTGTAGAAATTATTATGGCTTTAAATTAGCGCATCAAACGACATCCAAATTATAACAAACGGTTTTAAGTTTGATCAGTCACTTAGCTAACGAAATATCAACATCGATCTTTTCAAAAGTTATTTGCAAAATGAGTTGAGAGGGAAATTATAATGACTGCGAGATTGAAACGTAATATTCATTTATTATTATATTCACGACTCGATACAACCGTAACATATAATTATACTTATTTTAGCATACTCGGTTTGCCTATTGTTCTTGCTTTAGATAGGGGATAGCCTCACAGTGGATCTGATGTTGAATGGCGACTGAAAGAGATATCAATCAACAAACAACCACTTTGAGACATTAAATTGAAGTCTTCATTGAATTGCATGTATAAAGCTGTCCTTTGTTTATTGCCCTTGTAGCAGACGAGCATACGGTCCACCTGATGGTGAGTGGTTATCGTCGCCCATGGACATTAGCAATGCCAGTGGCAGAGCCAAGGCGCTGCCTACCGGTAAGTACTCTCCCCTCCTGCTGATTGCTTTATACCAGAGAGACAATTACGCGATTTTAGCTATGAAAAAAATTGTCACAAAATAAAAAAAATAGAAACTTATATACTAGAAATTTTTAACGATCTCATTTCAGAGGTTAACAACCAATAAAAATCTGCGAACATAATCTCCGAAATTAAGGGATGAACATAAACTAATTTCATCCCGTTCGCTGGAAGTTTTCCCTCGGGACATCTAAAGACTGCTTGAACAAGCAAAATAGCTACGTACCTCATAAATTAGGCTTGTCTCGTTTGAGATGATTATTGGTTAAATTATTATGCTCACTTTCAGTAGGTGACTATATTTTAGACAAAAAAATTGTGATCCAGTTTCGAACCCAACTGTATTGACAAAAAATGCATAATATCCAAAGGTTCAATAAGCTGTTTTTAGGTATGGTTCAGAACCATCCTAGCGAAAAGGACGTAAAAACCATTAAGCTAAAATAGTTTCGAATAAAATAATCATAATTAAACCAATATTCAATCAATGATTCTGAAGAACTGTATGTCCAACGAGAACCTATAGAAGATATGGCATGAAGATGATGAAGCAAAGACGGTGGGTTTAACAGCCTAACAAAGCTAAGTAGGGTGCAATCGATCTATCTATATAATAAAATAATGAATTGCTGTTCATTAGTCTCGCTAAAACTCGAGAATCGAAATCGACTCGATTTGGCTGACTTTGGTCTTGAATTATTTGTGGAAGTCCAGAGAAGGTTTAAAAGGTAAATAAATATGAAAATGCTCGGAATTAAATAAAAAATTCAATTTTGTTTTCCCTTTGTTGTGTCCCCCGTCGGACGGAATCCTTTTACGTCTTTTATTTATCGATTGTGGCACTACGAAGTATGCCGGGTCAGCTAGTCATTAATAAAAATAAGTCCTAAATTAAACTAGATGTCTCAGATCATCTCGAACGCTTTCTAACGAACTATGTAATGATTGAATATTCTATTTTATTACCACAACGTTGTTCGTTTATCTATGGAGCCGTGACATTCAACCGTTTTTACGATTTTCCATAATCATATTGTACTTTAGTATGATTGAGTCATGTGTTTTGTATACCGCTACAATGTTTCAAATCGTAAAGTGGTTCAGTCGTATTGTTACAGGAATAAAATAAAAACAATGTAAATTTGTTAAGATGAGGTTCGGGAATTGCCAATAATACATATCAATATGAGGTCTGTAGGAGGTTGTAGGCAGCGGCTTGGCTCTGCCCCTGGCATTGCCGAAGTCCATGGGCGACGGTAACCACTCACCATCAGGTGGGCCGTATGCACATCTGCCAACAAGGGCAATAATAAAAAAGGTCTATTTTTCTAATTATTCTAAACTGAAAATTTTCATATTTATGGTTCGGTTTTTGAATCGCCAAATCATCACCTGTTGGAGTTGGTGGTTGGATGGAAATTGAACTTAGTAAAAAGCTCTTCAGCTTTTATACTGCAACATTCGATCCTTATATTGAGATAGAACTTGGAAAGGTTGACAGCTTGTACAGATTAACTCCACCACGCCAGATGTTGAGGTCTCAAGTAACTTTTTAAAATCTCTGCTGATTTTTCAATATTATTAATGCCCTCTTCCTTCTCAAATCAATTTCTCAACGTTAAGGGTGACCCGTTCGTTCCATCAGCTTGTATTATTCCGTCGATTTCAGTTTGTATTGAGGGCTCCTGCCCTCTGGTTCTGTATTTAAAACAAATATACTACTAGGTAGATACTAGATGGATAGGTAGGTAGGTACTTGTACCTACCTATCCATCTAGTAACCAAATCTTTCAATGTAAATTTCACTAGCTCCAAGATGTCTAATTAAGTTACCAATTTCCAAACGTATTAACGACCGATGACTTTCTAATTTTGTTTTGATGTCTTTGCCAGAATCATATCAACCAATCAATATTGTTTATTGTTTTTAGTTCGGCGTGCCAATAAAGTAAGTTTTATTAGTTTTAAAATTATAAATAGAATTCTAGCGATTCGGTTTTCGAAGTATTCACCGGGCTTATGGTCTACACGTGAAAAAAATCAAATGTCCTCCAAAATGTAATAAGCTAATTCTTAGATAACTGTTATAAAGATATACTCTATTTTTATTACTCGGCGTAGATAGACAGGGGACAACATGAAATTTTTATATCCTAATTGTATATATCCCAATATTTGGGTCCTTTATTACCTTTTAAGTACCGACCAAAGACCGGTAGTTACTAAGACCGAATGCAACTTTTCAAGATAGAAAATAAGGAGATCTGCGTTTGTATTTTTAATGTGACACTTTAAAAATTGTGTTTCCGCACGAATAAGCTACATTCTACCTATTTCTGTCTCAAAGCAATCATACGCGGCGATTTGAAGGATGTGACTCCTATATCAATATTTTCCTGTTTGAAGCCCATAAGCTCCGATAACAGCTTAACACCAGATGGGTTGTGAGCTCGATTATCTACATTACTAATAGGTGAGTTGTACGCTCGTAGCCATCGATGCCAGGCACAACAAGATGGCGCGCATCATCTCAAAAAATGGGTCACAGCAAATCGAGATCGCAATCCACCAGTTGTAACACTTTCCTTTCTCTTCATTAATAAAGATACAGAAATTACTTTTGGAATCAGAACAAATATTTAATTAAACAACGGAATGTTCCGCTCAAATCCATCCTAAATATTAATTTAAGCCAGCAAAGTTTTGTAGAGATATTCTAAATTTGCTTTAGCAATTACACGGCAATTTGCTGTAACTCGCATATCGTTATTGGTGCTTACAAATTGTCTGAGTATTCGTATTTTTGCATTATTAGTTTTCTTAAGTAGCTTACGTTCTCGAATACTGTAAACAGAATAGCTTCAATACAAGCACCATAATAATTACAAATTAATAGAAGCCGTAAGAGGCAATGCATGGCATACATGAAAAGATGTAGGTATGTACTGGTAAACGTCCCATGATAATTACCACTATCGATGTATTCCGGTGAATTAATATAACAAATGTTATAAAACACTACTCAGACGTGGACCTCATGTCTCTTTAAGAGGTCACGTCGGGGTCACCAGTTTGGAGGGTTTAATGAGAAAGGGAAGATCATCGGCAGAGCGGATGAAATTGCTCGATAGACCGACGGTCCGAATCTTGTTGTCCGGAATTTGTATATATGCAAGCTTATCTTCCAAATGTCTTGAGTAAGATTTAGGCATCTGTCAAATATCTTGTGTTCTACGATGACTACCGCCACATCTTCAGTCATATCAGTCTATCTAGGTGAAAAATACGAATCAATCTCAATAACTTGAGACCGCTTTTCAGTACGCTGTGCCAAAAGATCCATTTGATGATAAAGAGGTTTAATGGATTGAAAGATCTGAGATGCGATTGTAGATATAATAAAGAAACACATTCATATCTATGAAATTTTTATTTAAAATTCAATATTATAGATTTATTAGCTACATTCAGTGAAAATAGTTTGTGGGACGAAAAAAACTTATTTGAATCCGCAGAATTATTATGTTTAACTAGAAAAAATAAGTATTGTTCGATCTGTCATAAATAATAAACAATTTGATTTTTTTTAAACATTTCTATTATTTTTTTCAATTGTTTTAAACTTTAACTAGAAGTGTACCTAGAGTTTGATTTACAAAATGCGGTAAGAAAAATTAAAGGAGACAAAGCCTTCACTATAGATATTCATCAAGTCGTGTGATATCAATAAAGGTTTGAACAAAAAGCTTTTTTAGTTATAAGCTTAGTAAATATCTAACACGATATGGATATACCACCGCCCGACCTGCATCTGCCGCGAAGCACCTAATCATGCGTTGCGTTAAACCGCAAGAGTATGCTAGCTCCTACTCCAAGCCAATTGAGACCTTATTTCTTGGAGCAGTGGCATTCAAGTTGCGTTTTGTTTAACTAAATAATAACTCCATTTCTGTCTTTCAAATCGTCTCAAATTGAATATGATACTGGCGAATCAAACCTAAAATCCCTATCCACGAAATTGACATAATTATTGTCCTCCTCCGAAACTAGTCCTATATTGTTTTCGAGAGAAATATATGCATTTTAATTATTATTTTTTTTATTGCTTAGGTGGGTAGACGAGCTCACAGTCCTCCTGGTTTTTAAGTGGTTACTGGAGCCTATAGATATCTACAACGTAAATGCTACCACTCACCTTGAGATATAAGTTCTAAGGTCTCAGTATAGTTACAACGGCTGGCCCACTCCTCAAACCAAAACGCATTACTGCTTCACAGAAGAAACAGGTGTGGTGGTGGTACCTACCCGTGCGGACTCACAAGAGGTCCTATCACTAATAATCACGCAAATAATAAATTTGCGAGTTTGAGTTTTTATGACACGATGTTATTCCTTCATCGTGGAAGTCAATCGTGAATATTTGTGAAGTACGTATTTCATTAGAAAAATTGGTACCCGCCTGCGGGATTCGAACACCGGTGCATCGCTAGATACGAATTCACCGGACGTCTTATCCTTTAGGCCACGACGACTTCAAAACTAATTATTATTAGTTCAAAAGTAGGCGTCTCTTGGTACGGCAGTGCCGTGACCCAACAACTAAACTAGTTATAAAATGGCTTCCCAAACTTTTTTACAACCATGAAACCCATTTAGCAAACAAGAACTATAAAATACAGTTTCACTTATGTGTATAAATGAAATGGTGCTACCAAATAATCAGTATAAATTTCACCTACCAACGTTGGACAAACAATATCTAATTACGAAGTTGGCTAAAAGGTCGACTGTCCCAAGCTATCTAATTATAAGGGACGACCCTAACGAAGATCTTTCCGTAGTGTAACCTTTCATTTCAGTACATTATATTAATAGATTGTACGAATATTGTGTTCGGTGGATTTTGGGTTATGAATGAACGTGGTGGATTCAGAATGTTTGGATTCTAGTTGTAGTATAAAGGTCCATACGAGACTTTCAATTATTATTGATATTAGTATATATTGCTAAATTAAATAAAGTACATTTGATAATTTTTTTTCTTATTATTATCTGAGTGCTCTGAAGAATTGTTTGAGATGATTCCATCATCTCGTTTTTACCATTGCACCGCCCGCGACCGGTGTCGAGTTCATCTGTACTACCTGGAGTCACTACGTTCATCCACAGTGCGTTACCAGAGATCTTTTTTGCCACGTACCATCAGGCTTTGGAATGAGCTCCCCCATTCCCGATGTTTCCCGAGCGCTATGATATGACCTTCTTCAAACGAAGCTTGTGGAGAGTACTTAACGATAGGCAGCGGCTTGGCTCAGCCCCTGGCATTGCTGAAGTCCATGGGCGACGGTAACCACTAACCATCAGGTGGGCCGGGTGCTCGTCTGCCTACAAGGCCAATAAAAAAAAACTTAAAAGAACATTTTAATATGAGGTATAAATATTTGTGTTATGAATCAAATATCTTATCTTAAATCTGATACTTTATTATTTTCTAGATTCTTCTAAGCTAGTCGCGTTCACAGCACGAATGGATTTAAAAAATTAAAGGAGGCCATAAAGTTCATAATGAGAATGCCCTCATCCGCTTCCAAACATGAAGTCGATCTTCAATTCTAAAATGTAACGTTTGATATACTTGCTCTACGCTCCGCTCTGTTTCCAGTAGACGTATAATATTTTCTTAATAATTTCATGTACATTCTGCACCATCACGCAATCCAAGACTGACTAAAACTAAGCTGAGGCGCGCAATTCACTTTCGAGGGAATGAATAAGCGCGTCTGTCAACTGATGCTGAACTTTTGCGTTACATTACGTGCTCGCTTAATATAAACCTGCTAAAACGACAAGACATTTCCTCGTAAATGAATATCGTTTTCTGCCTAATTGTGTCTGCTTATTATTTTCTGACGTCTTTAAATATATACATAGGACAAGACAAAAAAAAAATTCAATTTCCTGTTTTTTTTTCTTTGGTTGTTTAGAATGTGTTGCGAAATTTAATTTTATCAATAAAATGTTATTCCCGCTTTAACAAGTAACAAATTCATAAATTAGAAAAATGGGTAAATTTAAACTTGAAGTTTCAATGATTATCCTCTAATATCAATTAGCAGACCAACACTAGTAATTATAGAGTACGAAATTATGGGGGATACTAAGTAGTCTAATACGAGTGTATGGCGTCGCCAGCTAAAAAAAAGCTGGACCATATCTCTTCTGGTGGATGTCATAAAAAGCGACTAAGAGATTCACCGAAGAATTGGCAGCAGCGTTCTCTGAGAATTACACCAGGGTATTTCGATTGCCAACCGGCATTTATGGGCCTGTAAGGCTTTTAGCTAAGGGGTAATCGTGATATAGACATGTGATGCGTAGAGAGAAGATGCATGTGACTAGGAGATGTATGAAAATTGTAGTGCAAGGTAGAGGGGGAAGAGGTCGACCGAAGAAGACATGGATGGAGTGTGTGAATGACGATATGAGAGAGAGAGGAGTGAGTGTTGAGATGACGGCTTATAAAAGAGAATGAAATAGAAAAATTCGCTGCGCTGACCCCACCTAGTGGGATAAGGTATAGAAAAAGAAGAAGAGGACTTGCAGGGTATTGTGCGGCCACACGAAAAGGTCCGTGTAATGAAATGGTTAGCAGTTATGTGTTTCGATACGAATAGTCAAAACGACCTTTTATTCGTCCGTGACCACAAAAACTGCAAAGCGTCCGAAACGTCAATACTAATATAATCTATATATTAATACGTGAAGCAAAAACTTTGTATCCCTTTTTACGAAAATTGCGCGGACGGAGGAGTATGAAATTTTCGACACTTATAGAGAACTAGCGACCCGCCCTCGCTTCGCTTCGGAAACATTAAAACACACATGAAACCAAAAAAAAAAAAAAAAAATTAAAAAAGTAGCCTATGTTCATCAGGGACAATGTCGGCTTGTAATGGAAAAATAATTTTTCAAATCGGTCCAGTAGTTTCGGAGCCTATTCGAAACAAACAAACAAACAAATCTTTCCTCTTTATAATATTAGTATAGATATAGAGAAAAAGTGCACAACGCTAATATTTTTTTAAAATAATGATACATTAAAAGATACATTAAATCGATAAAGAAAACATTACACACACTACTCACCATGTATTTGACGCACACACGCATGCATACTATTTATTGTCAAGCTTTTGTTCTTGACGTGTGTTGTCAAATTGAGAATAGATTAAATATTATTTGTCTTTGTTAATATTTTTTATAGTGTATGTAGTCTTGGCGAAATTTGTGATTATAGAAGTATAAAATACAATCATAATAGTGTACAAACTTACAATTTTAATTAATTATAATCGAATTTCGACTACTACGAGACCTCTAGTAGTTTTAATTGTGTCTTTAACTCCCGAAAAACAAAGCAAATACTATAACCTTTCTATAATATACATAATCGTCTCTTCGATCTCATTTCTTATAGTGGGCGGTGGCATTTATAGTACCTACAGGCTTATCCGGTAATACTAATAATAGGCTGCGAGCTTATCTGTTCATTTAGGACAACGAATAAACCTTAAAAAGTTGTTTTAATGGAATCATATATCTTGTTATTCATTAGAGATTCAATTATCTTAGATCTTAGGACTAGTATACTGTTACATGGAAGATGAAAATGTACCCTGAAATTCTTACTATCAGATATCGATTGCTTTAACTTTATTTTAACTTAATATTCAATTAGGAAATTTCGTCCAGACTACTAGGGATTTACGCTAAACCCTACTGAGCCTGGGCTCGTGCTTATAGAACTTTATTGATACGTGGGCTGTAATCATCGATTTTCTTGGAACAATGTCTGCGACTTGTAAAGAACGACTTTGGCAGTGTATTTTTTATGAAACACATGTGCAATGGTTATTTTGGACGGCCAGGTGGTAGCCTGTTGGTAGGATCTCTTGTGAGTCCGCACGGGTAGGTACCACCACCCTGCCTATTTCTGCCGTGAAGCAGTAACGCGTTTCGGCTTGAAGGGTTGGGCAGCCGTTGACTATACTTGAGACGTTTCGAAATACGTGACAGTTTTCGTGGTCATGTACAATGTACAGTTCTTGTGATTACAATTATGAAAACCAGACTTAACTGTTACAATACGAAATGCTAAAATGTTACAGTTGTAATGACGTTGTCCCTATATATATAATTCAGATTGTAAGATGATTATTACAAATGGTCGAGACATACGCCAATGTTTTCATTGTCGTGACATTTGACTTTTTTTGGCCCAATATAATGCATCGTCACCACGGTCAGGATGTTTGGCGAAATGCCCTCAGGAAACAGCAATGTATTATTATATCAAGCTTGCATTGTTCAACTTTCATATGAGAAATTAATTCTTACTGAACTATCGTCATAATATTTTTGACAGTTTCATATATCCGAATATGTGATGAAAATTGTAGAGATCAGAATATAAGCAAAATTACTTAAAACTTTTGTCTTAGCTTAATATTAATTCGTTGAGCTATTAATAATTGCAAATTATCTACTGTCGCATATTTATATATATTATATCTCAAGAAAACATGCATTTTACTTCTTAATTTGCCTACAGGTAAGCAATTACAAATAATGAAGTCTCCGTAATGTCTCAAACTCACAGTGGACGGTTGTATCTTTTATTAGTCTGATGCAATAATTATTTCTCCAAAAACAGATAGCTCATAAAGTTTAGATTTGCATTTGTCACTAGGTCAGTATATTAAAATATCTGCGGTAGGCAGCGGTAGGCTGCGGTAGGCAGCAGCTTGGCATTGCTGAAGTCCATGGGTGACGGTAACCAATCACCATCAGGTGGGCCGTATGCTCGTCTGCCTACAAAGGCAATAAAAAAATAATATAAAAAAATAAAATATCTGGTAATTCTAATGGTCAATCAAATATTCGTCTTAAACCACTAAATACTAGACGAAGACTCGTGTCTCCACTGGAAACAGTAGCGCAATTACAGAAGGGTTTACATAAGCTTACAATTCATAAAGGAAAACCAGTCCAATGGCTTCTCTACGACATGGGTGGCAAAATAATTTCTCATTTGATTCCTATCAAAAAAAAATCCCAGTAGGCTTCCACATGCATTTTTAAATCGTCATAGCTTCACTATAAATCTAGAAAGCAGTTTCAGCACTAAGAAGACTAGGTTCTTACTCAGGGCTCGCTATTTCCTGATACAAGTAAAGTAACACTCTACAAAATATATCAAATTAATATAAGCATGGCTATAACTAGGCTAGCAGTATGATAGTGAGTCCTGACCAAAGATCTCCTCAGTATAGTTTCTGCGTGGAATACAGTTATAATCTCATGCAATCTGTCATTTACCTATTTCCTGACTGTATAATAAGATTTTGTGTTTTTATTTCTTCGATGGGTGGACGATTTCAGCACCCCACCGATGTTAAGTGGTTACCGGAGTCCATAGACATCAACAACGTAATTATCGTCTCCCACCTTGAAAGCTGAATTCTAAGTCTCAGTTTTACAGTTGTTTTTTATCCCATTCTTCAAACCGAACGTACAAGGGCCCCCTGAAAGACCTGACCTAATCAAATTAATTATTTCCTGGCCCTTTAAAAAAATATATTGTAGAATTGTTCCAACCTTAAAACACATGCAGTATTGAGCATCACGTTTCTCATCAGAGCATCTGTGGAGCTGCTGATAGAATCCGAGAGGCCGCATCCGTTTGCATTGTCTATATTGAAAAGACGCATCTGCCTATGGTGTAATCTAATCTTGCCTTTTTTATTGTTTAGGTGGGTAGAAGAGCTCACAACCCACCGTAAATGCGCCACCCACCTTGAGATATAAGTTAGTATAGTGACAATGGCTGCCCCACTCTTCAAGCCGAAACGCATTACTGCTTCACGGCAGAAATAGGTAGGGTGGTGGTACCTAGCCTTGCGGACTCACAAGAGGTCCTACCACCAGTAACTACCTATTGAGCATAATCACACTGTGAATTCCCGGTATTTGTATATTAGAAAAATAAAAACTTTAAATTCATAAACTTGAAACTTAGTCCTGATACAAAATTTTGACGAGCGCTCTTTTCTTTTATAAATTTCAGCTTGTATCTTGTAGTAAACTAATTTAATATACATTGCCTTTTATTGAATAGAAAGGTATTTTTTTCAGACCTAATGTTATTTTTAAATTTTACTTCTAATCAATTTTACTTAATTTTGAATGATTTGTTTAAGACTGAAAATGTTTTGTCAATGATCATTGAATTAAGTTTAAAAATAGCATTAGATAATTAATCATGTAGTAATCCTTAATTGAATTGTTTTATTATATAAAATCTATTATCGGTCTAGAAAATTATCGGCAATCAATACTCGTCTCACTGCTTCCACGATGTCACTCCGTTCACAACCCGTCTCAGTCAATAAACAATAGCGTATTCATATTGACAGATGAATCGCACCAATTCAATCGCCGGCCCGATATAAAAGGATACAATATAATCGAATAAAAAAAATCGGTTTTAAACTTACCCTTTTTGTTTCGAACGATCGTGTATAGCTGAAAAAAAAATATATAATCCACTACACCAAACTTCACAAGATCCGATCAACACTGTCACCCAACACGATTAATTTATCCTTCTCGTTATAAATTGTCTAATTTTAATATTTCGCTCACTGCGACCGAAATAGTGCGGACCGAACGAATTTTTCACGGTGTCATTATTACCGCGGCCAGACGCAAGCACGTGTCTTAGGCGCGGCGTTTCGCGAGCGACTGCCCTGGGCTTGCGTAGCTCGAGGAAAAACGCGGGAAACGCGCCGAAAAACGCGCCAAATCACTTCAAAGAGAACAATTTTTAACATACCTACGCGCTTATTTATATTTGATTTTTTTTTCGTATTCTTTTTTTGTAATTCGAAATTTAAAAGTTTGTCATTGCGTCATCTGTGGTTTGAAACAAATCTTTGAAATATAGCAACTTTTTTTGTTCAATATCAAAATATTGGATAAAGTTATCGTTTATTCGTATTATTTTTTACGTGTTAATTGATTTTAATGTTAATCTCGTGCATAAACAATAATATTTAAGAAAATAATTCTGTACGCACCTACGCGCTTATTTATATTAGATTTTTTTTTGTTTTCTTTTTTTGTAATTCGAAATTTAAAAGTTTGTCAATACGTCATCTATTCTGTGGTTTGAAACAAATCTTTGAAATATCTCATCTTTTTTCTTTTCAATATCTTAAAAAATATCGGATACAGTTATCGTTTATACGTATAATTTTTTACGTGTTAATTGATTTTAATGTTAATCTCGTGCATAAACAATAATATTTAATTGCTGCATCATTAATGGAAATTCAACAAAACAGTAAATTTAAAGCTTGACCTTCCTAATAATTACACAGGTATTTCCTGGATTGCGCTCTACGACTGGTCAACAATGGAAGCGTATAATAGACAACATACATTGATGGCAGAGCCGTCTATTAGTAGTAGAGCGTCTACTAATAGTAGAGCCTCTTGTAAGCCCGTAGTGGTGGGTACCCTGGCTATTTCTGCCGTGAAGAAGTAATTAGGTGGGGACATTATTATATTATTGATATCCATGGGCTCTGGTAACCACTTGACATCAGACTGACTATGAGCTCGAGATTTAGAAGATAAATTTAAAAAATTTACAAGTTTCGCACTCGTTTCGCGAGAACATCTATTTGGCTGTATTAACTTTCTTGTGGTTGCTAACATTCATCTATTTAGCGCAGCATTCATGAGCTATAGTTCGAATGTATTTTTTTTTATATCTTTATTAAAGGAGATTATTCACCTAGTGAATATGTCACTACATTGTGCAACAAAAGATAGTAACAAAAAATGATATAAAAAAGTTTAAGTTTAACAATATTTGCTATGTGTATGCGCATTACTATAATTCTCATATTGTATTCGTTATTTTAGTTATGTGTTATTTGTTCTACACACACTCATCACTTTTAATTATTATTCTCATAATCCTCTCGCAGGTCTGCTGGGAGAGATTTCTTAAAGAAATAAGCAGCGCCTTTGTACATCATTTTCCTATTACTCTATACTATATCTTCTTTTCTATGTGTACATAAATCAATAAATAAAGGATACTGTTATCGTCTCTGAAGGCCCACCAACACTATTTTATAAAGTGACTTAGCCATTTCGGATTCCGGAAAGGCTAATACGCAATTTGCACCTCCAACCTTGTCGAAAATCTGTATATTTTGCAAAGAATTGTTTTCTCAAATCATCATTACGCGCACACTCCATCAGAATGTGAAAAGCATCTTCCACTACAGTTCGAATGTTGAGACGGCTGTTGTGCTAAGTATTTATCAGGACTTATAGATGTCTATATGCCCTGATAAGCACTTACCACTATCTAGGCCGTAAGTTTGTTCACTTACCAATGCAATTTATAAAGAAACAAAAGTATCAAAAGTTGTAAAAATATATAGATTTCGCGCTATTACTGCTACTAAGACGTCTTGTGACATCCACACGGGTAATTACCACCACCATCCTGCCTATTTAGCCGTAATGCGTTTCGGTTTGAAGGGTGAGTCAGCCTGAAGTAACCTTACAATCAGTATATACATAGTACGCAGCATCCGTAAGCATGTAAGGTGTTCCTAAAATATTATTTTGTTTCTACAAAATGTAAACGTCAAGCAACCTAACTTTATTTCACGCTTCGAAAACCAAATTCTTTTTCATTTTTCTTTCTGTAAATTAGTCTGGATCTTTGTGACGTCATTCACAATGACGTCATTACACTGTGATTAACATTTTATATTATTAATGTTGTTTTGTTCTATATAGTTAGTCTAGCTCGGGACGTATGTTACTAAAGTCCATGGACATCATGCATGGCGCTAACTATTATCAGTTATGAGCTCGAAATCTCACTTTTATCGTGTAACGTTGTGCTGTTCTTTGAATAGTTATGCGTGAAAGCTCAACCGCAAAAGTAGGCATAATGATGGTACCTTAACATACACGCTCTCGCGTCATACAGATATACAAATATGTATGTATAAATATTTATAATTATATAGAATATTTTAAAAATGGTTGATCAATAATAACAGACTTAATAGCATTTTCTGTACAATATTAAGAAAACAACATTTAAAGCCTTTATTTTGCGTTTTAAATAATTATATTACGAAGTATTATTGAATTAAGTAAAACTGAACTCCTCTTTTTTCTCAATGACAGAGAGTTCAGGCAATTTATATTAGAAAAATCTTTTTTTTAACTAAACATTTTCAAAGGTTTTACATAAAAATTACATAAAAAGGTTCTTCTTTACCTATACATACATACATACAGGCTGTTTGGTGTCAACCTAAAATAGGGGTTCATCAGAGAATGGAAATTTACGTTCTCTAAAAGGTGTTCCAGTTTCATTATACTTGTGGTAGGTTCACTGGTGGTAGGACCTCTAGCGAGTCCGCACGGGTAGGTACCACCACCTTTTCTACCGTGAAGCAGTAATGCGTTTCGGTCTGAAGGGTGGGGCAGCCGTTGTAACTATACTGAGATCTTAGAACTTATATCTCAAGATGGGTGGCGCATTTACGTTGTAGATTGTCTATGGGCTCCAGTAACCACTTAAGACCAGGTGGGCTGTGAGCTCATCCACCCATCTAAACAATAAAAAAAATCTCCATTTTATCATCGCACGACCCACTAATGCCGCACAGTTCAATCCTATTCCTGGAAGCACTAAGCTCGTCTCGTCAGATTTGCCTTTTCGGGGATAATCTAGCGCAAAAGCGCTTTTCGTCACATGTCATTATTATTTTTAAGAGATGCTAAACTGATTCTTATTTGCATAGGCAGCGATTTTGTTGTACCCCTGGTATTACTGATATTTAATTAAGGTAGTGACATCTTACAACTAGATAGATTGCTACTCCACCTTTCATAAAATTATTCAAGAAATGTATGTACTTACGTGGTGGTTACTTAGGTACCACCGCCCTGCCCGGTGCCCTGGCAGGTACCAACAACCCACGGTCATTCGGTAACGTGCGAACTTATTGTGGTACACTTCATTCACGGTTGTTAGTGTATTGCGCAAACTAACCTTAACACTCTGAGATCGTGGTCAAGGAATGATAAAAAAATATGTTATTTTTTGTACGTTATTACAAAGCTAAGGCGTACACTGTGTGCATTACTAATAGAAATCTTACGTTACGGACGTTTTTTTCCCGGTTAGGGTACCCCTCCGCATCGTCCCATAAGGAACTTCATTCCAAAAATGTTTAGGGATAACAAATAAATATATTCAAACCATTACCTAAAAAAAAACATTAAAACGATTGTACTTCTTCTTCTTCTTCTTCTTCTTCTTCTTATCAGCCCATGGACGTCCACTGCTGGACATAGGCCTCCCCCAAGCCTCGCCACAAAGACCGGTCCTGCGCTGCCTGCATCCAGCGGATCCCCGCGATCCTCAATAGGTCGTCGGCCCATCTTGTGGGAATCTAAATGATTGTACGTTTTTCAGTAATTACATCACAGTCAAACTCTACAATTACATGAAGAGCAATAACGACAAGGCGAACAGAAACGTCGCGATTACTAACAATAACAGTTTAGTTAATTATAACTGCGAAACGACGCTTCCACGTCTGCTGCTGATGGCGCGTAATTCGGCTTTTGCTTCATCGATCCGTTCGACGAAACGTAGGCCGGGAGACGGTTGACATTTTCAGGAACGCAAATAACCAGAGAGATATACCGTGAAGATTGTCTGTTCGGCATTAAATTATCAATCCGAAGAAGTCATCGATATCCTTGTTAAAGCAACGGTAGGCAGCGGTTAGGCTCTTTCCCTGGAACTACTGAAGTCCACGGGCGACGGTAACCACTCACCATCCAGTGGAACGTAAGCTCGTAAGTGCCGACATTCACATTGTGATATCAGATTGCTATCAGTAACCACTTAATGTCAGGAGAGCCTTAATTCGGTTGCCTATCTCTACATTAAAAAAATAGAAAAAAGAAACACTTGATCTAGTCATGAACCCATTGACTCGATTAAGTGTCTCTTTTTTATATATTATATAGGTATATAGGTATATAATAACAAGGAAACTACTATGAGTATATGGCAAACCAGAGGGCCGCAGAAGGCGTGGCAGGCCCAAACTACGATAGTTAGATGGCGTAGAGCACGACCTCAAAGTTATCGGTGTCAAGAACTGGAAGGAGAAAGCCCTGAACAGAGCAGTCTGGAGAGACATTCTGGACCAGGCTAAGGCCCACCCTGGGCTGTAAGGCCGAAGATGTCCTCACAAAAATAATTATGTGTTTACCTTACATACCACAGTTTAATTCATAAAATTAACATTACACACACCATTCATATTTACAAATACATGCATGAAGTAGTACTATTAATATACCTATATAAATGGTTAATTGATGCCATCAGCGCAAAAGTGGCCTAAGCTTACCATAGTTAGTATGGAGATATCGAGGTTTGAATTTACTTTTACACTTCTTCGTAGGCAAAAACAGTACTCGCGAAAATAATGTTTACAAAGCCATCTGTTATGTATCGCTCAAACTAGGGACAGGCCGGTTTTGCGTCAAAATATTTTTTGTTTCAAATAAATTGCAATTTAGAAGCACAAATTTTATGGGTTAGGCCACTTTTACGCTGATGACCTCAATTATAGGTTCATTCAAATCTTTTCTGTGTAATTACTGCACATTCTTTAGCGTCCGCACAATATCTTCAGATGATATGATAAGACGGGCAATACATTGGTATATAGCACCATTTCACCTATTTCTATGATGATTCGTGTATTTCAGTTTGAAGGCATGACCACATATTACGTACATATGTATATTTTATCGACGGCTTCGCTTATAGCGTGACTTGTCTGCGCGCTTAAAATATAAAAGAGCAAATCCAAGTTTTCTATTAAAAAGAAAGTCAGTACGTCACTAAAGTTGTTTGGTCATCAATGCTGCACAAAGGCTAGTGAAAATCGAAAGATAGGCTAAAGCAATATCTCTCTCTTTGTGTAAATTCCTGAGGGCGTCTCTCCGGTCTCGTTAGCAATTAAACCGCACTAAATCGATTCGCACTAGAGGCGGAGACATCGCATACATGGCTGACCAAACAACGGGTGTATGTGTGCAATATTTCTGATGACAATTCGTTTCTTTAAAAAAATCTCTTGTGAGGACCGGTGTTTCCCGGGCGCTATGACATGTCTTTCTTCAAACAAGGCTCGTGGAGAGTACTTGACGGGAGGCAGTCTGTGAAGCACTGCTCTTGCTAGGGTTAGTGTTAGCAACGTCGTCAGGCTTGAGCTCGGTGAGCTCCCTTACTTGATGGTCTCAAGACCATGAGCTTAAGTAGGAAAAGGTAAGCAGCAGGTTGACTTTGCCCCTGGCGTTGCTGAAGTCAATGATTTTTTTTTAGACATAGACTACAAACTTTGATTACATAGTGTACATAGTGTATATATAACTAGTCAGGTCATAAGTATTGTCACACAGTAAAAACGTTTCTTTTAGAATGCTGGCCACAAAAAAGTTTATTGAATTCGAATTTCGAATTGTTCATGAAAATAAAAAAGTATACTTTTAGAATTTTACTCATTTTTAAATATGGAGTGGACGCTTAAAGAAGACCGTGTTGCAGTTATTGCGTTGCATCGTTGCGGTTACGCGCCAATTCAAAATTTTAACATACTGAAAATTTTGAATATAACCAAAAGATTCGTTTATCGTACCATCAGACGATACAATGAAGACTCTAGTGTAGATGACAGGTCAAGAAGTGGTCGTCCTCGGTCTGTTAGGACTCCAGCAGTGATAAAAGCTGTGAAGGCGTGAATTCAAAGAAATCCCAAACGTAAGCAGAAACTGTTGGCCCTTCAGATGGGGTTAAGCAGAACCACGGTGAAAAGGGTGTTAAATGAAGACTTAGGGCTTCGGGCATATCGAAGAAAAACAGGACATCGTTTAAATGCTCGTCTAATGGACCTGAAACTGAAGAGATGCCGCGCTTTGTTGAAGCGGTACGCGGGAAAAAAATATCGGGAAATTCTTTTGTCGGATGAAAAAATTTTTACCGTAGAAGAGAGCTACAACAAACAAAATTATAAGGTGTACGCACACAGTAGTGAAGAAGTGAGCAACCGTATTCCACGTGTCCAACGAGGTCATTTTCCATCCTCGCTCATGGTATGGTTGGGAGTTTCTTATTAGGGCTTAACAGAGGTACACACATGAGAAAGGTGTAAAAACGAATGCAGTTGTGTATCAAAATACAGTCCTGACGAACCTTGTGGAACCTGTTTCTCATACCATGTTCAATAACAGGCACTGGGTATTCCAACAAGATTCGGCACCAGCTCATAGAGCGAAGAGCACACAAGACTGGCTGGCGGCGCGTGAAATCGACTTCATCCGGCACGAAGACTGGCCCTCCTCCGGTCCAGATTTGAATCCGTTAGATTACAAGATATGGCAACACTTGGAGGAAAAGGCGTGCTCAAAGCCTCATCCCAATTTGGAGTCACTCAAGACATCCTTGATTAAGGCAGCCGCCGATATTGACATGGACCTCGTTCGTGCTGCGATAGACGACTGGCCGCGCAGATTGAAGGCCTGTATTCAAAATCACGGAGGTCATTTTGAATAAACTTTAGTGACATAAGAATCTATGTTTTGTTAAGTTCATTTTGGTATATGAATGGTTACATAATGAATAAACTTGTTTCAATTATTTTACATTAAACATGTGACAGAATTTATGACCTGACTAGATATAGTGTACGTAATCTAAGTCTACAACGTAAATGCGCCACCCGCCTTTAGATATAAGTTCTATGGTCTCAGTATAGTCACAACGACTGCTCCACCCTTCAAACCGAAACGCATTACTGCTTCACGGCAGAAACAGGTAGGGTGGGTGGTGGTGAAGACTGGCCCTCCTCCAGTCCAGATTTGAATCCGTTAGATTACAAGATATGGCAACACTTGGAGGAAAAGGCGTGCTCAAAGCCTCATCCCAATTTGGAGTCACTCACGACATCCTTGATTAAGGCAGCCGCCGATATTGATATGGACCTCGTTCGTGCTGCGATAGACGACTGGCCGCGCAGATTGAAGGCCTGTATTCAAAATCACGGAGGTCATTTTGAATAAACTTTAGTGACATAAGAATCTATGTTTTGTTAAGTTCATTTTGGTATATGAATGGTTACATAATGAATAAACTTGTTTCAATTATTTTACATTAAACATGTGACAGAATTTATGACCTGACTAGATATAGTGTACATAATCTAAGTCTACAACGTAAATGCGCCACCCGCCTTTAGATATAAGTTCTATGGTCTCAGTATAGTCACAACGGCTGCTCCACCCTTCAAACCGAAACGCATTACTGCTTCACGGCAGAAACAGGTAGGGTGGGTGGTGGTACCTACCCGCGCGGACTCACAAGATGTCCTACCAGCAGTAACGACTGTAATCATTCACCATCAGGTGGGCCGTATGCCCGTTTGCCTACAAGGGCAATAAAAATAAAAATACCCTCTAAAGTAATGTATCGTACAATCGCGCAAGAAAGTGTTATGAACACATCCGATTTCAATAGATATGTTTGTTATTGTTTTTGTAGACCGAAGAGTCTACCTGCTGGTGAGTGGTTACCGTCTGTTATGTACTACTTAATTGTAGAAACGGCTGAATGAGATCTCGGCCCACCGTGATACTCGTGGATGAGATGATGGGACTACAAACAATATCTAAATACGCTCCTAAGATATAATTATACATAATCTGCCATAACACAGTCGTGCGTTTGCTGATAATTTTGAAGATTCCTCAAATTTCTTCAAGATCTTGATTTATACAATATCTGTTTCTCTAATCTGGAAGTTTAAGTTTAAATGATATTCTTTATTCAATGGTTCGAGTGGTGGCTTTTACTGGTGGTAGGACCTCTTGTGAGTCCGCGCGGATAGGTACCACTACCCTGCCTATTTCTGCCGTGAAGCAGTAATGCGTTTCGGTTTGAAGGGTGGAGCAGCCGTTCTAACTGTACTGAGACCTTAGAACTTATATCTCAAGGTGGGTGGTGGCATTTACATTGTAGATGTTTATGGGCTCCAGTACTTAACACCAGGTGGGACTGTGAGCTCGTCCAGCCATCTCAGCAATAAAAAAAGAGTATTTTATACTTTTATTTTTTCCAATTTCTGTTTATTTAAGCTTCTGCCTATTCTATCTGAGTTTTTAAAAAGCTTTCCCAATGTCTAGAGCGATGTAAAGCACTGGTCGACGTAAGTGAGACTATAGCTGTAGTTACTCCCTCTTGCTTCTGGGCTTAAAGAAGGTTTAAGCCAAGTCAGTCGTCAAAGCCGTCTATGAAGCCACTTTTGTTCTGGTAGGAATGATGTAATCTATTCAACGGATCCCCAAGTTAAATTACGAAATCGTAACTCTGGACTTTTGTTTTGATCCAACATACCAACAACTTTAAGGACGTAAATATTTATAAAGCATCTAATTTTAAAAGCATCAGGTGGCATCCTCCTAAAAGGCATGCTATTACAAGCTTAAATAATGTGAAACATGCAGAGACATGTTGGATGTTTGTTACACTCTCATACTCTATACTGGTGGTAGGACGTCTCCATACTGGTAATAGGACGTCTTGTGAGTCCGCACGGGTCGGTACCAACGCCCTGCCTATTTTTGCCGTGAAGCAGTAATGCGTTTCGGTTTGAAGGGCACGGCAGCCGTTGTAACTATACTGAGACCATAGAACTCATATCTCAAGGTGGGTGGCGGCATTTATTTTGTATATGTCCATGGGTTCCGGTAACCACTTAATATCAGGTGGGCCGTGAGCTCGTCCGCCCATCTAAGCAATAAAATAAATAAAAAAACTCTACCACGCAAAAACTACTAAATGGATGTCAGTGAAAATTTTCTTAAAGAATATTTGTAGCCTGATTTTATAATGATGACATGACCTGGGAAACGCGAGGTAAGCTTGCTATAATAAATGCGATTACATGATTCGTGGTTATAATATAGATATACCTAGTCTTGCCATAAATACTGTGACAAAGGAAAAAAATATTCTATTGCAAATAACATTTATTACTTTTACAGTGTGTTAGTTTAATACATAGATATAAAACAATTTAAAGTATAAAAAGCTTATTTGAAGTGGTCTCTATTGGCTGCGTACGGATTGTTTTAGGGATTCCAAATTATCATGGCGTTTAGAGCAAGCCGTACTCTCTAAAACTGACCATAAATCATAATTCAGCGGATTAAGATCGGGACTAGACGACGGCCAGTCTTCAGCTCTGATGAAGTCCGAAACGTTCGTTTCCAACCAAGACTGCGTAGACCGAGCTTCATGACATGGCACCGAGTCTTGCCGGAAGGACCATTCTTGATTATTGAACATGGTATTGTTAAGGGGCTTTACTACCTTCTCACTCAATAATGGTATCTTGATACACTTGTGCCGATGTTTTGATACCTTTTTCACAAAAGTATGGCTCAGTCACTCCTTCATAGCTAATACCCCACCAAGTCATCACTGAAGTCGGATAGTGCCCACGTTGCACTCTGTCGACTAATTGGGAAGCTTCCTTAGAGCTTTGAGCATAAATACGGTCATTTTGTTTGTTAAAATGTTGCTCAATTGTAAAAAATTTCTCATCCGTAAACAAATTTTTTTTATGACTTCCCTTTGCGTACCGCTTCAGTAGTTGTTTCGATTTTACCACCCTATTCTTTTTTAAATTATCAGTTAAGAAATGACCAGTACGTCTCTTATAGGCTGCAAGTCCTAAGTCATCTTTTAAAATACGCGACATGGCTCTAGGTGCTATCTCCATCTCCCGAGATAAATCTTTTGCTTTCGGACAGGATTTCTTCGAATTCTTTCCCTTACTGCTTTGACCACCTTTTTCGTACGAACACTACGTGGATGGCCAGATCTTTTTCTGTCACAAACAGAGGAGGTCTCATTGCACCTATTAATAGCCCGGTACACAAACATTTTACTAATACCAAGCGTATGGAGAGTTTTAAAAATTGCATTTGGCTCTATACCTACTTTGTGTAATGCAATCACAGCGACTCGGTTCTCTTTATCACCCCACTCCATTTTAATATTGCAAAATATTGTACAATGTATTGGCGCCAAAATGAGAAAACTCAATGAGCAATCATATAAAAATGACAGATTCCAAATTCAAATGTAATATTTTGTGTATTTTTAATTATAACAGTATTTATGGCCAGACTAAGTATATATAGATTATAATGGATAGATCCTCAGGTGGTTTACGGACCAGAAAGTGACAAAATTAACTCTCTATCCGGGAAAAAGTTTGCGTGTTGAATTGATTCTGAATTAAAAATTAAATGCGACTGAAATTGCGGGATATATCTAGTGACATCATAATTGTATAGCTCTTCGACTACAAACTTGAATACCTTACGTGCGCGCGACATTTTAATAACAATATAATCAATTTAGCTTTGTCTGTTTCGGCTGTTATTTGTTTAGGTGTTTCGAGATATTTCGTATATTGTCGTCCTAAGTTAAAATAATATAATGTGTACAAACTCAGCACTTTGTCTTGCTTAGTCGTGCGCACATGCCTTATGTTGCAAGCCAGATTTTGTTTCTTTTTACTTGTGTTTTTATGTATTTTTTTAGCTTGTGGTGTGTATTGTGTGCCTGATAAAAAAATGAAATAAAAAAAATACATAATTTTTGACAGAGCAATTTCGTGATTATAAAACTTTAGCTCAGATTTAGACTATAATTATATTAGCTTTGCTTGTTTGTATTATGTACATTGATGTACAAGCTTACTGCTCATTACTCTAGGAATTTACTAGATGATGACCGAGCTTTGCTCGTTTTATTTTTTTAAACGCCATCTTGTTGTATCTTTAAAGCGGTTAGTTGCCCTCAATTAAGAAAAATAGTATTATTATTCGCCAATAGATGTCGGGAAGAGTCATAAAGTTGATTATCGATAAAGTTGATTATTGAAAACACGAATAAAACAACATTTTCTGAAAATAAATCGTAGCTAGATCGATTTATCGCCCCCAAAATCCCCTGTATACTAAGTTTTATGAAACTCGTTGGAGCCGTTTCCGAGATTCAGATTATATATTTATACAAGAATTGCTCGTTTAAAGGTATAAGATTATATAAATATAGGCATTAATTACTTACTATCCGGCCATTGATCCAAATGCTAATATAATTATGTAATATTTTTTTGTTGCCTTTATGTCCTTGTGTATCTTGTAAGTCTGCATGGGTAGGGATCACCACCCTGCCTGTTTCTGGCGTGAAGCAGTAATACGTTTCGGATTGAAGGGTGAGGCAACCGTTGTAACTAAACTGAAACCTTAGAACTTATATCTTTTAAGGTGTGTGGCGCATTTACTTTGTAGATGTCTATGGGCTCCAGTAACCACTTAACACCAGGTGGGCTGTGAACTCGTCCACGCATCTAAACAATAAAAAACAAAAAACTTCATATGGGAACGAAGTTTTAAGTATCGAAGTCCGATATGTTTAGGAAACAGCTTGTCTCTCGATATAGGCCTTCTCTAATGTCTTCCACAAGTTCCTGTCCTTTGGCTTTCTCAGTCAATCTCCGCCAGCTATTCTTTTGAAATCATCTACCCATCTTTGATTTTTCTGCCTTTACTTCTATGGCCATCTCTTGGGTACCATTCACACAAACCAACCAACATAATATTTAGGATATTTTAAATAATGAATCTTAATGTTAATTAAAGTATTTCCTACCGTTTGGACTTTTGAACATTTTGCATTCACGACAGACATGAAAAAAAAAAGCGCTCTCGGAATCTGATATGCCTTAATAAATAACGTGCGACAAGTAGAATCTTTTGCGCTAGTAAAACTGTAAGGGTAATCGGAGCGACAATATTTTGGCTAGCAAAAGTAATTTAATTCAGTGTTACTACGTATCATCATCATAATCGGTTGCTCTTGGCAGAGCAGTCGTGGTCATGTGGAATTCTTGCTCATTAAAGCCTTAACAGATGTTTTCCACAGTTTGCGTCCACAGTCCAACGCATGGGGATTCGTCCACGAGATCTCTTACCATTGACCCTACCTTGAACAACAAAATTTTACTACGTTTAAATCATAGTAAAACCGCAAAAGTATTGTAATCGTGAATTGAAACCTCCAACAAATCTCACTTCTCCCTTCGACAACAAAACGCTCACGCGTTAACAAATACACATAAAAGAAAGCCGTTTTTATATCAAACAGTCAAGTTGAAATCATCCGTCCCGAGGGATTACAAGGGTCACCCAGCCTACAGCCAAACTAATCCAGACCAATGATAGGGATCTCGATTCGTCTCTGTCTATTATACGGTCTTAGAGAGGGCTAGAACTTTATCGCCTCGGACACGTCTCTTTCGAGATTTTCCCGGAAAACGTAGTGTCGTGGTTAATTGTATTGTTCTATGGGAAAATCGCGAGGTGATTTTCAGGCTTATCTATGTTTGGTTCGGTTTAAAATCGGTCATATTAGTTAGGATCGTAGACTGTGATTGCAATTGAAATGTTTATCGCTTATTAAGTAAGATTATCTTATTATACTTGTGACGACAAAGCGACAGTGCCGAAGTGAGAAACACTTTTTTTATTTTAAACTCGCCGAACTATTTTTGTTTGCCTAATTTCTTCTAATTTTGTTTTAGTTAAGGATAATACTATGTCATCTTCTTAGAAGTCTTAAGACTTGTACTTGTCGACTGTTGTAAATAATAATAAATTTGTTTGTAATATTGCCACATAATCAAATGAATACAGGCTAGTACTAAATACAATACAATACAATACAAAGCACTTTATAGCACTTAGGTACATAAAACACGAAATAACGATTATATAGAGAGAAATTACGAGAACGAGAAAAATTAAATATAAAAGTGACGCGCAACGGTCAGGCTTATCATTGAAAACGACCTCTTCCAATCAACCTCTGGATAGAGATGATTTAGTGTGGTGTGGTGTGGTGTGGTGTGGTGTGGTGTGGTGTGGTGTGGTGTGGTGTGGTGTGGTGTGGTGTGGTGTGGTGTGGTGTGGTGTGGTGTGGTGTGGTGTGGTGTGGTGTGGTGTGGTGTGGTGTGGTGTGGTGTGGTGTGGTGTGGTGTGGTGTGGTGTGGTGTGTGTGGTGTGGTGTGGTGTGGTGTGGTGTGGTGTGGTGTGGTGTGGTGTGGTGTGGTGTGGTGTGGTGTGGTGTGGTGTGGTGTGGTGTGGTGTGGTGTGGTGTGGTGTGGTGTGGTGTGGTGTGGTGTGGTGTGGTGTGGTGTGGTGTGGTGTGGTGTGGTGTGGTGTGGTGTGGTGTGGTGTGGTGTGGTGTGGTGTGGTGTGGTGTGGTGTGGTGTGGTGTGGTGTGGTGTGGTGTGGTGTGGTGTGGTGTGGTGTGGTGTGGTGTGGTGTGGTGTGGTGTGGTGTGGTGTGGTGTGGTGTGGTGTGGTGTGGTGTGGTGTGGTGTGGTGTGGTGTGGTGTGGTGTGGTGTGGTGTGGTGTGGTGTGGTGTGGTGTGGTGTGGTGTGGTGTGGTGTGGTGTGGTGTGGTGTGGTGTGGTGTGGTGTGGTGTGGTGTGGTGTGGTGTGGTGTGGTGTGGTGTGGTGTGGTGTGGTGTGGTGTGGTGTGGTGTGGTGTGGTGTGGTGTGGTGTGGTGTGGTGTGGTGTGGTGTGGTGTGGTGTGGTGTGGTGTGGTGTAGATGACTGACTGACTAAGTGATATAAATACAAAAAAATTAACGACCATCGCGGTGCTAAAGAACAGGTATGCACTATTTCAGGGGACCAACAGTGCGACGATAAAAAGGGCGGGGTCGTGTTCAAACAATACGTTTCTCAAACATTTGAAGGGCTCGCGTGCGATACTTCTTAACTATAATTAAATAAAGTCAATACACTTTTTTCCACAGCTCCGATCAGTGAACTATGAGGTCGATGGTAGTTCAACGGTCGTTGATCAAAGCCAGGCCAAGTCAAGTCTTTTGATAAATAACTTGTTATTACTGATATGTCATGAACAGAATTTTCTTCGGATTAAGTCACGTAAACCCAAATTAGGACATGAAGCCGTCGTGTATTCGATTGTTTTGGGAGTCGTCGTGTGCTTAATGAGCAGTTGGTTGACGATTGCCATCTTGTTGCGTAATAAGCGACGTAAACATCAGCCGGTATAAGCGAAAACGTGATTCATTATTTGGCTCTTTTTTAAATTTGCGGCCAAAAAAGTAACGATTTCATGAATTTAAACTTTCCCTAATTTTCCTCTTTTACACGCTTTATATTAGCTTCATTTGTATGTATGTTTGTATGTTTGTAACTGATTCCTTTAGACGCGATTTTGACCCACTTTAAACGGCCAGATTTCATTCTTACAACTTTGTAGATTTATCGAGGACCGATGACAATACACTAATTTGATAAGATCATTCCATTATTCAATTTTCAAAATAAGGTTTTTGTCAATTTATATAATTTTTATCTATAGTCGATAAGGCAGGAATTGATGTTAAAGTACTTAATAGTTTTAAAAATACGCTTTTATAGAAAATTTTACTGAAAAATTAAAAATAAATAATAGTTTAAAAAAACTAAAAAGCACGCTTTATATAAAATTCACCTAAAAATAGAAAGTAAATTTGAATATATTTAAATCGAAAATAGTGTAAAAAAAATATATTTTATTGTAATAAAAGCGTGATTTTTAGTTCTTTCAAACTATTATTTATTTGTATTTAGGCGTGTTCTGAATAAAAAATGCTTCATCACAATCAAGTCAATCACCTATTTATTGATAAAATTAAATAATATTCATTTATATTTTTCGTTTTACGCATTTGATAACGCCAACACGGATGACAATCTAAATAGGAACTTTTTTTAAAAGCTTAGAAATCGTACCTTTTTGTTTTTAATAATGTTCTAATATCCAGTTAGTTTACTTTTATTATTGTATTTTAAACTGCCTTGCTGCCCACCTGTCCTGGTGAAACTGGAAAGATCTCCGGGCCACCAGTAATCCTTCAATGCTAAAAAAAAGTTCAATACAAAATTAATTTCGCAGACACACTGTGACAGATCACATTGCGTCACCTCGTCCCGAACCGACGAAGCGTGCTTTAGTCGGTTTGTCCCTCCAAGTCGATCCAACCAGCCACGCGCAGACGGAAGTCTGGCGAATTCCTCTAAACCTAAAAAGCAGATTAAGATATTTTTTACTGGTGGTAAGACCTCTTGTGAGTCTGCGCGGGTGGGTACTACCACCCTGTCTATTTCTACCGTGAAGCAATAATGCGTTTCGGTTTGAAGGGTGGGGCAGCCGTTATAACTAAACTTGATACCTTAGAACTTATATCTCTAGGTGGGTGGCGCATTTACGTTGTGGATGTTCATGGGCTCCCGTAACCACTTAACATCAGGTGGGCCGTGAGTTCACTCACCCAATAAAGCAATAAAAAAAACAACAAAAACATAACAATTGAATAAGTTTTAATTATTCTTAAAGAGACAGTCGTCAAGCCCGAATGTATAACCGCAGTGACCTCCAACACATTAGAGGACATAGATAAGAGGGATGCCATCTCAGAAAGTAGAATAAACAAAAAAAAACTTGTCTCGATTGATATTAGTATTTTATCAATTCAAATCATTCTAAGCTCAGGCAGTGCTCATTTAAATTCCGGAATGTTCATTAATTTATGCGCACAGAGTCCCGCGCGGCCGGAATGTGTGAGGATTATCCCTCTCATAAACTTGTGTAAAGCAAATTAGATTTACCGATTATCTCACATATAAATAATTAGATCCCAAAATCCGATTTCGGTGCGAGCGACAGATTCGCGCTTGTAATTGAAAATGTCGTTGAAAATTGTTTTGCGAACGGATTCACGAAAGTAGAGTTCATGACTTCTGTAATAATAATAACATAATAACAACTATAGGATAATAATAATAACTGGGAACAAATCACGGAAGGTAATCCAGCCCCTAAATTAGGATTCCCTATGTTATAGGTACCAGAGACGTATGACGTAGAGATAATGTTACGCGCTGGGGTTCGGGATAAATAAAAATTCTACCGAAGTATAAATTATTACTGCATTCAACACTTGAAACACTCAACGAGCACTTTAAAATTCTCAATTCACTTCTTTCGCTTTGCTTCAAGTGATCCGTTCGCTGTTTCGCTTCGAGTAGTTCCGATCATTGACTGCTTCGTGCCATCTCTGCAGTGCTTTTATAGTCGATACGACATCCCTAGAATTATCGAGAACATTTATCACAAGTCGAGTATTTTCGATCTGTGTTTCCTCTATCTGACAATAGATGGCGTTGTACTTCTCGAGCGTTCTAGATGTTACTAGATCCTTTGATATTCGTTTCGGCTATTCGGCGATAGATGGCGTTACTTTTACCGGCGTAACAATAATAAACACCCAGACAAAGATCAAATAGACCTGATCATCATACGAACGATTTTCCCGTGTGGGGATTAAACTCACAACCCCCGGCACAACAGTCAAAGGCGCTAACTACCGCACCACTGAGTCAGTCAGATAATATAATTTCGGTAGTAAACCCCAAAATAAATAGGTGATTTCTACAAAAATGTATTGCAGCTTTGCATATTTCAGAAAATTTGTGCACCAACACAAAACTCCTCAAAGAATAAGCCTTTGCGAACTTGAAATTTCTTGAAAGCTTCGAAGCACGCGCATCAGCGAAATAAGCAAGTGCGTTTCGGAAAAAAACGAGCTTAAATTTTCCACCTTGTTGTCACAGAGCAGCTTGTAGCTTTTCCTTATTTTTTATTTATAACATATTATTATGCACTTACTTGAATTATATACCATTTCATCGTGCTACGTATTATAAATAATATTTAACAAAACAGTAATCTCTCGTCTCCGAACAAAGGGTCAGACTAGACACAGGCCGAAATGTCAAAGTGACAGCTTAATCTTATCACGGAGATTACAGCTTCAGCAAACCGAGCTTTTGTCGAAGTTTCAGAATTAGGTTAAGCTTATATTATAAACTTATATAGCTTTATATTTTTTTTTTTTTTTTATTGCCTTGATGTGTGGACGAGCTCACAGCCCACCTGGTGTTAAGTGGTTACTGGAACCCATAGACATCTACAACGTAAATGCGCCACACACCTTGAGATAGAAGTTCTAAGGTCTCAGTATAGTTACAACGGCTGCCCCATCCTTCAAACCGAAACGCATTACTGCTTCACGGCAGAAATAGGCGGGGCGGTGGTACCTACCCGTGCGGACTCACAAGAGGTCCTACCACCAGTAATTACGCAAATTATAATTTTGCGGGTTTGATTTTTATTACACGATGTTATTCCTTCACCGTGGAAGTCAATCGTGAACAATTGTTAAGTACGTATTTCATTAGAAAAAAATATTATATTGTACGGTCAAGTGAAAAATAAGACTTCAATTAGCACAATTCTAATGTCGACTTATAACATCTTCAATATCCGTGATCATAAGTACTGTAAAGTATTAAAAACGTATGTAATAATAATAATGAAAATAAAAACTGACTTTTGCGTTAGGCAGCGGCTTGGCTCTGTCCCTGGCATTGCTGAAGTCCATGGGCGACGGTAATCACTCACCATCAGGTAACCCGTGCACTCGTCTGCCTACAAGGGCAATAAAAAAAAAGATTGACTCAGCGGTGCAGTAGTTAGCGGCCCGAACTGTTGCGCTGAGGATCGTGGATTCGATTCCCACATCGGGCAAAACATTCGTGTGATAAACAGATTTATTTGCTCTCTGTCTGGGTGTTTATTATCTACATGTCGGAGATGGTCATTAATTTGGTAGCCAAACGAAACGCAGCACGATTCCCGAGAGATGGCAGCACGGTTGCGGTATCGTCGGAACTCGACTAACTTCATGCTATGACAGAGCCTAGCCGATGGAGGCGCATAGACGCCATTACACACTTACCGACCAGCCTTCTTGAAGAGCGGTGCCTCCGTCCTAAGAACTGTCATTCGTTTTCGTTTGCTAACGTCAAGAGAAGATTTCTAAACTGTTCTAAGAAAACAAATGTGATTGGTGTACTCAATATTTCTCTTAGTTCGATCACCCTATTCGCCCATACGATGTCTGACGATGGTGTTAATAATGTGGTTTCTCCGACATACATATAATATATACGTATGTATTTAAATGTATGTTTGTCAGACGTCACACGTGTTTTACTGGTGGTAGGACCTCTTGTGAGTCCGCACGGGTGGGTGCCACCACCCTGCCTATTTCTGCCGTGAAGCAGTAATGAGTTTCGGTTTGAAAGGTGGGGCAGCCGTTGTAACTATACTTGAGACCTTAAAACTTGTATCTCAAGGTGGGTTGCGCATTTACGTTGTGAATGTCTATGGGCTCCAGTAACCACTTAACAACAGGTGGGCTGTGAGCTCGTCCACTCAAAAAAAAAAAAAAAACGTCAGTACCCATAACACAAGGAATACTAATTTGGGGCCGGACGAACGTGCGTGATTTGTTTCCGATTATTATTATGATTATTATAAAAATCAAATATTAAACGGTAAAGGTGATTTTTATTAGGATTTATTAAAATTATTTTAGTTCATCATTTATTTTGGTCTTTATCACTAATATTGCCAACGATAATGCGAATGTTATTTATCAGTTGCCATTAAGTGCCTTTTCGTTGTGTTTCAATAATTGTGAAACAATTTCAGGAATTTATTTCAGTACCCTTCCTTCAATTGTTGTTTCGGAGTTTTACGACTAAAACCGGTTTTCGTGACATCCGTGTGTCAGAATTTCATTGGGAGCTCGAACCATTGGTTTGTGTAGTCTGTATAAGCCGGATGATGTCGGATTTAACCGGGTCAAGTAAGGTCCGATACCAGGGATATTGGATGTGCTTCTAATTGGATTTCCCTAATGAAAAAAGTTACACAAATATTGTATTTTTTTTTTGCTATAAATAGTGAAACCGCTTAATGTAATATTCGTGTAAGGCTTGTGGAGAGTACTTAATGGTAGGCAGCGGCTTGGCTCTGCCCCTGGCATTGCTGAGGTCCATGGGCGATGGTGACCACTCACCATCAGGCGGTCCGAAAGCTAGTCTGGTACAAGGGAACAAAAAAATTTGAAATTACCTACGTAATATTCATTTTAATCTCCCATTGATGGCTCCACGTCCAAAAGCTTTTTTTAAATCTATATATAATTATAAAAATGAATTGCTGTTCGTTAGTCTCGCTAAAACTCGAGAACGGCTGGACCGATTTGGCTAATTTTGGTCTTGAATTATTTGTGTAAGTCCAGAGAAGGTTTAAAAGGTAGATAAATATGAAAATGCTCGGAATTAAATAAAAATAACAATTTTGTTTTTCCTTTGATGTGTCCCCCGTCGGACGGATTCATTTTGTATGTTTTAAGTTTATTTTATACAAAAGCTTAGGTCTTTTATTTATCGATTGAGGCACTACAAAATCTGCCGGGTCAGCTAGTTACCAATATAAACTGTAAAACAATAACAGTTTGATCTCGCATTTTTTAATTGTTATTTTTTTATTTCCAACTTTTCGAATAATTTGCAATTTTTCTGTGCTCTCACATATGAAAGATACTCGTACAAGGATTATGATATGTTTATAAATGCCGTTTCTCACAAACAAAACAGAATAGTGCGTTTCTTATATACACACGAGTAATTCGAAATTCGTGAACATTCGTTATTATCAACAATGTAGCAAGAAAAAGATAACCTTCTTCAACTTTACTGGTGGTAGGACCTCTTGTGAGTCCGCGCGGGTAGGTAACACAACCCCGCCTACTTCTGCCGTGAAGCAGTAATGCGTTTCGGTTTGAAGGGTGGGGGCTAAAATTCTTAACACTTGTGGTTAATTAATTGAAGCATAATTCGATTATTTACTTTCAATGTTTGCAACTTTCGTAAATCTAAGAAGTGAAGAGAGAATCGTTAATTATTTAAATTACATTTAATATGAGCTTTAAATAATTTTCAGTTTCTATTGAAGACCACAGGAAACACCATTATGTGAGTGCCCACCAATGATATGAGGTCGGTGTCCAATTATATTGTAAAATAAATGTTTATCTTTCAATCTGAAAAGCATGCCGGTTTTCCGGCCGAAATAGGCAAATAGGCGATCCCAGTCTCCGCTGAGAGCTTGGTCGTATTGTGGGTTGCCCTGGTCTTCAGGCGGCTGCTATTTTGAAATCGTGGAAGTCACAACACTGCCTGCTACCCATTGACTTTACAACTACAGTACAACAAGCATATTAATTGATAACTTAATTTCAGCTTAAGCGAAAGCGCCAAAGAGTATAATTTTTTCGGTGAAAATATCAAAATAGGAACAGCTTTTTTAAGTTACTGGTGGTGGTAGGTCGTTTTAAAAAGTAAACCATGTATTTTTATGTTTAGATCCAGATATTCTATTTATTATTATCTATTCTATTATATATTCTATTTTTTAATTCGTTTCTGAGTGTTACCAGTTGAACTCGATTATTGTCGCGATAACGAGCTCTTAGGGTATCGACAGTTTTTCCCGAACAATTTCAGAACGCATTGTTTGAAACAATACTTAAGTTTGTTACAGTTTCCTTTCTGCGCCGTACGTGACCTTTAAGGCTCACTTTGTTTTAAGTGATTACCATTTATCCATATACCAATATTGGAGCCAACTGTTGGTCGAAGATTTTTATTACAATCCTTTTTTTTCCTACCTAAGCTTGAGAGCCTTTCAGCGTAACCTTAACTAGTAAGTGAGCTCACGGGGCTCAAACCTGACGACGTTGCTAACACGAACCCTAGCAAGAGCCGTGCTTCGCAGAATCTACCACAAGATCGGAAACGCGACCCACTGAGAAGATCCGACGAGAAAATCAGTGGGCCGCCATTATAATACGCGAATTCAAGTACACTATCATTTGATTTCCACGAAATCAGACATTTCAATTAAATATCAAAACATTGCTAACTACACACTGATTAACATAATGTTTATCACCGTACTGAAATAACCAATAATTACTTTTAATGCACGTAAATACCGGTGTTCGCTAGTGTCGCGAAAAGTCGATAGCTATCGATAAATTAAATTTTAGAATAAATTTTGAAATCTACAAGTTCATGGATTTCGGAATACAATTTCGGTGTTAGTGTGTAGGAGGTTCAAATGACCTTAATTTACTTTATGCGTGCAGCTGACCTACAGACCTACATACCTCAAATCGAATTCCCAACATACTAACAACTTCTGAAAGACATCCGTTGCTTTATTTTATTAGTAAACGGTAACAATAAACTTTTTTATATACAGTGTGTAGTGTTTAGGTTGTATGGGTCATTAAATCTTAACAGTAGACTGTTTATTTAAATTAAATGCATATGTACGTCCGTTTCATTATTTTTCTCGAGCTAATACCCTTTTTTTTTGGTCAGGAGGTAACCCGCCGCCTCCTTCTGCGAGATGATGCACTCGCAGAAGTCGAGCATCGCCTTCCACGACTCGTCGTCGCCGAGCATCGATGCCACAACACTCGGCAGCGACAAGTCGTTTCCTATTTTTACGACAAGGACACGGCACCACCCCTCCCATGCGGGGCAGGCAACGAGCGTATACTCTGCCGTGTGCAAGTCACAACCACAATGGTGGCACTCTGCTGTCGGTTCGGTTCCGATCCGGTGCAGGAACCCACCGAAGCAACCATGTGAACCCGGTGAGCACCTGCATGAGTCAAAAAGTGAGGCGTCCTCTATCACGATTCACCCAGTCCACAAGGGGAGAATCGTGATAGAGGGCACCTCGATGGTCCTACGACCAGCCGAAGAATCGGCCAGCCACCTAGATGAGCTAATACCTTATCAGAGGATCGTTTATTTATTACTACATTCGACGTATGCACGTATGAATAAACCAAGTTCAAAGCTCATGTTGTATGTTTCTAATTTGAGACCGGATTACCGTGTGTGTGTCATTTGTTCCCAGTTATAGAGTTGTAGTTTTAAAAACTTGACAGGGTTGTGCGTGCGCATACGGACTCACGACGGGCCCTACAACTAGTAGATTTCTAAATCGGTATCGATATATTTTGTTATTATCTAACCCATCACTAGAACGGTAGAGTTTAAATCGAATGCAAACATGAATCGAGTCTGTTTATCAAAGTTGATCGTTGTTTGAACAACGTTTATTGATTTCAGACGACAGATGGCTCTATAATAAGTCAAGTTACGCTGATCAACGTTACTTGATCCTGACTTAATCGAGACTTAGCGAATGGAAGCTTGTTTTGTTTTTTTAAATATCTAAGCATCAGAAGCAAGTCGTGTTTTTTTTATGCTGTTTTCGTCGATTGTCTCTTTATTTAGTCTTAATTTATAGTATACTCCCAATTTCATTAACAATCACTAAAATATAAACTTTTTCCAAAAAGGGTCGCGAATTTCTATATCCCATTAGAATCGATTAGATTTGTCGGATCGGATGGTCATTTCAAATCGATATATTCCATCATACCCATTAGGCAGGATTCTTGGTGTTTTGTGGCATAAGCCCCGATTATCGAGATCACAATAGGGAAATGAATATTTCACTATCCGAACCGAAACATATACCTGCCGGCAGAATTTGAAAACAATCATGGCTATTGCTTATCCCAAATGAAAACATAATTATACTCACCGATTCTTTATTAGTGGGAATTGTTTGTTTGAAATGTTAATTTAAAAATACTTTATTATTTGTTGGTCTTACTCTAACGTGACATACGTTTTTATTTTAGTGGTTCTATCATTCTGTGACTTGCTTACCATCGCACCTCATAAAGTTATGGATTGTTCTTCAATCCTTTGATATAATATAGGTATCGGTCATAGTTTAATTGTCTTAGTCTTAGCAATTTTTTATGTTGTTTTATTGCCCTGGTACACAGTCAATTATCCGGCTCACCAGATGGTGAGTGATTACCATCGCTAATGGATATCAGCAATGCTATGGGCAGAACCTAGCTGCTATATACCACTTAGTATTCTCCGCAAGCCTCGTTTGAAGAACTACATGTCATAACGCTCTAAAAACACCGTAGAGAGGAATTCATTCTAAAGCCGGATAGTACGTGGCAGAAAAGATATCTGGAAACGCATTGTGGGTGTACGCAGTGGTAGCAGTAGGTAGTAAAGACGGACTCTACGCGAGCGAGGTGGCGCGAGGGGCGGTGATAAAATCGAGATGGTGGGATCATCTCAAACAATTCTTCAGAGCAGTTCCCTTAGAACATATATTATGGTACAATTCCTTGTAGACCCAGAGGCCCCAATTCATCCTTGAGAACGGGATTATCGACATTCCGAACGGCCCTCTTCGGAGTCAAATGGAAGCCTCGGCCAGTGAGAGCAGTTCTCCATGCGAAGCTGGATCAGTGCAAAGCAAAAGTCTTTGTCCAGGAGTGAATTACAGCTTCACTCTATTGAGGACTACCAGCATTTTCGACGCCGACTTTGCTTTGCCTTTCAAATGACTACGATATTCGAAATCGCTCGAACCGTCGATCCAAAGTAGCCCAATTCTCGTTGAAGCTTGCAGGAAAACTGCTTAGAATTGCGGCGCTACGACAAAACGGTCCTTCTTCGCAGTGAACGCGCATAGGATGACGTAATTTATTGCGGTAGCATGGTTCGTCGTGCGTTCAATGATAATCAAATAAAATTTAATTCGAATTCCGCACATTTCGATAAAAATCCCTGATAATTCGAAGCTGACAATTCGCTTTCTTAAGCACACATGTCTTGTCGTGCCGTGATGTATGCGTGGATGCGTCGTGTTTAATCGATACCCACTCAAACATACGTAATTGTCAGCCTGGTTTGAACATGGATTTCCATAGCATACACAGAAACAGGCGCATCAGTTTGACAGCGACTATGCAACACTTTCTCAAGCTTGTTAAGAAAATACTATTAATGATTTTTGTGCAGTTTCTCTCTGTGCTTATCGGGAAATTTATAATGTACCTATTTGTTGCTATTTGGTTACAAATATTTTAACTCAATCAGACAGTAATTAAACTAAAAAAAAATTGGAAAGGCCGGCAAATGTGAAACTTTGAAATTATTTTGTACAGAGAACAGAGGTATAATAGGATAGTTTACCACAGGATCTAAGTGTTTCGGGTCCCCCTCACCTGTCGGTCTGGGGACTGGCGAGGGAGGCCTAAGAAGACGACGTGCAAGCTACTCTGCACCCGATTTACGCAAGAGCATCCGGGTGATGGAAAGCCGGCTATCCTCAACCCACGCTGGTTCTGACCCAGTGGGGTATTCCGTAGGATAACTTATTCTAACCGGCGCCATTTAGGCGGGCTTCGGATAGCCTGCCGACCGAGAGGGCTGGTGGTCATGGCGCCGACGACCACCGGTCCAGCGTCCCGAGGGGGAGAGCGATGAGAGAGATGTACTCCGCAATAAACGCTTCAATTTCCCCCCTTTGCCTTTTCATGAGTTCTATCTCATGTGAGGTTTGGACGTTGGTTGTTGAGCGACAGTAGGATTTAATCGGTTCGACTCCGACATGCTCCGCCCGCCATCCCCAGTGGAGGACGGAAGTCCGGCGATTTCCTCCTGACAAAAAAAAATGTTTACCACAGGAAATTAATGTGGCTTAATGAAAAATAAAATATTAATATTAAGAAGCAGTCGCTTGCATATGGCGACGCATCGCCACACTGCAGATACTACTACATATAGACTGTATACATACCTACTATCCTATCCTATATCTATGTGTATAGAAGATTGCACAAAGTGGGAATGAGTTGCTCGCTCCAGGCATTTCAATATTGTAGTAATTGTTACGTTATATTACTCAATGTAAAAAATTCATATTAAAAAAAAAATCTAATATTAAAAAATAAATAAATAATAATTTCATATGTAAAAAAAAAAAAAGACATGCCCGCTGAGTTTCTTGCCAATTCTTCTCAGGACGGAGGCTAGTTCTTGTGAATTGGCGGTAGATTTTTTTTGACGTTCAACAAGTATGTACTTTCATATATGTTGAATAAAAAAATTTTGATTTGATTTGATTTGATTTAACCTACTATCACATAGCGCGGCGAAACGTCGACTTGGCATGCCTCGCCACGTCAGCAATCGGTTTGGTGTGCGGCTATAGATATTTAATATCAATAAACTTATAAATTTCTTTTGGGATATCACTATTGACCTACCGTTAAACGTTTTTACTGCGCAGTCAAGGTTTCTAGCCCTTTCAGCGTTCATTAATCAATTAGCCTGTGCGACCGGTGTCACAGCGCCCGCTTGTAAGTGTAGACCACGTTACGTACGTCATGTCACGAGGAATGATTTATTGAATACTGAAATAGCGGTCGTTGAACCCTACCTATTTCAGTGGGCCGCCACTTCAGATATCTAAAGTATCGCGTTGGGATATAATTGATATGGATATTATGCTGTAAGTAGAGAGAGAGAAAGAGACAGAGAGAGAGAGAGCGTAAGTATTATTTATTGCTCACCAAAAAAAAAACAATGTGAAAAAAAAATCAGACAATCAAATCAATCAATCAAAGTTAAGAAGTTAAAAAGGAAGTTTAAAGAAGTAAAAAAGTAAGTTAGTAAGGTTTTGTTAAGTGTAGACAAAATTGCGCCTATGTGAGAGATGGCAGCATTTTCTGCTTATTTTTTTATACTTTCGTATTTTGTATTACGCTATGATAGTCCTTTTATCATACGGATTTGACATGACAATGTATTGCATGATCTGCCGTCTGTCAGACGTAAACCCTCGTTTGGTTATATCTCCAGTAGCTATTTTGTTTAGCCCAGTGAGTTTCTCGCTGGTTCTTTTTAGTGGGTCGCGATTCCGACCCGGTGGTAGTTTCAGCGAAGCACTGTTCTTGCTAGGACTAGTGTTATCAAATTCTCTCAGGCTGAGCCCGTGAGCTCACCTACCCATCCGGACCTAGTTGGTATAGCCTCTTAGGCTACCAGCAAATAGGTAGGGAACATATTATTATGTCAAACCATTACAACGTGCCAAAGGGGTGGACTTTTTGCTTTCTTCTTTTGGAGTTTCTTTACTTGATCGGTTTTTGGTTTTGTGGCATTTTATTTTAATAAATATTATAATAAAATGCAAATACCAAAAACATGTTGTGTACTAGCTGACCCGGCAGACTTCGTAGTGCCTCAATCGATAAAATTAAATAAAAGACCTAAACTTTATTTAATTCCAATTTTCATATTTATCTACCTTTTAAACCTTCTCTGGACTTCGACAAATAATTCAAGACCAAATTAGCCAAATCGGTTCAGCCGTTTGTCGAGTTTTAGCGAGACTAACAAACAGCAATTTATTTTTATATATATAAGTATAGATATAGATGATGCGTATAGATAAATACCACGTCGCTTCAACGGTTTGTTTTGTGATAAAATCCTAAACTAAACTAGTTACTGAGATAACTCATAAGCATTAGAACATTTCAAAGTTTGATGAGCACACGACCGTTCCTTCACAAACTATGACACTTTAGGATGCCAAGAAGTTGCGCTATTGTGCTTACTTCATCAATATTGTGTGGTCCAAGCGATAAGAATATTAAAGACGTGTTTTTTCTCACTCCAGCTTAAGTTTTAAAGCATTTAAAAATGTACAGTATCGTATTGTATAATACTAGCTATGCTAACACCACTTGAGATAATTATATGTTTTGCGTTGAAGTTTAGGCAACCATTAATGTTATACTAAAGCAAATGGGAAGAATTTTAGTTAAGGCATGTAATGAATTTTGTGTCTCAAATATTCACGCATAGAACCCGATAATAGCTTAAAGCTTGGGGGCCGTAAGATGCCTAGCCAGCTAAAGCATTAAAAAAATCAACATTATCATAACGCTGGAAAAAATGTTAATTAATATGTTTTGACAAACAAACTACAAAATCTATATAATATTAATACGTGAAGCAAAAACTTTGTAACCCTTTTTACGAGAATTGCTCGAACGGACGAGTATGAAATTTTCCACACTTATAGAGAATATAGAGATGAAGTGCACAATGCTAATATTTTTTTAAATAACGCATAAAAGATACATTAAATCAATAAAGAAAACATTATACACACTACATACCATGTATTTGACGCACACACGCATGCATACTATTTATTGTCAAACTTTTGTTCTTGACGTCTGTTGTCAAATTGAGAATAGATTAAATATTGTTTATCTTTATTAATATTTTTTTATTGTGTAGCCTTGGCGAAATTTGTGATTATAGAAGTATAAAATACAATCATATTAGTGTACAAGCGGCCCGCTCCGGCTCCGCTCGGGTCTTTAACAAAAATTTCAACGATATTTGACTTTTTTTTACATAAAAGAACACTTATTGCGGCATAATTATTATTAGTTAGACGTATGCTGTTGCGACACTTTTTGTAAATAATAATGTGTTCTACAAAGTCATCCTACATTATTTTATTCTATCATCAATAGTTTTCACAGGGCACGCGATGTAAAGAATATTTTAAGTAATGTTTTACACCTTGGATTACATTATTGGAGTTTTAGTAAGGATCCCTAATTTTTTTCAAAAAAGATAGCCTATGTCACTCGAAAATAGTGTAGCTTCTAAACGCTGAAAGAATTTTTCAAATCGGTTCAGTAGTTTCGGAGCCTATTCAATACAAACAAAAAAACAAATCTTTCCTCTTTATAATATTAGTATAGACAAACTTACAATTCCAATTAATTATAGTCGAATTTCGACTACTGCGGGACATCTAGTAATACGATATATTCACACGTAGGTGTTTTCACATTTTGTGCTTAACTTGAAATGTTTGTTTGTTTGTTTTTAATGTTAAGTTAAAACCGCTTGTCATCGTTTCATTTTACGTACCCTTTACCTTTGAGTACAATTCACCGACTACCGAATTAGATTGAAGGGCACTTTAAATAAATTAACGAATAAAACAAAAGAATTTCATAATTGTTCGAAAGCGATGTCTTGAAATTTTCTACACTGATTAATATTCGCTAGTCGCTTATAATTTGCGCCAAGCACGATTTAAGCAAGAAGTTTGCGCTAGTTGACCGCCCTATGTGTTTGTATATTGCGTATTCAGGGGTACATTGCCTGCCTCTATATATGAACTGAAGAATGTCGACTGCCCGATATTTACGGCCTTAGAGACTTTATTATCCAGTTCGTTCATCAATATCATTTATAGTAGTGCACTGAAGTGTCCTGTTGTCATTTGAAAAGTTAATTTTATTGATAGTTCAGTTTACATCTACGAGTATACGCAAGGAGATGTAAAAATAAGCAATAAAAAAAAGACTATACCTTTGTTCGAATCCCGCAGGCAGATTTTTTACATTTACCGACCAATTTACATTTTATTTTTTATTGTTTAGATTGGTGGACGAGCTCACAGCCCACCCAGTGTTAAGTGGTTACTGGAGCCCATAGACACCTGCAACGTAAATGCGCCATCCACCTTGAGACACCACCACCACCACCACCTTTTTTACTAGTGGTAGGACCTATTGTGAGTCCGCACGGGTAGGTACCACCTAAGTTCTAAGGTCTCAGTATAGTTACAACGTCTGCCCCAGCCTTCAAACCGAAATGCATTACTGCTTCACGGCAGAAACACGCAGGGTGGTGGTACGTACACGTGCGGACTCACAAGAGGTCTTACCACCAGTAACATTCTTCAACACAACTAAAACTATCATATTTTACAATATTTCCATCATCTATCTACATTACTATAAACTATATTATTCCCGACAATTCGAAAATTATATATTAAGCCATTAATGTATGATCAATTATGTATAAGACTTGTAATACTGTAATTCGTGAACTGCTTAGTGGATTAAAAAATATATATTTTAACTGCAAGATTCAGCTTAAAAAGCTTCTATAATGTATAATAAATCGCTTTCATTTTTAAATCCATTCATGTTTTGTAATACGTTAAAATATTACCGCACAGCTTTTTCAGTTGCCGATGGATCTTACATCATACTTTCACTAAAAAAACAAAGCACAAATAAGCTCAGCTAGTTCAAATGTTTTCAAAGTTTGAAAGCACGACTCGTTCAATTCCAGAATAACTCTCTAATATACAGTTATTCGAGGTTCTCATATCGCTGAAGACATTTAAGTTTCAGTTACTGAAAGTAAGCGAAGGCTGAAGCCGTTGGCCGCCGCTTCCGGTGCCTCATTTCCGCCGGATCAGGAAACCCCGCACATTTCCGGCGAGGAGATCTCTTGGTAACGCTACCGCCGTAAAAAAAACTTTGTTCATTCTCGTGACTATAAGTATTATTACGTTATTTGGGTCAAGTTTGCGCTGTCTGAATTTCCTCACAAGATTTTACACCATTCATACTTTAGTTTTGGTACTGAAGATTTTCTGTATTTCAATCTAATCTAAGCTTGGCTCGTAGATATTTTTTTTTCTACCTATGCTGATAGCCTTGAGAGGCTATTTCAGCTTTACCTTGACGTGTAGGTGAGCTCACGGTACTCAAGCCCGGAGTGATGCTAACACTGGCCCGAGCAAGAGCAGTGGTTTGTAGAATCTACCACCGGATCGGAAACGGACCCACTGAGAAGATCCGGCGAGAAACTCAGCGGGTTGTGTCTAGGGGTTGATTTACTCGTCGGGCCCTTCGTCGCAAGCGACGGGTTCGGTGAGGATGGTAATCGGAAATTTTGTTTAAAAATCATCCATATTCCATTAAATTTTGTATGTTATGTTTTATAAATTATAGACAGCAGAGCTTGGAATGTCGCAGATAACAGCAAAGCCGCAAATATTTCTGTGCCATCAGCAGGGGTAATATTCTTCCTTCTATTTGAAGAATGACACTGGCGCGACAAAAAAGAAAACACCACTGATAGATAATTCATAAAGTCGTTTCGAACTCACGAAACAGAAGCAAGCCTCCGAACTGAATCTCAAAACCTCTCCCCCCGAAATATATTCATTAATTTAATCCATTTCTCATCTCGGGCCCCTTAATTGCGTTCTACAGGCCATTTGCATTAAATTGTGAGCTGTCTCTCCGTTCCGTCGTTTAGTTATTTTTATCTTGAATTTATTGTTAATTAGGAGAGTGTTCGCGTTTTGTGTTTCGAAGATTTAGAAGTACTCACGTATTTGGAGATTTAATGTGAACCATCTAGAGGCAAAAGAAAAGAAAAAAGTAAAAAAAAAGGCAAAAGAGGCCTTAAGAAAGAGGATGTCAAATGCAAAGAAAATAAAAAGTTAAATGAATAGTATGTACCTAAATATGAATTAAGGTTGTAAATAAAGGCTTCTTTATCTTTATCTTTATCTTGGGATACAGCATTTTGAGACTGGAGGTATGTTAATTCAATATAAAAAAAATAAAGTTCGCTGTATTCGTGCCGTGGCTTCTCTAGAAAGGGCGGTTGATAATATGAGATCGTTTGTAAACCTTTGTAACTTGGGAAAATAAAATTCCCGTTGAATTTATATCGTGCGAACAAACTATGCCAGTATTTGAATTCTGCACACAGCTACCAATTTTTCTAAGCTAATTGTTCTGGCGTGCGACCTCTTTGACAGGACATACGGCCTACAACGACTAGACATAGACAAAAACTTGACAGGTGATTTGAAAAGAAACAAAAGTGGAAAGAAGAAATGGAACGAGGGCGAAGAGCGCGGCTTTTTTTTTTTAATTGTTTATAAGGGTGGACAAGCTCACAGCCCACCTGGTGTTAGGTGGTTACTGGAGCCCATAGACAACTACAACGTAAATGCGCCACCCACCTTGAGATATAAGTTCTAAGGTCTCAGTATAGTTACAACGGCTGCTCCACCCTTCAAACCGAAACGCATTACTGTTTCACGGCAGTAATAGGCAGGGTGGAGGTACCTACCCGTGCGGACTCACAAGAGGTCCTACCACCAGTAAAAGCCAGACTAGCAGCAATCAGTATTTCCCTTCCTTTCCTAAATCCCTTCCTAAAAGACGTATATGAACCAGACGACAAAGAACGAATCGACCGTTCACTTAACTACATAAAATATACGACAAACGTACAAACCGACCGTTTAGTAATTATTTAACTCGTGTTCGCGAGTGACTTCTACTATGAATGAATAGCATCGCGATACATAAATCTAACACGCAAAACATAAAATTTCCTCATGAGAACCTTCCTGAGACGTCAAGTCTCAAGGTTGGTGGCGGCATTCACGTTCCGGCATATCTATGGGCTCCGGTATCGTCAAGTGGACCACGAGGTCGGTCAAACGTCTGTGCATTAAAATAATTCTCACCCGTTCTTTTAGTCTAGTCCTCGTGTCATTGGGGGAAACTTAATTTGACTCGACGATAAATTAGTAGAGATAAAACGTACAGCCGAAAATAATGATGCTTGTTGAATTAATTATTTTATAATGGCATTACCCGTGCGGTTTTCGCTTAATAGCTTCCATCATTTTGTGAATTGACAAAATGTGATAGGGGAATTCTTTTTTTCTAGGAGATCAGTAGTCTCGTTTTCAAATTGAAAACTTCCGTAACGTTTAATTTATTTTTTATTTTTTATTGTCCTTGTAGGCAGACGAGCATACGACCCACCAGTGGCTGCCTACCGCTCCAAGCCGCTGCCTTCCGCTCCAAGCCGCTGTCTACCGCTCCAAGCCGCTGCCTACCGCTCCAAGCCGCTGCCTTCCGCTCCAAGCCACTGCCTACCGCTGCAAGCCGCTGCCTTCCGCTCCAAGCCGCTGTCTACCGCTCCAAGCCGCTGCCTACCGATCCAAACCACTGTGTACCGCTAAAAAAATTGATAAATGATTGATAATAATTGATAATTGAGTGATAAAGAATAAAATAAAAATAATGATTGATTAAATAATTGATGTTTCAAAATAAATAACGAAGGAATTTTTTTTTAACGTAAATTACGTTCTACTTGTCTTTAGCATTTCGTTAATATTTAATTATCCAACCAACGGCTATTTTAATGGCCGCAATAGATTTTCTATAAAACCTCTTGTTCGGGCCAAAATCGATTCGAAGCTTAGCCCTGTTTACGGTCCCATGAGTGATCCCATGAATATTGATGATTATAATTAAACTTAAACAATGTATGGGGCGCTAGCACCTTAATATTAGAGGTTTCGTTATTTACATAATCCCCCCATTAGTAATTCGCACCGTATCACTATTTAAGTTTGGGTGTCCTTTGTTGTCATAATAAATACTAATGAAACCAGTTTCCAGTACGCAGTGTACTATTCTATATATTAATACGTGAAGGAAAAACTTTGTATCCCTTTTTACGAAAATTGCGCGGACGGAGGAGTATGAAATTTCCCACACTTATAGAGAATATAGAGAAGGAGTGCAGAATGTTAATATTTTTATTAATTATGCCTAAAAATACATTAAATCAATTAAAAAAAAACATTACACAGACTACCATCTATTTGACGCACACACACATGCATACTATTTATTTATTGTCAAACTTTTGTTCTGGACGTATGTGGTGAAATTGAGAATAGATTAAATACTGTTTGTCTTTATTAATATTTTTCTATAGTGTAGTCTTGGCGAAATTTGTGATTATAGAAGTATAATAGTCGTTGAAAATAGAATCATAATAGTGTACAAACTTTTAATTTCAATTAACTATAGTCGAATTTCAACTACCACTAGTTTCAATTAATTTCGTTTGGATACTTGGATATGTTTTTCTGGAAAACCTCGATTATTTGATTTTCTAGTTGCAAAATTAATAATTCCTTCCATTTTGAAGAGTAAGACAGTCGCTTAACAATATTGTTGGAGCTTCAATCTCAAGGGTGGTGGAACCTGCGTTTTTTTTAAATTGCTTATTTGGATGGACGAGCTCACAGCCCACCTGGTGTTAAGTGGTTACTGGAGCCCATAGATATCTACAACGTAAATGTGCCACCCGCCTTGAGATGTAAGTTCTAAGGTCTCAAGTATAGTTACAACGGATGCCCCACCCTTTAAACCGAAACGCATTACTGCTTCATTGCAGAAATACGCAGGGCGGTGGTACCTACCCGTGCGGACTCACAAGAGCAGTAGAGCAGCTATCAGCAGTAAAGTATATACTCTGCTAACACTCTTAACAGATAGGCCGTAAGATGGTCTATTTATATTTCTTCCTCTTTTCCTTTCCTCACTTTAGGTAATGTTAGCACTCCTAATTTGTCTGCACCAGGAATTTCCATCCTGAATTGTCACTCTGTCCAATTGGGAAAATATGCAACAAATAATATAAAAATATTTGGCCCCAACTTTCGGCAAAGAATCTCAATTCTTGACTACATAAAGATTGGGTTCAGTATCGCGTATTTTAAGAGGCTCACATCGAACAGAGAATTTAATCTCAAAATAGTGATTATCAACATCCAACAAGCACTTTCGAAATCTATTATGTCAGATCTCAGGTAATTTTTACGTACAAAAAACTATGTGCCAGATTTTTATAGCTTTTTTGTTATAGTGTTTATATACAAGTTATACTAATACTAAAACCCAAATTTAGTGTTTCACTAAAACACAGCCTATTCGACTGAAGTTTCCAAAATTGCCGACAGATAAGAACTTACCTCAGAAGTTTAACTACGATCGCATTTAATGTCTAGGCTTACTGACTTAACGGATTAAGCTAAACTTTGATTCAGCACTGAACCAATTTTAGGAGAAGCGCTTTAAATATTTAATCACGTTTTCGATAATGGATTGTGTCTATTTTGGGAAAGATAAAATCTTCTTAGCACTGTTTGCATATTTTATTCAACTAAATAAAGTTAAATCTATTTGTTAGTTGTCTTTGCCGCAATGCAGTCATGCGTTCTAGTTTAGAAGGTAACATGGCCGTTACAACACAATGAAAGTGCATCGTCATATTTTAGGTTATGTCTATGTCTTTTTTGCCTTTGTAGGCCGACGAGCTTACATCCCACCCGATGGTAAGTGGTCACTGTCACTCATGGACGCCAGTAATGCCAAGGGCAGAGCCAAGCCGCTGCCCACCATTAAGTACTCTCCGCAAGCCTCGTTTGAAGAAGGACATGTCATAGCGCTCGGAAAACACCGTGGAGGAGAGTTAATTCCAAAGCCGGATGGTACGTGGCAAAAGATCTTTGGAAAAAGATGAAAAAAAAACAAAAAAGAAAAAAACTGCTAATATATGGCAAAAAAAATAACTTGCTTTCATTCATCTATAGTATCGACCGTATTTGAGATAAACATTTTTCCTTCCTTGGAAAATCCATTTCAGAGCTTCGCCCATCTCTGCTCCTAAGTATACCCAAGAGATGCTGATTTCAGATTGCGCGCTACTTAGAGCTCGACGGTCAATCGAGAGTTCTATTCAAAACTCCCAAGACGTGGAGGCCATCCGCTAAACAACTTCCCTGCACACTCGTTAATTTTCGGATCCTCGCCCCAGATAGAGCCTGGGAGAAGTAGTAGTTACCGCGGTCAACAGAACCCAACACACCACTAGGACAGATGGATGGCAGAGCTGTCTTCTTCTTCTTCTAAGTTAGTATCTTCATTGTTGAAAGTCGTGTTTAATTTGAAATGTTGACCACTCAATGCACAATGCTTCCCCACGTCTTACTGTCCTCGGCGGTCTTTATAGCCTCGGTTATTGGCAAGCCGGTGAGCATTTTTACTAGATCAAACCAGCGAGTGAGTGAGCGTCGTCGTCATCTTCTCCCGTCAACCTGACCAACTACCATCAGCTTCTCTAAGTTATCGGGGCCTCTACGAGCGATGTGGCCAAAGTACGTCGAGTCGTCGGGGTGCTGTAAAAAAACGCATATTCATCCTTGTTAAGTCTATTAACTAGCGTAGATGTCTGCCAGAAGAATCTGTTGGAAACAAATACCAGACTAATTAATTACGCCTCACTATCGATCTTGCAGAAGTAACGGCAAATACCGGTCTTACGAGTAAAATTTTCAAGCATATTTTTCTTGTTTGTCTGCTTTGAAAAAAAAGCATGATTAAGCGACCCTCCTCATTTGAGATAGCAGTCTGATGGAAATATTAGAAAAAATATATCTCAGCTTAATACTCATCATTAGTCCGATTTCGCCAACTAACAGTGAAGTCGGTAAAGAGAAGGCGGACAGCGAAAAAATAAGTATTTTTCCAACTCACAAACGTTGGACCGAATTAAAATGAAACCGGATTTTTATGAGAAGAATTTCGAATCTGTAGGATAGAATGTTCACTGAACAATTTATATTCGCATTTCGCGAATTAAAATCGAGATATTCACGACCGAAGATATACCTTCATTAGAATCTATTGAAGTGTCACAATTATGTTGGTGACACGTTTCCTTAAATGATTTTATCTTTCATTTTTAATTATTTACTGGCTGACCCGGCAGACTTCGTAGTGCCTCAATCGATAAATATAAGGCCTAAACGTTTGTATAAAATAAACTTAAAACAAACAAAAGAAATCCGTCCGACGGGGTACACATCAAAGAAAAACAACATACTTAGTCTGGCCATAAATACTGCTACAATTAAAAATATAAAAAATTCTGTTGCAAATAACATTTATTACTTTTACAGTGTGTTAGTTTAATACATAAATATAAAACAATTTAAACTATAAAAAGCTTATTCGAAGTGGACTCCATTGGCTGCAATACAGTCCTTTAAACGTTGAGGCCAGTTATCAATAGTAGCACGCACTCTTTCCATGGGAAAAATTTTCACTGCTAATCGTACGGATTGTTTTAGGGACTCCAAATTATTATGGCGTTTAGAGCAAGCCGTACTCTCTAAAACTGACTATAAATCATAATCCAGCGGATTAAGATCGGGACTAGACGACGGCCAGTCTTCAGCTCTGAAAGTCCGAAACGTTCGTTTCCAACCAAGATTGCGTAGACCGAGCTTTATGACCTGGCGCCGAGTCTTGCTGGAAGGACCATTCTTGATTATTGAACATGGTGTTGTTAAGAGGCTTCACTACCTTATCTTGATACACTTGTGCCGATGTTTTGATACCTTTTTCACAAAAGTATGGCTCAGTCACACCTTCATAGCTAATACCCCACCAAACCATCACTGAAGTCGGATAGTGCCCACGTTGCACTCTGTCGACTAATTGGGAAGCTTCCTTAGAGCTTTGAGCATAAATACGGTCATTTTGTTTGTTAGAATGTTGCTCAATTGTAAAAAATTTCTCATCCGTAAACAAAATTTTTCTATGACCTCCCTTTGCGTACCGCTTCAGTAGTTGTTTCGATTTTACCACCCTATTCTCTTTTAAATTATGAGTTAAGAAATGACCAGTACGTCTCTTACAGGCTGCAAGTCCTAAGTCATCTTTTAAAATACGCGACATGGTTCTAGGTGCTATCTTCATCTCCCGAGATAAAATCTTTTGCTTTCGGACAGGATTTCTTCGAATTCTTTCCCTTACTGCTTTGACCACCTTTTTCGTACTAACACTATTTGGACGGCCAGGTCTTTTTCTGTAACAAACAGATGAGGTCTCATTGCACCTATTAATAGCCCGGTACAGAAACATTTTCAAGCGTATGGAGAGTTTTAAAAATTGCATTTGGCTCCATACCTACTTTGTGTAATGCAATCACAGCGATTCGGTTCTCTTTATCACCTCACTCCATTTTAATATCGCAAAATATTGTACAATGTATTGGCGCCAAAATGAGAAAACTCAATGAGCAATCATATAAAAATATATTGCATGGTTTAATTTTGGATAAGTGTTGTGTAGTGAACAAGGAATGGCTTTAAGCAAACAACTGTGATGGGGAGAGTACCTTTAAATATGTTTAATAAAAAAGAACAATCTTATTTAAAAAAATATATGGTCTGGCGAAATGTTAATAATTTAATTTTTGTTTTAAATTTACAAGGTCACATGAACTTAATGATATTTCCGTAAAAATCTGACATAGCTTTTGTCAAAAAAATCCCAGGGATTTTAACCTGGAATAACTGTGCGTAGCATTATACTGAAATTCTGTTCTCAATTCGTGCAGAATGACATTAAATTTTTAACACTAATGATCGATTCATCAAGACTATACATAGCGAGAGCTAAAGAAATAGACAATGATAAGCATACTCTAAAAAAAAACTCCTTCTCATGTAGTCATTGGGTTATTGTTGCCACATACTATTCAGATCCAGAACGAACTTCGCTCTGCGAATATTTCTCACGCATTATGACCATTCCGTTGAGACTTGAGCCACAGTCTTCAGCCGTAATCATCTGTGTTCCTGGAATTGCCTATGACCGACATTGACCCACCATGAACACATAAAATTCATCTTTGTCCTCTGGTACTTTTCCTGTACAGTGGCGCAAAGCATTTGTGATTCCCTTACCCAAAGTCTCTAATCCGACTCTTCCTACTCATTTCCGTCCCATATCGATTCTTCCTTTTCTGTCCAAGGTGTTGGAGGCCTGTGTACATAACCAACTGTCCCAGTTTGTTCATAAGAATGGTTTAATAAACTCTCTACAGTCTGGCTTCAGACCGGGCCACAGCACCATCTCCGCTCTCCTCAAAGTTACAGGCGATGTTAGGGCTGGAATGGAGGATACTAAAGTCACATTGTTGGCTTTGGTCGACTTCTCTAATGCCTTTAATACCGTCAGTCACGAAATCCTTTTATCTATCCTGTCCCATCTTATGATTTCGCCTGAGGTGCTGAAATGGTTTACATCATATCTTCGAGGGCGCCAGCAATCGGTCCGCATTGATGAGTCTTCGTCTTCATGGCGTGATCTAGATACTGGTGTCCCTCAAGGCGGAATTCTCTCCCCTTTGCTTTTCTCTCTCTTTATCAATCTCATAACTCAGTCCCTTCAGTGTTCGTATCACCTGTACGCTGACGACCTACAGCTGTACTCGCAGGCTACTGTGGACTGTGTGTCTGAAGCGGTTCGCAGAGTGAATGGGGATCTAGAGGCTATATGCGATTGGTCTGGTAGGTTTGGTTTGACGGTCAATCCAACCAAATGTCAGGCGATTATTATTGGTAGTCCCCGTTTGTTGGGACGATTAGATTTTAGCTCACTCCCACCCGTAACTTATAATGGAGCAATTATACCTTTGAGCCCATCAGTCAAAAACCTTGGACTGTATATGGATTCTAGACTTGATTGGGCGGTACAGGTGTTGAATGTTAGTTGGAAGGTTACTGGATCTCTGCGTGCCCTTTATCGCTTCAAGAACTTTCTCCCTTTCAAGATAAAGTTGATGCTTGTTCAAGCTTTAATCCTGCCCATAATTGACTATGGAGATGTATGCTATCTTGACCTGAATGCAGACCTTTTGAACAAACTCGACCGCCTTCTCAACAACTGCATTCGTTTCATTTTTAATCTTCGCAAGTATGACCACGTGTCTACTTACCGTTCCGAAATAAATTTTCTTCCTATACGCGAGCGCCGCAATCTACATGCTCTTACTGCGCTTCATTCTATACTAACATGCCCAACTCCTCCCTCCTATCTGACTCAGTACTTTAAATATTTACATTCTTCGCACGATAAGGACTTGCGTTCCTCTAATAATTTACTCCTTCACTGTCCCACGCACAACTCTGGTTTGGTCCGTTCGTCTTTCGTAGTTCAATCTGTTCAACTTTGGAATTCACTTCCTCTTAATGTTAGGATGATCACTGATCGCCTAACTTTCAAAATAAAGGTACGCCAACTTTTTCTGGAGAAACTTAAAAACTTAACAATTTGACTTGCAATGTGTGTTCTGTGCAATATACTATTTTCTTGTACTATATATATATATATATATATATATATATATATATATATATATATGTATATGTGGTTCTATTTCTTTGTTATATTTTTAAGTTGTGTCTAAGTGTGTATATGAATATGTATGTGAATATGTGAGAGAGATTATATATAGATATATGTGTAAATTTTATATTATTATCATGATATAAAATTGTGTACGTTGTTTGTGTGATTATATATATATATATATATACCGTGTATGTGTTTATATATTGTATAATGTAGTTTGGTTGTTTCACATTAAGTTATGCACCTACCACAGGATTCTCTACACCACCCTTGGTTGACTGGTAGAGAATGCCTCAGGCATTAAGTCCGCCATTGTACTTATGTGCATTAAGTTGAATAAATAAATAAATAAATAAAAAACCAAGGTAAAACAAAAACCATTCAAAGGTTAAATTCACTTGCTGTGGCTATGGGGGTATGCAACCTCAGTTGCGTTTCTGTGTACGTTAAAACTTAGAGAAAAACAAGCAAGCCGCATATACAAGGGGAAAACTACATTAAATATTTCTTTAGTGTAGCATCACCTGCAAGATCCCGGCATACGAGAACACAAAGTATCGTAAACTAAATTTTAATGAGATTTTTCTTTCATTTCCCTTTGAATATCCACGCAAAAACGTCGTCATGTGTATCGGGGCGAGTCTACATTTTTCATCTGTGAAAGTGGAGCATCAACCGCAGGAATTCACAGGATGTTATTATGAGTACGCGTCGGAAATTAATAAGTTTGGAAACATATGGGACTAAGTTGGCGAAGATAATTTCTATTTAGTTCATGTGTCACTTTAAAAGGCCACGTTTTGAAATGTCTATGTTTAAATACTAAAGAACCCAATATACATGACATTTTTTTTATTGCTTAGATGGGTGGACAAGCTCACAGCCCGCCTGGTGTTAAGTGGTTACTGGAGCCCATAGACATCCACAACGTAAATGCGCCACCCACATTGAGATATAAATTCTAAGGTCTCAAGTATAGTTACAACGGCTGCCCCACCCTTCAAACCGAAACGCATTACTACTTCACGGCAGAAATAGGCAGGGTGGTGGTACCCACCCGCGCGGACTCACAAGAGGTCCTACCACCAGTAATTACGCAAATTATAATTTTGCGATTACCAGATAATTTTCCCAAATTGGAACTGTAAGATTGAAATTTGGTTCCTGAATTAATGAAAGTCACCATTTCGGCACTAACAGCAAATTGTCGTGTGACAAACAGATTTGTCTGCTCTCTATCTGTTTTTTTAATAGTTATATTATAAATATTTGTATAAGTATGTATATATTAGTCTCTAGTTCCCATGGGAAATACTTTTTTGCAGCCAAGTGCATTTTGGTTTAAAATAAAATTTGGTGGTTGATTAAATATTTACTGAAATACTTCCTTACACTTTTATAATTATTTTTGCAAACAAATATTATTATGTAATATTATTTTCTTCCGTTTTTCGTGATTGGTAATAATTAAAATATTAAAAACTACAGTTACAGTTTTTACAGTTAAACTCGCATTTTTTTTATGTCATTATATTATTTTCGACGCTAAGAATAGTACTTTTACAGTTTTCATGGTCGCGGACGGCTGGCGACACGGAAGAAGAAATAACAATAATATGACGTATAAATTCACAATCCATTACTGTGTGTTTCCAAGCAGAGAATATGTAAAATTATGCCTTTAGACTCGTCATCTTCGTGAGATATGAGTTTTTCTTCGACTCCATATTTCTTTATGTGTTCGTAATACTCGGAGATAATGTTCGGAGATGGAGATGTTTAGATCGCAACGACCTTTTTGGTTGAACGCGATGCGAACGGAAATTTGGACTACGAATTCGATATAACACAGTAATTTTACATGAAACTTTTGAATGGAGAAAAATGTTTTCAACGAATAGAAATAGTGGGGTGCTTTGTATCAAACTGACAGAATTATTTCTACATTTAGATTACTGAAATAAGCGCCAGTATATAAATAGCATTGTCACTAATTCACAGTCGGCGAAAACGTTGAACAAATATTTTGAGTGGATGCGATGTTTATATCATTACTCAGTCCATAGCGCTATTTACTGCCTATTGCTATGCTTATTGGCGTCACCAAATGTGTCTTGAATTGAATTCTATTTCAACTACGTAGATAAATTTTTGTAACAGTAAAAATAGTTTGTAATAAATAAATTTTGCAAATTAAAAAAAAACACTGTTAATAGTTAAAATCTTCCTGAAAATACATATTTTTTTTTTATCGCGGCCGCGTTCGATCACATGGACGTATACGAGTCCGTGTCCCGCACTTTATAAAAATCTTTACCGGTAATCAATGGCGCAAAAAGGTAGAGAAAAACCGTATTCCCTTACGTTAGCATTCTACAATGCTAACGGACTCGCGCGGCAACGCGATCAAATTTTCGAATTCCTCCGCGACAATCTTATAGATATCTTGTTAGTGCAGGAGACCTGTCTGAAGCCCTCGCGTCGCGACCCGAAAGTCGCGAACTACGTCATGGTTAGGAATGACAGACTCACCGCCTCCAAAGGCGGGACTGCCATTTACTATAGACGGGCCCTGCACGTTGTCCCTCTCGATACTCCCTCGCTCTTACATATCGAGGCGTCAGTGTGCCGTATCTCGCTGACGGGAGACCAGCCGATCGTCATCGCATCCGTCTATCTCCCCCCGGACAAGCCCCTCCTGAGCAGTGACATCGAGTCATTGTTCGGCATGGGAGACTCCGTCATCCTGGCAGGCGATTTAAATTGCCACCACACTAGGTGGAACTGCCATCGTACAAACGTTAACGGTCGGCGTCTCGACGCGTTTATAGACGACCTCACCTTTGAAATAGTCGGTCCCCCAACTCCAACATGTTATCCGTATAACATCGCGCTCCGTCCGAGCACTATAGACCTGGCATTGCTTAGGAACGTAACTCTGCGCTTGCGTTCCATCGAAGCAATGTCAGAGCTCGACTCAGACCACCGACCTGTCGTTATGCAGCTCGGTCGCCCTCACAACCCAGTCACTGTTACGAGGACCATGGAGGATTGGAATAAGCTGGGCACGTGCCTAGCCGATGCCGCTCCGCCAATCCTCCCTTGCGGCCCGGATTCGAATCCATCCCCCGAGGACACCGTCGAATCCATAAACATCATTACCGATCACATCTCTTCCGCGATCATTAGATCTTCAAAAGAAGTCGATGTGGAGGACAGCTTCCACCGCATCAGACTGTCCCCCGATCTTAGGAATCTCTTAAGAGTTAGGAACGCGGCAATCCGGGCCTACGATCGTCTTCCCACGCATTCAAACCGGATTCAGATGCGTCGTCTACAACGCGAAGTCCACTCCCGCTTAAGCGACGCGCGTAACGATAATTGGCATAGTTATCTAGAACAACTCGCGCCCTCTCACCAAGCATACTGGCGACTAGCTAGGACTCTCAAATCCGAAACTATCGCTACTATGCCTCCCCTCATACGCCCTTCAGGCCAACCACCGGCATTCGATGACGATGACAAGGCTGAGCTGCTGGCCGATGCACTGCAAGAGCAGTGCACCACCAGCACTCAACACGCGGACCCCGAACACACCAAGTTAGTCGACAGGGAGGTCGAGCGCAGAGCTTCCCTGCCGCCCTCGGACGCGTTACCCCCCATTACCACTGACGAAGTTAGAGACGCGATCCACAACCTCCAACCTAGGAAGGCACCCGGCTCCGACGGCATCCACAACCGCGCGCTAAAACTCTTGCCAGTCCAACTGATAGCAATGTTGGCTACAATTTTAAATGCCGCTATGACGCACTGCATCTTTCCCGCGGTGTGGAAAGAAGCGGACGTTATCGGTATACATAAGCCGTGCAAACCGACAAACGAAACTTCTAGTTACCGTCCGATTAGTCTCCTCTCGACGATAGGAAAAATTTACGAACGGCTCCTTAGGAAACGCCTCTGGGATTTTGTTACCGCGAACAAAATTCTCATAGACGAACAGTTCGGATTCCGCTCTAAACACTCGTGCGTACAACAAGTGCACGGCCTCACGGAGCACATTCTGATAGGACTAAATAGGCGTAAACAAATCCCGACCGGCGCCCTCTTCTTCGACATCGCGAAGGCGTTCAACAAAGTCTGGCACAAGGGTTTAATTTACAAACTGTACAACATGGGAGTGCCAGACAGACTCGTGCTCATCATACGAGACTTCTTGTCGAACCGTTCGTTTCGATATCGAGTAGAGGGAACTCGTTCTCGTCCCCGTCAACTGACCGCCGGAGTCCCGCAAGGCTCCGCGCTCTCCCCGTTATTATTTAGTTTGTATATCAATGATATACCCCGGTCTCCGGAGACCCATCTAGCGCTCTTCGCCGATGACACGGCTATCTATTACTCGTGTAGGAAGATGTAGCTGCTTCATCGGCGACTCCAGATCGCAGTAGCCACCATGGGACAGTGGTTCCGGAAGTGGCGAATTGACATCAACCCCACGAAAAGCGCAGCGGTGCTCTTCAAAAGGGGTCGCCCTCCGAACATCACTTCGAGCATCCCACTCCGTAGTAGGCGCGCAAACACCTCCGCCGTTAGTCCCATCACTCTCTTTGGCCAGCCCATACCGTGGGTCTCGAAGGTCAAATATCTAGGCGTCACCCTCGACAGAGGGATGACATTCCGTCCCCATATAAAAACGGTACGCGACCGCGCCGCGTTTATTCTAGGACGACTCTATCCAATGCTTTGTAGTCGAAGCAAACTGTCCCTCCGTAATAAGGTAACTCTCTACAAAACTTGTATACGCCCCGTCATGACGTATGCAAGCGTAGTGTTCGCTCACGCAGCCCGCACCCACTTGAAATCCCTTCAGGTCATTCAATCACGATTCTGCAGGATAGCCGTCGGAGCGCCTTGGTTCCTTAGGAATGTGGATCTCCACGATGACCTGGAGCTCGACTCATTTAGTAAGTATCTACAGTCGGCATCGCTGCGCCATTTTGAGAAGGCGGCACGACATGAGAACCCTCTCATCGTAGCCGCTGGAAATTACATACCCGACCCAGTAGACCGAATGGTAAACCGTCGACGTCGCCCAAAGCACGTCATTACGGATCCTCCTGATCCATTAACGGTGCTTTTAGGCACCACAAGCACCGGTCACCGTCCTCGTCGAACCCGTCGCTTGCGACGAAGGGCTCGACGAGCGAACTAACCCATAGACACAGCCCACTGAGTTTCTCGCCGGATCTTCTCAGTGGGTCGCGTTTCCGATCCGGTGGTAGATTCTGCGAGGCACTGCTCTTGCTAGGGTCAGTGTTAGCAACTCTCCGGTTGAGCCCCGCGAGCTCACCTACTAACGTTAGGGTGAAGCTGAAATAGCCTCTCAAGGCTATCAGCATAGGTAGGAAAAAAAAAAAAAAAAAATTTTTTATTGCTTAGATGGGTGGACGAGCTCACAGCTCACTTGGTGTTAAGTGGTTACTGGAGCCCATAGACATCTACGACGTAAATGCGCCACCCATCTTGAGATATAAGTTCTAAGGTCTTAGTATAGTTACAACGGCTGCCCCGACCTTCAAGCCGAAACGCATTACTGCTTCACGGCAGAAATAGGCAGGGCGGACTCACAAGAGTTCCTACCACCAGTAAATTTCTAATTATCCCGTCAATTTCAATATTCTATCTTATTATCTTCCATTTTCACAGAACCACGTTATAATGTATTATAATTGTCCATTTACACGTTGTATAATTACAAAACTTGAGATATTACATCGATTCAGCCTTGCGAGAATTATTAGGCCATTAGTCAGAAGGGGCAAGCTCCCTGGCCTTGGTAGCAGCGTATCCTATTTCCGCTGTAACGAAGACGTGGATTTCACTTTTGATTTCACAATTGAATCTTTTTGCCCCGGCGGCCAAATATCCAGTACCCCGGTTTTTGCCAGATCATAAGATGATCTATACAGATAAATACAAGAGATAGGTATTTTTGTAATCAAAACAACTTATCACTAATTCCATACGAAAGTTTTATTCGTACTTATAATAAACTAGCGACCCGCCCTCGCTTCGCTTCGGAAACTCTAATTTATTATTGATTTCTCCACTATTTAATGGATGCTATTATACACATAAACCTTTATAATCAATCACTCTATCTATTAAAAAAAGCCGCATCAAAATCTGTTGCGTAGTTTTAAAGATTTAAACATACATAGGGATATAGGGACAGAGAAAGCGACTTTGTTTTATACTATGTAGTGATGTAAAGACAGTCCAGTTCCTAGTCATTATTTTGGACTTTCTTATTGTTCCGAGTGCTCTTTGAAACGGCTAGATTGATTTTGACTGGAGACGAACTGGCACATGACTGATTTTACAAAGAGTGACTTAAGCTATTCTTATTTGAACGAGGGAACCGGTGGTCGTGTCGCTGGCGGCCACCGGTCCGGCGTCCGTGGGACGGTGGGATGGATGTAATGTGCTCTGCGTCAACCCTGTCCCGCCGTTTCAATAGCCCCGACTGGGCTCCGGCCCGGTCCGAGGTAGGGCGCCGGTTGTGAGCGGCAGGAGTTTTTAGTGAGGTTCAACTCCCACATACCCCACCTGCCGCGCGGGTGGGGATCCGGCGATTTTCTCCTGTGGGAAAAAAAAAAAAAAAAAAAGCTATTCTTATTAGGAAGAGAAATTTAAAACCTTGGGAACAAAATTAAATTCAAGGTAGTTATTAATATCAGACAAAGCATGGCCGGGCTTAGCTAGATAGATTTAGCTACATTTTACTGGTGGTAGGACCTCTTGTGAATCCGCACGGGTAGATATCTCCACCTTGCCTATTTCTGTCGTGAAGCAGTAATGCGTTTCGGTTTGAAGGGTGGGGCAGCCGTTGTAACTATATTGAGAACTTTGAACTTATATCTCAAGGTAGGTGGTGCATTTACGTTTGTAGATGTCTATGGGCTTCAGTAACCACTTAACACCAGGTGCATTGTGAGCACGTCTATCCATTAAAAAAAAAGATATCACACAAATCACAAAATAAGATGATACTTAGGAAAAGGACCTAGTGTAGGTGTGGCATTTTCCATGCTACAGTGATCGCATGTAGAGCGTTAGCAAATTTTTTTTTTTTTTTTTTAATTATTGCTTAGATGTGTGGACGAGCTCACAGCTTACCTGGTGTTAAGTGGTTACTGGAGCCCATAGACATCTACAACGTAAATGCGCCACCCACCTTGAGATATAAGTTGTAAGGTCTCAGTATAGTCACAACGGCTGCCCCACCCTTCGAACCGAAACGCATTACTGCTTCACGGCAGAAATAGGCAGAGCGGTGGTACCTACCCGCGCGGACTCACAACAGGTCCTACCACCAGTAATTACGCAAATTATAATTTTGCGGGTTTCATTTTTATTACACGATGTTATTCCTTCACCGTGGAAGTCAATCGTGAACATTTATTGAGTACGTATTTCATTAGAAAAATTGGTACCCGCCTGCGGGATTCGAACACCGGTGCATCGCTTCAACACGAATGCACCGGACGTCTTATCTTTTAGGCCACGACGACTTCAGAATTCACTATCATATATCACAAATCTTTGTTACCTTTTATTTAAAGATTGAAAGCTTTATAATAGATTAACAATGGCTTTGCAATCGAAGTGATTACACTGAATCCTGTACGTCAGTTAGCATCAGTTCAGAAAAAAATCGCTTATGTGCAGATTATTCGACTTAAAAATCCCCAATTTATACGATTTTCCATCATATTCTCTTTATTATGCATTTCTCATATACTTTCACTAAGTCTAAAATTGACCCATTAAATATTACGTCTAAAATTTCCAGGAAATTTAATAAAACATTATCCAAAACATGCACAAGAATGTCGCAGCTTTAAAAGCTCGCTTTGCAGTACCCGAGCGAGCTTTTAAGACGACATTTCGTAAAGTGCCGTACTCACTAATGACACAAGTGAATGCGTTTTATAGCTTAAAACGCTATATTTTAAAGAATGTTATGAATAAGTTTCCACCTTAAATGTAATATAGTATAGATCTTTTTGCGTTTTTTTTTTATTTCCTGTTCAGGTGAGAAGTATACGACTCACCTAACGGTAAGTGGTTACCATCAGCCATGTCAGGGGCATAGCCAAGCTCCCATATGTTTATTGGTCAGTGTAGCTTAATTAAGAAAAAAATATGCTAGACCCTTTAAAACTGATGCTACTTAAGATCTTATCTTTAACACAGAAATAATTCACTCAAATTTTTGGCAGATCTTTTAAAAGCACCACCTGGTATTATCCATCATATTGTCATTAATCTCGGTAACGGTTAATGGCCACTAAATTTTACATTAAATAATCATCAATTTATAAATGAACTAAATAAGATACCTAATCCATGTAGCCCAAAAGACAATAGATCACCGTTGGAACCGAATAGTTATGTAAGTACACAGACACGAAAGGATTGAGCCCTAGACGTAAATTGAAAGTTTGGAATCATTAATTTGGACCTTAATTATGCTAGTTTTAGAAGTTAATTGTCGCGAGCCGTGACTATGTAACGCTACATGCCTACTTGGTTTTATTGGAGATTGGTCAATCCTGTTTTTGGATGTGTTTAATAACTGAGATTTGTTTGTTTTCCGCAAACGGTTATTGCGTACTGTTATTTTATTTTATGTCGATTATTAGTCTGTTAAAACAACTGATAATATCGAGGATGTGATCTCGTCAGATCCCAGGATTAATATACCGGGAAGTAGGTAAGCAGCGGCTAGGCTCTGCCCTTGATATTGCAGAAGTCCATGGGCGACGGTAACCACGTCTGCCATTAAGGGCAATAAAAAAAAACTATCGTTATTTCTATCTAGAATCGCTTCGTTTACCTATAGTCAAGAAACATTTTAAGCTATTGCATAGATTCTATCGCGGGCCTTGAGCGAGGCGACTGAATCAAGAAAGTCCGTAACGAAAATGAACTGACATCCCCACTACGCCTACTATGTAGCTCGCGTTCAACACATTCAACTCGTGTAGTGTTTGTGAATAAGCGCACGGCCTGACGTCGCACTGCATGAGCATCATGAAAAGTCTGCCCATCTCTCTCTCACGCGGTCTATCTTATGAGTATGAAGGGGACAGTTAATGTTTTGCTTTTGTTAATGCTTATAAATATAGCGTGGTCTTATTTTTATTATTGTTTTAATATTAAAATATTATTGTCTAATTGTAATTGCATAAGTTGATAAAAATGCTTTGCAATAGATTTACCGCGGCAGTCCCCGAGTGCCACACGTCTTTTTTTTATTACATACGATCACATAGCATGTTCCTCTTTAAGTGAGGTATGAAGGGTCCTCAACTATAGTCAGTTGATTAGTTGTACACCTAATTGCTTAAATCACCTAACATTGAATTTGCCGTTAACTCGTCAGCTTAAAACTGCAATAAAACACCCAAAAAACCTCAACTGCCATTCTTGATGTTTAAATTCAAATAGTTCAGCTTAAAAGTTGACCAATCGCAATAATTCTATAACAGAACAATATTCGTAGTATCTTCTCAATCGTCTTAAGCACAGTTATAAGGGTAATTTAGCTGAGAGGCAATTTAAAGATATTATCCCCTCGAGATAAACGCTATTATCGAGGAGACAATTCAACCAAATCTGAACCTTAAAGAACTGGGGGTTTGTATCGAAGCGCTTAATATTTTTTTTAGTAGGGAAGATTGATTTTCCTGTGACTTTCTTAAACAGTTTGAGCAGGTTTCATTTATTGATTGCCTGCTTATTTTTATTGTATTTGTTATATACGCTAACGGATGATTATGATTAAGTTTTAATCTGTGTGCTAATTAAATGTTAGTCTTGAATAGCAAGGAAATCTATAAATCAGTCATAAACCTGAATCGCGCCAGCAACTTGTACTAGTTTCAAATAACTTTAAAGCTGCTTTTAGACTACGCTATACTATAATAGCATATAGTATATAGCTCATAGCACAACAATATCATGCACCATATATTGTTATGGACATGTTCACACTGTAGTGTACTATATATTATTGGCTAAGTATAGGCTGCTATAGTATATGGCACTATAGTATAGCGTAGTCTGAAAGCAGCTTAAAAAGGAAAAAAATCACCAGAGGCGAACAGTCGACAGGCTTTTAGGCCTAGATTTCTCGTTAAGAAACCACCTTTTTATTCGTTTTTACCTATTACATGTCCATAAGGATTCATCCGATCCACTAATACTCATTAGATGCCTATAGCACTAAAAGCAGACATAGGAGCCCGGGTAAGCATACTAGGCGAAATCGCCAAAGAGTTCCTAAGCTGAACGTGAATCTGAAACCTAACCCATATATCAGCCTGCTGAGTTTCTCGCCGAAATTTCTCAGTGGGTCGTGATACCGATACGTTGGTAGGTTCGAAGTTGCTGCTGTTCAACTGTTAGATCTATTTCGAGGGCGCTCGGGCAGCTGTTAGCAAGTCCTCTTCTTTCTATCCTAGCAAAACTGATATTAATCGACGCTCCAGATATTAACACCTGCTCCGTGCAAGGTTCCTTCAATTTGATAAGCTTTCCCTTTTACTTTAGATCATCATCATCATCATCATGATGAAACTTTAGGTAAAAACTAAAATATTTCTGTTGTTATGAGATAAAATTGTTGATATCTGTAACACTTGTTAAAGTTTTTTTTAAATATTATTAGCACTATTCATTAAAAAATAGGTAACTCAAATCTCAATTATGTTTAATATAATGTTACCTGGTATTTAAGAATCGATCTTGTGGGTGTGACCAGTTAATGGAGAAATGACAAAACTACTCCTCCGAGCGAGTGAGATTTCTCAAAAAACTGTACGGAACCTGTATAGTCTAAATATAGTTATATGTATACACAAAACTACCCTAAAAATGTATTTCGCGTGATTCATGTTTTTAATCGGATTTTGTCTATTCAGCTACACTACATCATTTAATAAAAATATTATTTATTCTCATTAATGATAGGCAAATTGCCGACCCAAACGTACCCAGTCAACAAGATACATTTGGGGCTGAGTTCCCTCCTAAATATAAATAATTATCTAAACGTGCGAGGTGTTTGTCATCACGTCGGATTTAAATTAAATTCCACATGATTCAGGACACGCTTCACGTACAGCGTGCTGGCACACCTGTTACAGTAATTCGGTACGGACCGAATCTCCGTGAATGAAGAGATGAAACGAAATTACGGATTGTTCATATAGAATAATCGACGAATCTTGTAAAATTCTCAAAAAAAATGAGGCACGTGCAACTTGGTGCACGTGAAAGAAGTGAAACTTCTTTTGCGGTGTGTAGTATTGCGGCTTTCTTCATTTTTCATCTACAAATCAAATTTCCTGGTAATAGGTCATGTTGTGTAGAGAAACTATCTCTTCACCATTTATATAAATTTTAAATTATATATTAAACATATATTTTTTTAAATACTTCGTTGTAAATAAAATATACAGGAGCACTGAGAAACTAATAACAGGACATCTAGTGGCCGACGCCCGTATACTGAATGTGTATAAGAGAAAAAACCTAGATCACTTTCTCGCTCTAACCAAGGTCGAGTGATTTGCGAGACGCTCTATCTATTTTCTCACTCTCGCTCGTCTTAAATTGTATATTTTCTCTCTAGCCGTAACGAATCTTTCGCGAGTTAAATTTAACTGTCAATGCGCCTAAAGAAGTTCCACTTCAAAAACCGTTAAAATGCTATTGATTATATTTTAAGAACAACCAACCGAAATTTTAAATTGAAATAAGAGATTTTTTATTTATTGCTTAGGTGAATGGACGAGCTCACAGCCCACCTGGTGTTAAGTGGTTACTGGAGCCCATAGACATCCACAACGCAAATGCGCCCTCCACCTCGAGATATAAGTTCTAAGATCTCAGTGTAGTTACAACGGCTACCCCACCCTTCGAACCGAAACGCATTACTGCTTCACGGCGGAAATAGGCGGGGTGGTGGCACCCACCCGTGCGGACTCCCAAGAGGTCCTACCACCAGTGATTACGCAAATTATAATTTTGCGGGTTTGATTTTTATTACACGATGTTATTCCTTCACCGTGGAAGTCAATCGTGAACATTTGTTGAGTACGTATTTCATTAGAAAAATTGGTACCCGCCTGCGGGATTCGAACACCGGTGCATCACTACATACGAATGCACCGGACGTCTTATCCTTTAGGCCACAACGACTTCAACTTCAAGAGATTCAGCACCAAACTCAATCAGAGAAACTAATAGTAGTAATTGTAATCCGAAATTGTCTAATTTCGAATGAACACATCGTAAATATTAAAACGACTACGCGCAATAATCTAATCCCATACATATAATATTGTGACATTCAATTTGCTAAGATAAATATTCATGGATGAAGCGATTGGATCTTAGAATCGACGTTTATTTATGAATATACATGAAGTTATAAATTACTTATTCAGGTTTAACGCCAAGAAAAGGGGATTGAATTTGGGAGTTGCTGAATTTATTTTTTTCTGATTATGCGCGGAGGCGAAGGAAAATCGGCTATCGTCAAGTGGTTTATGTAGCTCATTCACCCATGTGAGGTACGAAGTCTCTGTTTTTCTATAATGGCTGTTACACTAATACTTTAACACTAAAAATACCATAAGGGGTCAAATGACCCATTTTGAACTTTTCCATTGAAAATTCAAGTATCGTCTTATTGCTATTGCACATTTAACTTCATGACTTTTTCTTACCAATTAATTTACAGTTAATATACTATTTTTTTGTTTTGTTTTGTTTATTTTGAGTAATACCTGTCGTACTGGTGGTAGGACCTCTTGTAAGTCCGCACGGGTAGGTACCACCGCCCCGCCTATTTCTGCCGTGAAGCAATAATGCGTTTCGGTTTGAAGGGTGGGGCAGCCGTTGTGACTATACTGAGACCTTAGAACTATATCTCAAGGTGTGTGGCGCATTTTACGTTGTAGATGTCTATGGGCTCCAGTAACCACTTAACACCATGTGGGCTGTGAGTTCGTCCACCCATCTAAGCAATAAACAAAAACCTCAACCAATCTTCGTGTGTAGGCCATAAAGTCAATTTCCAAGCCGGCGAAATGCGGCTTTGTACACTATAAGTCGATCCTACGGGAGACTAACTTCTGAATTTCTGATTAGGTTTAATGGAGACGACACCATGAAGGGTAAATTACAATTGAAAACTTTCTCACTATTCTCAGAAATTATAGCAGCAAAGCGTCAGAAAATATAATATATACTAGAGGTCCCCCGTTAGTCGGAATTCGACTATAATTAATTGGAATTGTAAGTTTGTACACTATTATGATTGTATTTTATACTTCTATAATCACAAATTTCGCATTATTTTAAAAAAATATATTAGCATTGTGCACTTCTGCTCTATATTCTCTAGAAGTGTGGAAAATTTCATACTCCTCCGTCCGCGCAATTTTCGTAAAAAGGGATACAAAGTTTTTGCTTCACGTATTAATATATAGATTGTTTAAACTGTGACGCATAATCAAATCAAATCAAATCAAATCAAAAAAGTTTTATTCAACATAAATGAAAGTACATACTTGTTGAACGTCAAAAGAATTACCGCCAATTCACAAGAATTAGCCTCCGTCCTGAGAAGAATTGGCAAGAAACTCAGCGGGAATGTTTTTTTTTTTTTTTTTTAAATATTAGATTTTTATTTTTATTTTAAATATTATTATTTTTTTAAATATTCATATTACAATAAGTAATTATAACATAACAATTTTACAATATTGAAATTCCCGGAGCGAGCAACTCATTCCCACTTTGTGCAATCTTCTAGATAATCATTGACTTTATAGTAAGCTTTATTGCACAGATGTTCTTTAATAGTTTTCTTAAACCTATGTATATGTAGGTTCTGAACATCTTGTGGGATTTTGTTGTACAGGCGCACAGACAAACACCCGAATGAATTTCGTATCTTATGTAACCTACTCATCGGCACAACAAGCTTGTGTTTGTTCCTAGTATTTTTATTATGTATGTCCGACATCTTAGGAAACTCCTCAATATGTTTACGAACATACATCAAATTTTCAAAGATGTACTGGGATGGCATAGTGAGAACTTTAATTTCTTTAAATTTTTCCCTCAGGGATTCCCTTGAGTGCATGTTATAAATAGCACGTATAGCTCTTTTCTGCAGAATAAATATCATTTCTACATCGGCCGCATTGCCCCATAGCAAAATGCCATAGGACATGACACTGTGGAAGTAACTAAAGTAAACTAAACGAGCCGTGTCCGCATTTGTTAACATTCTAATTTTTTTTACTGCGTATGCTGCAGAGCTAAGCTTACTCGCCAATTTATGAATATGAGGTCCCCACTGCAGTTTGGAGTCCACTGTTATACCAAGAAATACGGTTGACTCAACAAGCTCCAATGATTCCTCAGAAACAATTACATTACTATCTACTTGTCTCACATTTAAAGATGATTTAATACATTTTAAAGTAAATTTAATACATTTCGTTTTCTTACTATTCAATAATAGGTTATTGATACGGAACCAATGAACCACACACGAAATCGCATCATTCACTTCGTCATAGACTTGTAATTGTCGTTTAATTTTAAATAATAAAGATGTATCATCTGCGAATAATACCACCTCGTGTCGGGACTCAATAAAACTAGGCAAATCGTTTATATATATTAGAAATAAAAAAGGACCCAAAATGGAACCCTGAGGTACACCCATTTTCAACGTGGTGCCTGAAGATCTATTTCCTTTCACATCTACTGTTTGTATCCTTCCTGATAAATAGGAAGTAATAAGTTCCAATGCACCATCCCTAATACCATAGTGATGTAGTTTCCTCACCAATGTTTCATGTTCAACACAGTCAAATGCTTTGGATAAGTCACAGAAAATTCCAAGACAATCATGCGATTCCTCCCAAGATTGAAATATATTTTTGATTAGATAAGCACCTGCATCAGTTGTAGAGCGACCCCTTGTAAACCCGAATTGTTTATTATGAAGCAGGTTATTTGAATTGAAATGTTCTAAAAGTTGTGTCAAAATAATTTTTTCAAAGATTTTACTCAACGTAGGGAGTACTGAAATAGGTCTATAGTTAGAGGGGTCATCAGTACTACCAGATTTAAAAAGAGGAATCACTTTACTATGTTTCATTAAGTCAGGAAATACACCACACTTAATACAATCATTAAAAATACTAACAAGATGAGAAGCAATAATGTCTATTACAGACTTCAAAACCTTTACTGATATTCCCCACAAGTCAGCTGTATTTTTTACATTAAGGCTATTAAAACTTTTTATTATATTGTTTGAATTAATTTTCTTAAATTTAAAAATTTCATTGCATTTCTTGACATGGTTATGCAATAATATTTCAGCTGCTGTGGGGGATGAATTTAGAGATGTGGTAGTTGAAACTGGAATGTCAGAGAAAAACTTTTCAAAAGCATTAGCCACATCTTCATGACTAGTTACCAATTTATCGTCTATTTTTAACGAGAATTCTTGATGGCTATTTCTGACTTTTCCACTTTCTCTACCAATGATGTTCCAAGTCATCTTTATCTTGTCAGGGGCATTTTTGATTAAATCACTTAAATGTAAAGATTTTGCCGCTAAACAAACTTTTCTAAATAGTTTGGAATAGTTCCTGACATATTGATGAAATGTTTCATCATTATTATAAGCTTTTTCAGAGTACAGATCATACAATTTTTTTCTACTTTTGTACACTCCGGTGGTGGCCCACTCGCTGAACACCGTTTTGTTTTTTAATGTTACAGTTTTAGGAATAAATACATCAGTAAAGACCATATTAATTCTCTCAAACATATTCTGGTATGATAAATTTGGGTTTTTGTTATAAATAATTTCTGAATGTTCTTGCTTAATATTATTTCTAAACTTCTCAATTCGTTTTTTATTAATAGGAACAATCACAAGAGTATTTTTATCTTTAGAATTCATAATAGATTCAAAAGACACAAATTGTCCACTATGGTCTGATGTTAATTGATTAATAATTTTTTTGTTAATCGGTGTTACATTTGTAAATATGTTATCTAAACATGTTGCCGATGTGGTCGTTGTCCTAGTAGGCTCTAGAAATAAGTTTGGGAGGTTATATGACTTTAACAATGTTCTGAATCTAATAGTGGTATTTGTGTTTTCTAAAAGATTGATATTATAATCACCACATACAAAAATTTGTTTATTAGAGACAGAAAGCTTTAGCAATACATTTTCCAAAATATTTTCAAAAGAATCATATAACGCATCAGGAGGTCTGTACACACTTACAACAATGAATCGCTCAAGCTCTACACAGGCCATTTCAATAATCCGTTCCACAGAGAGGCTCACAATGTCTCTACGTTCCTTACATTTATAATCTTTATTAACAATGATCAGTGAGCCACCTCGTATAGCATTCTCTCTGCAGAAGGAACTCACAACCTGGTGATTTTTAAAATTACAATTTAATTCATATTTTTTAAGCCAATGTTCAGTTACACATAGAACATTGACTTTATTAAAATCTAGGAACAAATCAATTTCAAGTTCTTTACCCATCAAACCTTGTAAGTTCTGATGCACCAGGTTGATCACAGTTGTTTTCAAAGAAACATTATTGGTTGATGGGTTGTGTCCAAATAAATCATGTTTACTGCAAGAGGTAAACTCTGTTGTCTTAGGATTTAATTTAAATTACTTGGAACGGATTCCAAATTAATAAATGTCATATTTTTTTCCTGCTCAAAAGAAGCAGTAGGTTGATTAGCCAAATTCATGGCTAGATAAATATATAAAATCTGTGTAGATTTACAATTCAGATTTAATTTAGTGACTCTCTCTTAATCGCACACATTAATTACTCCACGGGCTCTTCTAAACGATAACTATACAAGTAACTTAATGAAAGGATTGCTTGAAATACTCATTCTCAGTTAAATTTATTTATTACACTAGAATTTTTAGTCACAACAACGACGAATTTCAAAAGCAAAACATATTCCTTCATAATAATAAAGTTACCCAAGTTTTATTTTCAGTTAAAAACGTAAAGTTTGAAGTTTGGCACTTTTACGGGATCGCCCGGTCCGTCGCGTCGCTTTAACGAAAATTGTAAGTTTACTTTTAGGTGACAACAAGGAGACGGTGCAAGAGATGAAAGAAAAGCGGTTGATTTATTTGCAAATATTTTAGGAGTTGAACGGTCCTCCAATGATTCTAAAGACGGTTTCGTGGATACTTGGACCACAAATGAAAACTAGCTTGATGGTGTTAGTGTTAGTAATAAGCTTTTAGTAGTATAAAAAAAATATCAATACATTTTATTAATAGAATACCAGTAAATATTTCACTTGGTCATCCGCTAGCTTAGTTGCAAATGCGAAACGATATTTGGTTTTTTTTTTAATAATAGTTACCAGTCAAGGTAGGGTCAGTGTTTGATGGAATCGAGAGGAAATTATTATTATTATTACGAGGCCACCATTAGGTTAAAGGGTGTGACGTCAATTGATTTGAAGCAATTCGATCTTACATCTCAGAGTAGGCTCAAGCAATTACTTAAAAACATCAGATGAGACAGGATTTTATTGTTTCTTTGAATATAAACTAATTACCATTCATAATAATGTTATCGTTACTAAACAATAACAAAATTGTAATGTGGGTGTTTTATAAACACGAAAAATATAAATTTTTTAGAAAAAAATTAGTTCCGTACCTTTTTCCTCTGTTTTTTTTAGTGGCTACTGGTTATTCTGATTAGCAACAATAAAGGTTTTAATTATTTTTTTTGCACAAGAAAAATTAACAACAATAAAACAAATGACAATATTATACACAAAATGAATCTAAATGTATGTAGGGCGTTAATATTCATGGTCAAATTACGATCACTGGGCCCTATTTAAACACAATTGACAAAATCGGTTGCCGAATACATATAACCTATTTTACAGTAATACGCACGGCAAACGTCAAAATTACGTGGAAAACTCATTAAAAGTTATGCGACAAAGATTAAAAGGATCTAAATGAACCCGGTTCCAAGTTGTATATCTCCAGGACATGCAGCGAGATGGCGACTTGGAAATAAAACAGCGGCAAGTTGTTCGTGTAGTTGAAGTTGGGGATTTAACGCTTGCTGCGGCCGAATACCGCGTGCCCTAAAAATAAGACAATAGCGTTACAGTTTGACTAAAGTAAACGACTGTGTGATCGTTTTTTTTTAGCTTGAGTTTTTTTTATTGCTTAGATGGGTGGAAGAGCTCACAGCCCACCTGGTGTTAAGTGGTTATTGGAGCCCATAGACATCTATAACGTAAATGCGCCACCCACCTTGAGATATAGGTTCTAAGGTTTCAAGTATAGTTACAACGGCTGCCCCACCCTTCAAACCGAAACGCATTACTGTTTAACGGCAGAAATAGGCGGGGTGGTGGTACCTACCCGTGCGGACTCACAAGAGGTCTTACCACTAGTAATTACGCAAATTATAATTTTGCGGTTAAAGTAAGCGACTGTTTATTCGTTTTGTATTTACGAATAAAATTCGCCTGTATACAATATAACTATCTTCACTTTATTAGACCGAGTTAAGATTTATGTATTGATAATGACAAACAGAAAATCTTTCACCAAGCGGGTGCATCATATATGGCTTGGTAGACCGACGGTCCGAATGTTGTGGTTCGGAGCTTTTAAATATGCAAGCTTATCTTGAAAATGTCGCAAGTGAGATTCAATTCTTGTGTTGTATAACGGCTACCCGCCACAAATGTATTTAAAATATAATGTGTGTAATTAGTAGTGGTAGAGCATTACAGTATGGAATAGCATTATACAATTAAGATCCAGACCGCCATTTAAAAGGTAGGTGGTGGCATTCATTTATTTATGTCATGATTTATGCCTATGGGCTCTAGGTGACCCGTGAGTGTGTTCACCTTTCTAGGCAATGTATAAAATAAAATGGTACTAAGTGACTTAGCTATATAGAACTACGGACTATTTACGAGTATGAACAACAACAAACTCATCATGTCTCGAGGTGGATGGCGGCATTTACTTTGTAGATGTCTATGGGCTCCGATAACCACTAAACACCAGATGGGTCATGAGCTCGTCAAGACATGTAAGCAATTAATAAATAAAATAGGGAAATATGTTAAATATTCAACTAACGAAATATCGCTTCGCATTCGCATTCGCATCGCGAAACATCGCTTCGGTGATGACGTCAGGCATTTAAGAAAACAATAATTTCGGTGACAGCTCATCAGTTCATTCGTAAAACTTTTAGTAATATCGTAGACTAAATTATAAATTTAGAACCAACAAAACTTTATTCGCGTTCTTCTATGACTTGTACCAAGTCCCATCGTTCTAGTTTCGGAGAGGGAGCGCGATGGCATCACTCTACGAGGCTTGCACTCTGCGACACTCGACTCATACTGTTACTACCTGTTAGTATATATCACTGCAATGACAGTATAAATTACTTGTGTTTTCATGAGACTCAATTTAGTTTTCAACATTATTCCTTTCCTCTTTAAATTGAATGCTCAATTAAAATTTCAATGTGACATGCCTTCAAAGTCTAAGTTGCATTGAAATAATGGTTATCGCTTGATTTAGAATGGGTCGCCTGATTGATTTGAGGAAAAAAAAACTGTATACTTTGTACAACTATGTATATCTTTATCGTTTTCAAAGAAGCTTGTGCTTAGAGTATGTACGCTGGTGGGAGAAAAGCATACGACCCATCTGATGGTCAGCAGTCATTGTTGCTCATAGGCATCAGCTAACGTTGATGCAGCCAGGCTACAGTCAAATAGATTTCGCTACCAAGGAATCCTCTTGTATTTGGTGCTTTGATGTTATCTGTAAATAAGAACTGTTCATGACGATGGTGAGTTTAATAAACCACGCATGACAGTAACTTTAAATCGTTTTTATTTTATTACTTGTTAAATTCAACAAAATACATATTAAAAAAAAGTGACGCGTGTCATCCCGCTGGTCGATAAGAGGGAATGCTAGAATGCGGGCGCCTCCTCCTCCCTCTGCCCCCCCTACGTTCCCTCTGTCACCCTGAACGTAGTGAACTTTTTACCACAAGCACCAGTCACCATCCTCGTCGAACCCGTCGCTTGCGACGAAAAGCTCGACGAGTAAATTAACCCACAGACACAGCCAACTGAGTTTCTTGCCGGATCTTCTCAGTGGGTCGCGTTTCAGATCCGGTGGTAGATTCTGCAAAGCGCTGCTATTGCTAGGGCCAGATTTAGCAACACTCCTGGTTAGAGCCCCGTGCGCTCACCTAAACGTCAGGGAGAAGCAGAAATAGACTCTCAAGGCTATCAGCATAGGTAGAGAAAAAGTTAAGTGTGCTTAGTGCGAGCTTTCAAAAGTTCTCGATCGCGTAAAAGTTAACTCTAATTTGTATGCAGTTGAAACAGCGCCCCTAGCGGCAAACGTAGGCAAACGTTCCAACTCCATACAAATATGAGTTAACTTTTACGCTATCGAGAACGTTAAAAAACTCGCACTAAGCATACAGAACAAGTTAAGTATAATCGTATACGTAGAAGTAACCATTGTTATGAAGGCCCCCTAGACCTCAAGATATAATAAGCTAGCGGCCCGCTCCGGCTCCGCTCGGGTCTTTAACAAAAATTTCAACGATATTTGACGTTGTTTTATTTTTTTAAATTAAAGAACACTTATTGCGGCATAACTATAATAGTTAAACATATGCTGTCGCGACACTTTTTGTAAATAATGATATGCTCTACAAAGTCGTAGTACATTATTTTATTCTATCATGAATAGTTTTCGCAGGGCACGCGATGTAAAGAATATTTTAGGTAATTTTTTTACACCTTGGGTTACATTATTTTAGTTTTAGTAAGGATCCCTGATTTTGTTCAAAAAAGATTATTGCCTATGTCGCTCGGAAACAGTGTAGCTTCCAAACAGTGAAAGAATTTTTCAAATCGGTTCAACAGTTTCGGAGCCTATTCAATACAAACAAACAAACAAATCTTTCCTCTTTATAATATTAGTATAGATAAACTCGTGCGCTTACCGATAAAGGAACATCAAATACAAGAGAGATGTTTCAGCATCGTGCGTTTTCCGCTCAATTCGCGGCTGATAAATCCATTAATTTCACATTCGGAAACACGAAGCGCGATAAGCAAACGGAAACGACGCGAATATGAAAATTACGATGTAAAATAAGGATGGCACTTGTCTCGTATGTAATATTTTTAATTTACATTTTGAAAATAAAATGTGAATTGTTATAAAATGTATGTCTTTTCACCTTGAATAATCGAAGTGTAAAACATATTTTGCCATAAAGTATCTAATTGCGATAAATTATACTAATTGTAATTGTGAGCTCGGGTAAGTCTATTTCTGCCGCAAAGCAATCATGCGTTCGACATCGAAGGTGAGAGCTTTTGTAAACTGGGCGCCATCTGTTGGCTTAAGTAATTAACATGATATCAACACCATAAAGCTACTAGATGGCGCTCTGATACTTTTGAATTTAAATAAAAATCGCTTTGAACATAAATTTACTATTACTAAATTAGAAAATAAATATTATAAAAATATATAAATGTATCGATCGATAATTGCACACGAACTCGCCTCATCTAAGTCGAAAACTAAACAAAGATTTTATACATAAATTCACTGTATCGTATTTTTTTTCAGTGACAACCCTATGCGAAGTCGGAATGCGCGTTCATCGCAAAACGCTGTGATCGCACGATAATGAAAATTATTCGTTCATTCGCGCGAATTCGCGTGCTTTATATTTGTGGAAATCGGTTTGTTGTTTTACGTATTTAATCATTTTATTTACTTATGACCCTAAAAAACTTCATAAATGATTTTAGTAGTGGTGGGGCTTATTACAACCATCAGCTGCTAGTTACTACCATGCTTAATTCTTCGCAAAATAGTCATGCTTTCTGCTTCTAATAAATATACTGCTGTTGTCTTTTCAGTTTCACTAGGTCAAGTGGTCGAGCCTGTATCAGTCAAGAGGGGTGAGATTTGCTATTAGCTGCCCGAGCACCGGAAGAAGACCTAACAGCTCAAGAGCCGCTGATTCGTGAATAGGAGATATTAGGATACTAGGAAACCAGAATCGCGATGCACTGAGGACGTCTCACGAAAAATTATATTGTCTTTGATAAGCTCTATATCGTCTGCCTTACTGAAATGTAAAGAATATTTCATAAAGAGGTCTCTGTTGTTCGATTTTGTGTACTATATCACTGATTTTTCTTCCATAAACAAAAACCTTGAACAAGACATGAATTAACACTACAAAGTCACAAGAGAAACTACTTTGTGATGACGTCCTTAAAAAAATCTTAACTAAGCTTTAGTGGTTCATGCATCAGTGTAAGTTGATGTATATATAAGTATACTACGTAAGTTGATGTATATATAAGTATAATAAGTATACTATATATAAGTATGCAACGGCCGTCTGGTGTAGTGGTAAGTGACATGGTCACTACACAAGGGGGTCGCGGGTTCGAATCCCGCCAAGGGAAGATATTTGTATGATAAATATTAAATGTCTTTTCCAAGGTTATGGATGTATATTAAATATATGTATGTGTATAATAAAAATCTTACATTTATATCCGTTATCTGGTGCCTGTAACACAAGTTCTTTACGAACTTATCACGGGACCAGTTAACGTGGCGTGATTGTTAGTAAATATTTATTATTATTTATTTATTTATACTGTTGCTTTTGTTTTTTTATTTGTTTTTTGTGTGACCTTAAATTTCTAAATTCCTATTTTCTTCCTTTGTTCACTTTCTACTTATATGTGATTTTGATGGTGGCAACTTATTTGGTTATTGCTTTAGCTATTTTTTAAAATATGATATGTTTGTTTTGTACTTTTGGTTTCATATATCATAAAATAATAATTATTCTTATTTAATTATTAAAATAATAATTCAATACACTTTAGAGTAAGCCGCAAAAGTACTTTAATTATGTCTGCGGCTGTCAGTGGCAAATACAAAATTCTTAAATTTACAGGTGTGATTTTGGTGTTTTTTTTATCGCTTTTTCCTCATAACGTACAAAATTTTATGGGGAATATTGTACCGTCTCAGATATATATTTAGCCTAGGCATCGCATGGCTACGACAATACCGGTCATCGTACCATTATATCATATAACCTACTCGATTTTATCGTGGGCACGAAGTTGTCTAATAATTTATATCTGTGTTAGGTACTCCATTATATGTACCAGGGTAGAAGTTTTCTCTTAATGGACATGCTAAGTTCATAATGAGCAACTTTGTTTCTTTTGTGAACTTCTCGAAGCGTTGCCAAGAGGCATGTCACGCCATTATCTCGTAACAAACATCGTGGCCAAAATATAAGATCTAGGAAATAATACTGTCTGAATGTTTACGGAAAAGCAACGATGTGTTGAGTTAAAAAGTTTTACTTTTACAAAAAGGGTCGTAGTATAGTTTACTGATGCTAGGTAGTATTGGGACCTAGCACTAGTAGGCGCTTTTTTTTTTTTTTGGTCAGGAGGTAATCGCCGGACTTCCTCCACTGGAGATGGAGGGTGGGACATGTCAGAGCCGAACTGACTAAAACCTCCTGTCGCTCAACAACCAACGTCCAAACCTCGCATGAGACAGAACTCATGACGAGGCAGAGGGGGGGAAAGTGAAGCGTTTAGTGCGGAGCACATCTCTCCCATCACCCTCACCCTCGGGACGCCGGCTCGGTGGTCGTCGGCGCCACGACCACCAGCCCTCTCGGTCGGCAGGCTATCCGAAGTGCGCCTAGTGGGCGCCGGTTAGAGTGAGCTATCCTACGGAATACCCCGCTGGGCCAGAACCAGCGTGGGTCGAGGATAGCCGGCCTTCCATCACCCGGATGCTCTTGCGTAAAACGCGTGCAGAGTAGCTTGCACGTCGTCTTCTTAGGCCCCCCTCGCCGGTCCCCAGACCGACATGTGAGGGGGACCTGAAACACTTAGAGGGCCAGGGCTTGGGCGAGATCCGCCTCCCTGGCCCTTGCTCGACGGCGGCGGGATTGTGCGTCTCTCACGCGCCCCGCCATCTTTTTCTGCGAGATGGACACTCGCAGAAGTCGAGCATCGCCGTCCACGACTCCTCGTCGCCGAGCATCGAAGCCACAACACTCGGCAACGACAAGTCGTTTCCTATTTTTGCGACGAGGACACGGCGCCACCTACTGGTAGGCGCTACCATCTTTCATTTGACCAATCAGATTTTCGATTCATTTTTCAATTCCGCCGATCTAACACAATTAAAAAAGGCTTTTTGTTTTTATAACCATCTAAAGTAAAAGTCATTTTCGCCCAAGATCAAGGACAATCGGGGTCATTTTAAGACGCCCATCTATACTAATATTATAAAGAGGAAAGATTTGTTTGTTTGTTTGTTTCGAATAGGCTCCGAAACTACTGGACCGATTTGAAAAATTATTTTTCCATTAGAAGCCGACATTGTCCCTGATGAACATAGGCTACTTTTTTTTATTTTTATTTTTTTTTATTTTTTTGGTTACATGTGTGTTTTAATGTTTCCGAAGCGAAGCGAGGGCGGGTCGCTAGTTGCTGTATAAATGTAACGTAAATTTCCAATAAAAGCGTAATATTGTTGAATCTATCAACCCATTTTAGTGGCCAATAGACGTTAATTGATCGGGAATTGTTGGAGTAAATTTATTACGTTTTATGTGTTGCCTGTGGAGATACTAAATGATATTGGGATGTGTGATACGAATTCAGTGTTTAGTGGCCTTTAATAATAATAATTTATTTAGGTACAAGGTCTTGACCTATGTTTACTAAAATTCAAGATGTTGATGTACATACATATGTACGATCTTTCTAAATACAAGTGATTCCATTTCAAGGCATTTTAGGTCTTACAAAAATATTACAAATATTATAATTATCTAACAAAAATAAGATGAGATAGGAGCCTACAGACATCACTACGTAAAGATTGTTACACCGGTAAGAGTAACGCCATCTATCGCCGAATAGTCGAACGAATATCGAAGGATATAGTAGCATCTAGAACGCTCGAGAAGTATAACGCCATCTAGATAGTGGAAACACACAATACTAGATTTTTGTGGAATATTCTCGACAATTCCAGGTATTTCGTCTCGACTATAAAAGCGTTGCAGAGATAGCACGCAGTCAGAGATCGGAACTACTCGAAGCGAAACAGCGAACGGATCACCTGAAGCGAAGCGGAAGAAGCGAATTGAGAATTTTAAAGTGTTTGTGAAGTGTTCAAAGTGCTAATACAGTATTAACTTGTGCTTCTGTAGATTTTTTTTTATTTATCCCGAACCCCAGCACGTAACAATTTGGTGTCAGAAGCGTAACAATATCATCACCCCCTTTCTGCTTACCTTCAGACATCAGATTTAGAATCCAATTAGCGTTTTAAGTTAAACATCAAATCAGTTCCACACCTTCTTGCCAACAAAACCTATAGTTTCGTTTTAAATCTTAAATTGAACCAATGAAGTCATTTAAGCTACAAATTACATACATCCGTACTCTTAAGAATAAAGAATCGAAAGCGATAACTCTGCTTTGAGAGCCTTAGGCATTTACGAGCGCCCCTCAATAAATCTATTTAATGCTTGCATCGACGGCTGGAACTGGTAATTTACAGGCTTAAGACTTTTTCACATTGTAAAATGAGATCTACTTAAGGATTTTTAAGCTATTGCATAGCTGCTATCGCGGGCCTTGAGCGCGGCGACTGAATCAAGAAATTCCGTAACGAAAATAACCTGACACCCCCACTACGCCTACTATGTAGCTCGCGTTCAACACATTCACACGTTGCGCTGGTGTAGTGTTTGCGAATAAGCGCGCGGTGTGACATCGCACTGCATGAGCATCATGAAAAGTCTGCCCATCTCTCTCTCACACAATCTACCTTATGAGTATGAAGTGGACAGTTAATGTTTTGCTTTTGTTAATGTTTATAAATATAGCGTGGTCTTATTTTTATTATTGTTTTAATATTAAATTATTATTGTCTAATTGTAATTGCATAAGTTGATAAAAAATGCTTTGCAATAGCTTTACCGCGGCAGTCCCCGAGTGCCACACGTCCTTTTTTTAATTGTTCCACATTCGTAAGCTAAGTTGCGTTGTGAATGGACACCAACTTGAAATAAAAGGTCCAATGCTGTTGATAGCTTGTTAGATAGCTGTCGACTCAAGACGGAACACTTGATCGTTTCAGAAGAAATACGTACAAGGATATTCTTATAAACATATCTATTGTGTAGATTTTAGGTTGTAGTTTTAACGGTCTATGATCTAATACTTCATTTCCCAAAGTGGGCGATAACGCCCCCTTGTGGGCATCGCAGGCCTAAAGGGGGGCGGTAAGAGACCCAGAAAAAAATGGGGGCGTTGTGTAGAGGCTTGGGAGGCGATTTGTAATTTCATCTAGGATGACTCTTAGACACCGACTGAACTCTGACTATAGTGGTTTTTAAGTAGGTGACTATATTACAGCCGGCAATTTCCGTTAATTGCAAAATGTATCATATGCTAGTTTTTATGACTATCCCTCCATTTCAGCTGCAAAATGATCACATACTCAAATCAACACTAAGGCCATCGTACCAAGCTATGCGAGAAATTTCAATATTTTATACTGGTGGTAGGACCTCTTGTGAGTCCGCACGGGTAGGTACCCACCCTGCCTATTTCAATCGTGAAGCAGTAATTCGTTTCGGTTTGAAGGGTGGGACAGCCGTTGTAACTATACCGAGACCTTAGAAACTCATATCTCAAGGTGGGTGGCAGCATTTACGTCATAGTTGTCTATGGGCTCCGGTAACCACTTAACACCACAATATTTTTTTATTGCATTGATATTCATCGAATCTCAAAGTAACGTTGTTGTACCGATATTTTTTGAAGAACCAAATTTTTTTATTTTTGAAATTAAAACAAATTTTAAACAAAGTAATCAGAAAATAATGTCAGGTAAAATAAAAAAAATGTACCATAAATGCCTAACATGACCCTATGAAAAGACCTTTCCGTACATTTTTATTACCTTCATTCATTGCTAAATGGTTACATGGAACGTCAGAGAGATTTAACCAAGAAGTTTAATAGCCATTTGTTTACAAAACGACTGTAGAACATTGAGGGTTCGTCTGAATTTCAGTTTTTACTTTTCTCACACTATCATTTGAAGGTTACGAAGGACAGGTACTAAATGGTCGGGACCTAGAAGGGTTGAAGTTCAATTAGTTCAACCGAAGCTTGCTTAAAGTCTGCCTAAAGCTCAAATTACCAATTTGAATAAAATTTCAATTTCTATTCAGTTGAAGCTTTTGATCTCGATTAATAATACTGAGTGCTGGAAAGCTTGGAAGATTTTCTGACATTAAAATGCAACAATCATATTATGATCTGTAATTGTTTTAAATGATGGCTTAGAAAAGACATTTATAATATTTTACTTAAAGAGGAACAGAACAATAAGTAGGTATGCAAGAATCTTATCAGTAAATTTATTGTATAGAATTCCAAAAGATCAGTCAAATTTCTTTTTTTATTTGGGAAAAGTTTTTTTAATAAATATTTAACGATTGGAGAATCAACTGGTGGTAAGACCTCTTGTGAATCCGCATGGGTAGGTACCACCACCCTGCTTATTTCTGCCGTGAAGCAGCATTGCGTTTCGGTTTAAAGGATGGGGCAGCCATTGTAACTATATTTGAGACCTTAGAACTTATATCTCAAGGTGGGTGGCGCATTTACGTCGTAGATGTCTATGGGCTCCAGTAACCACTTAACACTAGGTGGTCTGTGAGCTCGTCCATCCATCTAAGCAAAAAAAAATAAAGATGATAATAAGCTTTCTTTGAATCCCACTGTCATAACAATGTTAATACCAGAGTGAAATAGCCCCAGATATAAATGAAACCCGCTATAATTGTAAATTTGCGCAATTCTCGTTGGCTTTGGTAGCGCCTGCGGGTAAATACCACTCACTGTCTTGCTTATTTCTGCCGTAAAGAAATCATTTGGGACAATAATTGTCTAATAAAATAGAGATTTCCATTTCTTGTCCCAACCTGATCTTTGGCTGTGGGATGCTTAAGTTGCTGTAACTACGTCAAGTGGAACGTTAAATTAATATTGCATGTGGAAAATTTGGATAAATATAATTTAGACGCCATCTCAAAGATGCGTATATACGAAAACAGTTCATAGATTATTATTTAATCATACAATCCTGGGGACCTCTCTAATTTCCCCATTCTGTGTTGTAAACACGAGTTGACTCGGGAACCGGCGTCGATATATTATTGTCTTAAGCAATATAATTTCATTATAACAACACTCGTGGGCCGTATATTCATCAAAGTCATGAGCAATTTGCTTTGACTGAAAATTCATTAGGCTTTGTTACGTATTTTGGATGTAGGGGTGTTTGATTGATAATATTGTCCCTAGACGGGCTCTTTCAATTACGACACTCCGATATTCAAGACTGTAATTATCTATATCTATACTAATATTATAAAGAGGAAAGATTTGTTTGTTTGTTTGTTTGTTTCGAATAGGCTCCGAAACTACTGGACCGATGTGAAAAATTATTTTTCCATTAGAAGCCGACATTGTCCATGATGAACATAGGCTACTTTTTGTTAATTTTTTTTTTTTTTGGTTTCATGTGTGTTTTAATGTTTCCGAAGTGAAGCGAGCGCGGGTCGCTGGTATATAATAATAGTCTGCACGCTTATGCGAAAACCGAAGTACGCTATTACAATTCAGATGGTCTACTGAGTTTCTCGCCGGATCTTCTGAGTGGGTCGCGATTCCGATCCGGTGGTAGATTCAGTGAAGCACCGCTCTTGCTAGGGCTAGTGTTAGCAAATTCTCTCAGGTTGACGCCCGTGAGCTTACCTATCCGTCCATGGATAGCTGGAATAGCTTCTTAGACTACCAGCGACCAACCTTTAGAGCTATTACTAATAATACGATTACAATACGTAATCCGAAAATGGACATCAATGTAAAGACAATCTCAAAGTATACACTACAAGGTTTAAACTAAAGTACATAAATATTTTTAATTGAATTTAAAACGATTATCTAAACAGTCTTTTCATATGTTTCATGAAATAATTTACACGATAAGTATATTTAGAAACAAGAATTTGATTTTTAGAGAAATATTTGTTACTTTCATTACCTTGTCCTTCTTTCTATCTACTAAGTATCCTCTACGGTGTTTTCCGAGCACTATTTGAATTTCAATTTTGCATAAAATTTCAACTGAATCAGTCGGTAATTTATCCGAGAAATAGGTGATCGGCGCGTCTGGTAGTTTCCCTTCTTGGTCTTGACGCAGACCTGTTCTTATGTATGGCAGCGAAACATTGGCGGCAACCAAAAGGAACGTACATACCATTCAAGTTGCTGAAATGAAAATGCTGAGGTGGATGTGCGGCGTGACTAGGCTCGATAAAATCCGCAACGAGTACGTGCGTGGAAGTCTAGGTGTACGGGACATCGCCGACAAGATGCAGGAGAGTAGGCTGAGATGGTATGGTCACGTGAAAAGGAAGACACCTGACTACGTCGGAAATTTGGCGCTACTGCTCGACCTCCCCGGTCGGAGACCTAGAGGCAGACCCAAGACAAGGTGGAGGGACGTAGTGCTGAAGGACAAGAAAGAACGCAATGTTGCTGACGAGGATGTCGAAGACAGAGCGAAGTGGAGGAGTAAAGTCAGGAAAGCTGACCCCACCACCATGTGGGATAAATAGCTGGGAAGAGAGAGAGAGAGAGGTCTTGACGCAGACACTCCGGATCTCAGTAAAAGAAAAAATCGCTAATCCTGATTATCCTAGTAAGGATAACGGATCAAACTGTTTAAGATATTGAATTGTCATCGGTCCTTAATAAGTATGCCAAATTTTGAGTTAATCAGACGTTTTGAAGGGGATCAAAATCATGTTCAAAGATTCCGTTACATACTAACATACGTATGAAGCGTATTAAAAGCTACGTATTAAATTATCAAGAAACAAGAATCGAGATCATTTTAAATCGTCTTTGATAAACTATTATTGTACTTACATTATATTTGTCTTAACACAACACTGTACAAATAAAAGGATCGATCGCACAATGTCTACCTGTGGGGAGGTCGGCATTTTCTGTGTAACCATAAATATTTATACTAAAGGACAATAATGGAAACTGTTTTTTCAATTACTCTTTGACTGAGTATTAATTTATATATTTTCCACGAATGACTATCTATAGTTTTTCGGAAACCAAAAGCATTCCTTTTCGACATATTCCTATTGGGTGTATTTCAACAGTATCTGAAAGACGAAAATGCCCTTTGATATTTTTTTTTTCAAGATATACTTCCTATTGCTGATATGGACGGACGATCTCACGGCCTACTAGACGTTAAGCGGGCATCGGACCCCTAGACATCCACTACGTTAATGCCGCCGCCCATCTTAAGATATGAGTTATAAGTCCCAGTTTTTACAATACAAAAACTAATAATTTGTTGTTCATATTCGCGGGATATTTTACTCCGAATATATAAAAGTCAAACACACCATTTCAACAACAGCTATAATTTATATAATATTAAAATATAAACCAAAAGTAAAGTAAGCAACGCTAGGCACTAGAACATACAAATTAAAACTAAAATTACGTTTTTACATCTATATGTTACCGGAAATGTATGAAATCAAGGAATTGTATACAAATCCTAGGAAATGTGTACAATTCCGATACTATTTAGGAAATGTATAAAATATTGTTTGAAAAACTATTTAATGCATAGATATCCTAGGAAATGTATAAAATTCCTCGGAATTGTATACAATTCCAATATCGTATTAGGAAATGTATAAAGTAAATGTTTTCTGTAATAAAACACGTTGTTAATAATAATTTTTTAATATAACACTTATTGAGACAATCGGGTAACAGTCATACCGTAAAATAATAATAATATATTCATATTATCTTACTAATTAAAACTTCTAAAATCAACTATCTATTAACTTTTAACGTATCACAAAATATTGTATTTATTTTTATAAAATAAAATTTTCATTTGGCAAGTAATCAGTCTGATAATTAAGTAATTATAAATGTCAAAGTATAAAAGTAAATCTTTATATTATAATACTTTGTCAGTCCATATAGCCATTTATTTTTGCAGGGTAAGCTCGAATGGCATTTGGAAGTACATAATACTTTATTTTTAAAACACAGACATCTTGATGTAGCACAGTTTTTCTTGCAAAGGCACTTCTTAAATCCCTGGCCGGTTCCAGTGGATTGCAAGTTGGCAACTGACCGTAATGCAAGACTCGTCCCGCTGTCCCCGTGTACCTACCAATATCTTAAATCTATACATTTCCGATTGCTATTTAGGAAATGTATAGATTTCCTAGGAAATGTGTAATGTGTAAGTATAATATAATTTATTTCACACATTTCCGTGCGATTTTAGGAATTACATACATTTCCTAGGAATTGTATACAATGACGGATTACATACATTTCCGTTAACATATATATTAATACGTGAAGCAAAAACTTTGTAGCTCTTTTTACGAAAATTGCGCGGACGGAGGTGTATGAAATTTCTCAAATTTATAGAGAATATAGAGAAGGAGTGCACAATGCTAATTTTTTTTTTAAATAATGCTCAAAAGGCATTTAAAATCAATAAAGAAAACATTACACACACTACCATGTATTTGACACAACACATACATAAAAACATACTCTTTGTTTACTGTCAATTGGGAAACTTTTGTTATTGTTTAAAGTCTGTGGTCGAATTTTTCAATTCAATAGATCAATATTATTTGTCTTTAATATTATTGATCTTTAGTGCAGTTTTGGCGAATACTGTGATTATATTATCGAAATATAATAGTGTTTTGATAATTGAACCATAATATTGTTCATAATAATGTTTAAAGTTATAATTTCAATTAATTATAGTCGAATCTCGACTACTGCGGGGCCATTAGTTCAACTTAAATCGACGCGAATATTGTTGCATGACGTCACGAGACACCTGCGCGTTCGGGAACTCCGATCGCGACCGATGACGCCCGAATGCGTCCTAAAGTAGCATGCTACAAGTATCTTAGCTCTGTGTCCCGGTGTTAGCTGCGTAGAATAGCGTCACCCTATCTCTTCTAGTGGCTATCATAAAGGTACTTAAGGCAGAAATCGGAGAGCCAACATCTGCAATCCGTCAAGTTCCACATACCCCGCGTCCCCCCAGGTTCGTTAACCTCAGTCCCCTGTCCGAAAGAAAAGACATCGGAGAAAGAATAAAAGCAGAAGCGGTATCTAAGGATTATATCAGGAATTTGTGATCGCTTTTGGTGGTATTTTGTACTAGTAAAGAAAATACAGCCTTTAAAATACCTGACCTCGAGCTCATGTTCACTAACTGAGTGTTAAATCAGTGATAGCTATTAACGGATAGAAAAAATACAGTAAAAACCTGAAACGTGCTGACAAGCTGGTTCTTAAGTGGTTACTGGAGCCCATAGACATCTACAAAGTAAATGCGCCAACCACCTGGAGATATAAGTTCTAAGGTCTCAAGTATAGTTACAACAGCTGCCCCACCCTTTAAACCGAAACGCGTTACTGCTTCACGGCAGAAATAGACAGGGTGGTGTTACCTACCTGCGCGGACTCACAAGAGGTCTTACCACCAGTTAAAAGAGTTCCTACCAATTGGAAGAAGTGTGTTCATAGTTGGAAAGTTATAACGGCCTCCTTTGAGCAGTGCTGACGGTAAAATTCCCATCGTACTTATACCCAATGAAATCCTATGAAAGGAATCCAATATTGCTTAAAATCCCATCACTGTCTCATCCCGTCTCTATTCGTGTTCAAATTTGGAATAATAAACTTCTAAGCAACCCGGTTATATACTTGTCACGTGACCTTTTTATTGAGTCGTAAACTCAAACCCCTGATGAATGTTCGCGTCGCTATCTCATTTCGCAGCACGTTATTTGCTGACCTAAGCCGAAACAACACGTAAGCGATGAGCATAGATGATATGCAGTATACTTATTATAATACTAGCTGACCCGGCAGACTTCGTAGTGCCTTAATCGATAAATTAAAGACACAAACATAAGGAATCCATCCGTCTGACGGGGGGACATCAAAGGAAAAACAAAATTGTTATTTTCATTTAATTCCGGGGATTTTCATATTTATCTACCTTTTAAACCTTCCCTGGACTTCCACAAATTATTTAAAACCAAAATTAGCCAAATTGGTTCAGCCGTTCTCGAGTTTTAGCGAGATTAACGAACCTCTGGGTCTGCGGAGGGACTTCGGTTCCCTCTGTATTTTGTACCGCATGTTCCATGGGGAGTGCTCTGAGGAATTGTTCGAGATGATACCAACGTCTCGTTTTTACCATCGCACCGCCCGCCACCGGTGTAGAGTTTATCCATACTACCTGGAGTCACTGCGGTCATCCACAGTGCGTTTCCAGAGATCTTTTTTGCCACGTACCATCCTTCTATGGAATGAGCTCCCCTCCACGGTGTTTCCCGAGCGCTATGACATGTCCTTCTTCAAACGAGGCTTGTGGAGAGTATTATGCGGTAGGCAGCGGCTTGGCTCTGCCCTTGGCATTGCTGAAGTCCATGGGCGACGGTAACCACTCACCATCAGGTGAGCCGTATGCTCGTCTGCCTACAAAGGCAATAAATATAAAAAACAGCAATTCATTTTTATATAAAATATAGAGATATGCATAGTCTTCTACCAGACGTCAAACTTCAACGCGTCTGCGAAGTTCATGCAAATAACTGCATGAAAAGAGTACACTGGCAATAATCTCATTTAGAAAAGCTTGTACTAAAAAAATGTAGTCCAAAGAATTGTGGAAAAAATAGGGAAATTTTATTTATTATTTATTATTTATTTATTTATTTATGTACACACAAAAAAGAAGACATAGTACAGAGTAATATGAAAATTATGTATAAAGGCGCTGCTTATTTCTTAAGAAATCTCTTCCAGCAGACCTGTGAGAGGATTATGAGAATAATAATTAAAAGTTATGAGTGTGTGTAGAATAGCTAAAATAACAAATACAACATGAGAATTATAGTAATGCACATACACACAGCAAATATTGTTAAACTTGAATACAAAATATTATAAGTAACACAGTATAAACGAAGAGTATGGAACAATGATCATTCGGTCAAATTTTGATGGAACCATGGAAGAATTATAAATACTTTATGTTACCAATAGGTATGCAAGGCCATCCGCTATAAATACCCATCTCGCCTATTTCTGCCGTGAAGCAGTAATGCGTTTCGGTTTGAAGGGTGGGGCAGCCGTTGTAACTATACTGAGATCTTAGAACTTATATCTCAAGGTGAGTGGCGCATTTACGTTGTAGATGTCTTTGGGTTCCAGTAACCACTTAGCACCAAATGGGCTGTGAGCTCGTCCACCCATCAAAAAAAAAAAGTTATTTTACCCGAAATGAAAAATGCGAAACTCCATCAAAATCCCTTAGCAGCTCTCCCATTCTTGAAGCTAGATCGTATGACTACTTCACAGCAGGAGTAGGATGTTTACCAATATCATTATTATGGTGTAAAAAGCCTATAAATATCCTTAGAAATAGTCGAATCAGTTCTGAAATAGGATATTCGTGATGTCTAACCACAAGTTCCAAGTAGAATACAACATTATTTTCCTGGAATATCCCGAACTATTTCTCTTAGGCATGGTTACCCCCTTTGAAAGGGAGGCAGTGATATTGGCTCAAAGGGTAAGACAAGATCGCGCCCTGGGAAAACTGCGTTTGGATCTCTATCGTCTCTCAAATTGTTTGTTTATTCAAAGGTAGTTTCGTACTTTTTATAGGGATTTACTTGTGCGACCGATAAAATTTACAAGAAAAGATATAAGTGAAGTTGAAATTTAATAAAGCTTACTGACTAATCTACGGCACATCTGGTTTTAAGTAAAGATGAGCCTATGACAGGCGCTATGCTAGTGTTATGAATACGATGATTGTGATTGTACGCGCATTATTAAGCAACTAAAGGCTTCAGTTCGAATCCAGGCTGCCTCACCGAACGTAGACGATTTGATTCTGAACTGAAAGAGATGTGCAAATGGTTCTTTTTATGCCAGTGCGCTTACTACGTCATCGCTACAACTGGACTAAGTTATGGGTTAATTTCAAGAAAAGTGGGTAGGTGAAAAACTTCGTGTGTCATTATGACGTAGACTTTTTGGCGGGAACGCGAGGAGTGAACTTTTGTGATTTATTTTATTTTGTCTAACTAGTGTGTCTTCAAGTTTAAAGATGCAATAACGGTGGTTTATTAACTGTTTAGTATCTGTGAAAGTGCACAAATGTGGGAAAATGACCATCATTTTACTGAGATTATACTTCATTCCATATAATCTCATGTCATTTCATTTCGTTTTCATTTTATTTCATGCCATATTTCTTAATAATTAACTCCACTTCATTTCATAATAATATAATTTTTCCTATAAAAAAGTTATCATTAAAATAAGACTTGACCTAAAGGTCTTAGTTACCAGGTCATAAAATCCCTTAAAAAAATTGTTATGAGGTTTTTTTTTTTTTTTTATTGCTTAGATGGGTGGACGAGCTCACAGCCCACCTGGTGTTAAGTGGTTACTGGAGCCCATAGACATCTACAACGTAAATGCGCCACCCACCTTGAGATATAAGTTTTAAGGTCTCAGTATTGTTACAACGGCTGCCCCACCCTTCAAACCGAAACGCATTACTGCTTCACGGCAGAAATAGGCAGGGCGGTGGTACCTACCCGCGCGGACTCACAACAGGTACGTATGTTATGATATACACGGGCTATGCTTGTCGATAAACAGCAGTTGATAGGTGATTTTTAAGCTCTGATTCCGTTCGTCGCTGGGTGGTAAAAAGAAAAACAAAAGCACGCTTGTCTTGTTTCGGAATTTTCCGCACAGCTTGTGAAGTTTCAAGTAGACAAAAACAACGCGTTATATACAGAATAGAAAATGCTGGTATTCGGAGACTGCTCGCTAGTGCTTCAGCTCGGCTGTGAGCCATACGATATCTTTGATCTATGGATATTGCGTTCACGACCAGCAATATTCAAGAGAATTTCTTTAGATGGTTATATTCTTTGAAAATTCACGTCTCGCATCTAATACGTTTTGTGATTTATGAAATGCACGTTTCACTGATATTCTTTAGTTGGACTTATGTTTACCAAATGAGACTCGATACATGATTTTTTAGGCTCATAATACATGTTACAAGCTTCCACAAATCAATATTATCAATTGAAAGACATGTATCGAACGTCAAGCTCCAGCAGTCCAGCTGATTCATGTGACCTTGAGTCATCATGCCAACTACAACCGCTGCGCTTATGCTTAGTACGTTTCAAGATAATCACAGCAAAACTTTGACCGTTTACTTCTTTTTTTGTTCTTTTTTTTTCTGGGCTGGAGCCGAACCGAACCTATTACGACATCCCCGCCCCTAGGCGGTACGCCAGGTATGTTGGACTAGACGGTCCGCAAATGTTGGGAGTGCACCGTTGGCCCAAGGATGATATTTTGGGGTCCTATCCACTAATCGACTTCCCTGCCCTCTTACCCAAGTGTCCAATTCACCCGAGGTCAGAACCTGGGCGACCAAAGAGGGTTACCGCGGTTAACACTCCAAGCAGACCGCCTCACCCCAAGGACACCCGGCTGACGATGCCTTCGAGACGAAACGTAAATAATAGAAGACATGTAGCATATTATGTTTATGGCGAAAAATAAATACGTAAATTCAAATGAAAGCTACGTCTAAGTTCGTGAACATAACGCCAAACCGAGGACTCAAATTGTTATTTTTCAGCTCCTCCTTTTGCCTGAGATTTTCGACCATATTGTTTTTCGGCCCTTAACTAAGCCCTTCGAACTCCGTAAACATTTTATCAACATCATTAAAGAACTCCGCAAAAACAGCATCCAATTAAAATTATAGTGACACGTATAGATACGCGCTTCGTTCACGGCATCGTCAGTTCGGCTATCGTTTCAATACGTGACGAATTTAGGATTATGGCAATAACTGTGTCTGTATGAGGAATGTTCGAATCGCGGTTTTCAAGCTTTTGTACGTCGAGTAATTCCATTAGACTTCTCTCGTTTGAATGTATTTCTGCGGAGTTGAATTTAACGTAAATGTCATCGGCGCGACGACATGTAAATGTAATTTATTTAAGCCGGTCTGGTCTTGTATGGTGCGTTTGTATTAATAAAAATGTTGACGGAATTTTTTTTAGACAACATGACACGATTTTGGTTACTGGTTAACTGTATAGATATAGACTAAATCTCGATATTTCTGCAGCCGCAACGCAATAAATTTGAGACTTCTACCAGTTGTCTATGGGCTTCGAACACCATTTAACACCGTGAGTTCTGGTATACACTTGTTACTGGTGGTAGGACCTCTTGTGAGTCCGCGCGGGTAGGTACCACCCCCCTGCCTATTTCTGCCGTGAAGCAGTAATTCGTTTCGGTTTGAAGGGTGGGGCAGCCGTTGTAACTATACTTTAGACCTTAGAACTTATATCTCAAGGTGGGTGGCGCATTTACGTTGTAGATGTCTATGTGCTTCAGTAACCACTTAACAACATGTGGGCTGTGAGCTCGTCCACCCATCTAAGCAATAAATAAAAAATACAGAAAATAAATTATCTGTCTGGTATATATGATACAAAAAAATGTCATCATCAAATTTTATCCAAATACATTATTGAACGAAATTATTAAGAAGTAGCTCAGCTCAGGAATATAAAAATTCAAAAGTTTTACTTCAAACACTTTCATTAAAATTGGTGCGATTACTCGCATGATTAATAAGTTTCTCTAAGTTATACATAGCTCTAAACAAAGATATTGATCATAGTAAAAACTTTATGTTCACTTACAGTTTCGTTCTACGAGCAAAGAAGATCCCTTTCATAATGTTCCGTCCGAATACGAGTATCTATGAAATTTTCATCGACGAAATTCATGGACAAGTTAAGATATATTTAGCTGTAAAAGTTTGATGTTAACTCGCCTCTTTTACTCGCCAATGTTAACTGTTCTTATTTTTTGTATCTTTCTTATAATATTATGTGTTCTTTGTATATGAGCGTTATTGGGCGAAACTGATTAAAAATTTCACTTCAACACGAATGCACCGGACGTCTTATCCTTTAGGACATGACGACTTAAGAGAAATAAGCATGATGGCGTTACCTATCCGTGTGAGCTCACAAGACTCCCGACCAAGAGTATAGACGATCAATATTATAATAAAAACCATATTATACATTTTGAGTATTTTTTTTATCTCTTATATACAAACCAGTTTATTTTTACGGCATAACAGTTTGAATTCTTCATGCAACACAACGAAAGCTCCGAGGGGAACTTGAGAGCTTTTACGGCAAGAACAAAATAATATGGTACCATAAAATATGATAACTACAGCATTGAAGCTCTGCGCTGTCACGTTGTGCCCCATTCTGGGTCCCTGGGGGAATATTCAGACAAGGAAAATGACACCATAATTACATTGTCTATTTTTGATATTTATAAACATATAAATATACTCTTTAAGCTTTGAAAGAGCTTTCCAATACATCAGGCCCCTGTGTTTTTCTTCTTTTCTCACGACATTACGGATGCTCCCGATCCATTAACGGTGCTTTTAGGTACCAGAAGCACCGGTCACCGTCCTCGTGGAACCCGTCGCTTGTGACGAAGGGCTCGAAGAGCGAATTAACTCATAGACACAGCCCACTGAGTTTCTCGCCGGATCTTCTCAGTGGGTCGCGTTTTCGATCCGGTGGTAGATTCTGCGAAGTACTGCTCTTAGCATCACTCCGGTTTGAGCCCCGTGAGCTCACCGCTAGTTAAGGTTACACTGAAATAGCCTCTCAAGGCTATCAGCTTAGGTAGGAGAAAAAAAGAACTTCTTTTCAGCGGGTCGCGATTCCGATCCGGTAGTAGATCCATTCGCGAAGCAGCTGCCCTTGAGTTGTTAGATCTCTTCGAGAGGCGCTCACGCAGCTGTTAGCGGATTCGTTCCCTTCTGGCAGAGTCTTTGCTCGCCTACCCGTATTGGAGATACTGGAAAGGCCTCTGGGCAAGGAATCTTTGATGTCAAAGAAAAAAAAAGACGTATGGCACTCAGGGACTGCCGCGGTAAAGCTATTGCAAAGCATTGTTTATCAACTTATGCAATTACAATTAGACAATAATAATTTAATATTAAAACAATAATAAAAATAAGACCAAGCTATATTTATAAACATTAACAAAAGCAAAACGTTAACTGTCCCCTTCACACTCATAAGCTAGACCGCGTGAGAGAGAGATGGGCAGACTTTTCATGATGCTCATGCAGTGCGACGTCACGGCGCGCGCTTATTTACAAGCAGTACACAATCGCAATGTGTGAATGTGTTGAACGCGAGCTACATAGTAGGCGTAGTGGGGGTGTCAGGTTATTTTCGTTACGGAATTTCTTGATTCAGTCGCCGCGCTCAAGGCCCGCGAAAAATCGCTCCGATTTCTTTATAGACAAGTTCACAGCTGAACTGTTGCTAATGGTTACCGAAGTCAATATGCATATTGTGAATACCTTGAGGCATGAGGTCGAATTATCATTTGGGACTTTCCACCCTTCAAACTGGAAAGTAGGACTGCTTCGCAGCAGAGTGACAGTGCTTACTCATATGACGTAACATTTGAGCACTAAAATACTAAGAGTTAAATAAATCTTTTAAGTAGGAGGTGTGGGGTGATTATCATTATTTTTGATTGACATATAGGCACAGTGCTTCTAAAACGGCAGGCTCCAAATGTTATATCGAGCCTAACATGCCGTGTCGGCTTTATGCCAATTCTGAGCTAATTAGTTTGTCTTGGAACTTCGGAGGTGATACGGTGGTTTGAGTTGCAGCGATTAACGCAAAATAATTAAATAACTTTTACCGCTTTTTCGCATTTTTCGCAATAGCTTTGTAATAAAAAAAAATTATAAAACACATTTATTTTTTCCGGAAGAAAGAGTTGCATGTATCAATCTCTCGTTCATAACATATCAGGTGATTTGAAAATTGATTACAATGTAAAATCATCACACTGCATCATTTATACCAGGCGGTACTTATGTCTTATCTTTTGAGATAATAAAAAAGATCGTATGTGTGGTTTCAAATCTCGTTTGACATTCACTCGAGTTTGACCGGCCGCATTTTTTTTTATATTGCTTATATGGGTGGACGAGCTTACAGCCCACCTGGTCTTAAATGGTTATCTGAGCCCATAGACATCTACAACGTAAATGCGCCACCCGCCTTGAGATATAAGTTCTAAGGTCTCAGTATAGTTACACATTAAAACATTACTTTAGATTATGCTAACGATTTAAACATATTATAATTGCATCAAGTACTTATACTTAAGCATTTTCAAGGTTAGTAACCGGCAGAGTAGTTAGTAATCGCATCGTGCATAATCATTTAATTGAGGAGCATTCAAGTCTCCGTAACAGGAGCCACACCCTACTTCAGTAATTATCATATCAATCACACACGAGTCGACCTTTCATCGTAATGAGTAATTTATCAATTTCTCAAACGGCATGTGATTGGAGCGTAAAGGCGCATTGTATTTCGTTGTGAATAATTTCAGTTTTCGTGTCTCGAATAAACGAACGATTAATTATAATAGGTTAATTTTAATGATCTCATTATTGATGGATTTCCAGTTTTCTGATCGGGTCATAAATTTATGAGTTTAAACTTAATTGGCGTAATATAACGCTTGCTAAAACAAAGCTATCGTTCAACGCTTGATTCGAATTTGTTATAATTATTACAACATAAACATATATTTTTTTTAATTTTTTTTTTATGTCTTAGATGAGTGGACGAGCTCACAGCCCACCTGGTGTTAAGTGGTTACTGGAGCCCATAGACATATACAAGGTAAATGCGCCACCCACCTTGAGATATAAGTTCTAAGGTCTCAGTATAGTTACAACGGCTGCCCCACCCTTCAAGCCGAAACGGATTACTGCTTCACGGCAGAAATAGGCGGGGTGGTGGTACCTACCCGTACGGACTCACATGAGGTCCTACCACCAGTAAAAATATATTATTAATATATAATAATAAAATATATTATTGGCGCATTCTTTTATTGTGTACACAAAAGAAAGCGGACATCCTTTTTTTTTCATTTAAACAAATCTTTTTATTTCTCTCCACTGGCATAGCCTTCTAAGGCTACCAGCTTAGGTAGGCAAAAAAAAATGCTCTCGTTAGAGCTTTGAATAAATATTTTGCATTTTTCGTTCGATTCGGCGGGATTCAGCTGCGTTTTGTGGCGATAGCTGTCATACAACACAGGATATTTGATATCTACGATTATTGATATCTGCGGTATGATATTTTCAAGCTTATCTTGCATATATGTACCTATACAAATTTCAAAAAACAACATTAGGACCGTCGGTCTACCGAGCAATTTCACACGCTAGGTGGCAGATTATCCCTTTATCATTAAAAATCTCAAAATTACTTGCTTGATTCCGTTGATTTTACGCAGCGCGAACAATGTCTATATTATATATATCTCTATTGTTATTGAAAACCAATATCCTAATTCATCAATCCTTGTCGCATTACTTAAGACTTCTAATTGGTAGATACCCCAGAGATGCACGGTACAACTAACGCAGGATGAGGGGAGAGTGTACATAATTTCAGAATATAATATCAACATTAAATTTACAGTGTACGACAAATCGCAAGCCACGTAGACTGCCTCATAGATTCTCTTGACTTCAGCAAAACTTCGATACTTCGATTGTCGAGCCGAAACCACCAATACACCTTCATAAAATTAATACTTTATTCGATTTACCCGAATGCAATACGAATAAAAGAAATTATCCATAAATTTCTGTACCGGGCTAGCTAATACGGCGCTCTAGTCGAAACCCATAAAATGCCAGGCTTTGTTCGCTAACAAATCCGGAAGAGGTCATAATCAACGGAATGATATTATTATTACCAAGATCCCTCGGCAAACGGCTGCGTAAAACCCTGAGTGCGGTGAAAGTGATAAGCTTATGTACTGATTTTACTGTTTCGGCGTCACTTAAGACCTCCACGTATGTACATAGTTGATCAAGTTCGGTTAAATGTCACGATTTCGTAACGATAAATCGTGTGATCGTCGGCGTAGGCCATGCATTGGATCCTGGTCTGAAATATAGTCGAGCAGATTAGCGGAAAATCGTTCGATTTGATTTTCGGTTTTTTATTATCGAACGTATTATTGATGTCATAGGATATAAAAATACAACAAAATAAACAAGCATCGGAATCAACAGCAGCATCGGAATCGCTGTTTACTAGTGATAGGAACTCTTGTGAACCCGCACGGGTAGGTATCACCGCCCTGCATATTTCTGGCGTGAAGCAGTAATGCGTTTCGGTTTGAAGGGTGAGCAGTCGTTGTAACTATACTGAGACCTAAGAACTCATATCTCAAGGTGGGTGGCGGCATTTACGTTGTTGACGTCTATGGGTTCCGGTAACCACTTAACATCAGGTGGACAGTGAGCTCGTCGACACATCTAGGCATTAAAAGAAAAAAAAAACTCTTCGACTGAAGGTTTTATCTTTGCCGTTTTCCACTTAGAAAAAATATATATTCCATAGCATACGACCCGTAAACATATACCTGCTACATGAATTGGAAAGTTCTTGGATTAAAAATTGTACGTATGCGCATCCTAGCCAAATTTCCGGAAAATAGCGCGTTATGAGACCACCCTAGTAGTCAATATTCCGTAGCCAATAATACCGAGTCGAACACTTTGGCGTTATCATGAAGAGCGAAGTCTGGTAAATTGTTTTATTTTGTTAGCGTTTCTTCAGGTTTTGAATGTTTGAACGATTGCTTATTAACAGCATCGCGTCTGTAGAGCATTAGTACAGGATAGTGAAGCCAATAACGGGTTTCTCCTCTACTGAAATCTCAATAAATCATCACGATTATTTCGTCTCAATTCAATCGAGTCTCAAATAAATCAGCTTCATTACATACTTCTTCATATGATTTTTTATATTATTATACCAAGATATTATGATGATATATATTAGACGTGTTCTGGAGTGGAGACCGCGAACGTAGTGTAGGACGCCCTCCTGCTAGATAGAGCGACGTCCTGCGCAAGGCAGTTGGCAGTGACTGGATGCGTAGAACCGAAGACCGGGTTCAGTGGCGAGCTTTGGAGGAGGCCTATGTCCAGCAATGGACTGCCGCAGGCTGATGATGATGATAATGAAAAAGATATTATGGACTAATATAATACTAATTGATCACGGTCATCCGGCCCGAATTTGTGATTCCTTGTGTTATAGGTACCAGAGACTGACGAACATAGTTTAAATATATACATATATGGGTAATATAAATACTAATTTATGAATTGGCGAAAATGGCGTCGCAAGAAGCCAATTAAAAACATTTAAAAATAAACATTAAACATTTAAAAATAAAAACAAAGGGTCAGTTCACCTTTCGCACTACAGCGATAAATATTTATTGCACCACAGCTATTTTCCTTAGATGGGCTGTCTAACTCACGGCTCCTCTGGTATTTTAAAAGGTTATTGAAGCCTATAGACACTAGCGAATTAAATGCTGTCACCTATCTTGAGATATGAGTTCCAAGACACAGTTCTAAATAACCACGGTTGCTTACCCTCCAAACCGAAACGCATTACAGCTTCACGGCCGAAATAAGCAGGTCGGTAGTGTCTACCCGTGCGAGGTCAAAGGACCCCCTTCCGATACGACATTATTGTTAAGACCACGATGGTTCTAAAGCTGTCGATTTCATGTTGCATTTCATTATTATTGTCACGCCGGTAAGAGTAACGCCATCTATCGCCGAATAGTCGAACGAATATCGAAGTACCTAGTAGCACCTAGAACGCTCGAGAAGTACAACGCCATCTATTGTCAGATAGCAGAAACTACTACTAGAGATGTGTGGAATATTCTCGATAACTCTAGGGATGAGGTCGGCTATAAAAGTGTTGTAGAGATGGCACGCAGTCAGTCAGTAATCGAAGCGAAACAGCGAACAGATCACCTGAAGCGAAGCGGAACAAGCGAAGTGAGAGTTTTAAAGTGTTTGTTGAGTGTTTAAAGTGTTTTTAAGTGTTTTAAGTGTTAGATTGAATACAATTTTTAGCTGTACTTTGGTGGAATTTAATTTATCCCGCACCCTAGCGCGTAAGATTATTCTTCTCTTCATCAAGGAGCCGTCCGTAAAATTGCTTTGCAATTATGTCTGAACATTCTGTTTAATTCACATTAGTAAACTCTGATTCATCTATCGTTTTAATGATTCATTTATTCAACTCCGCTATCTTCAATACTTCAGGCCACAAGAGTCCACTCTTGTGACATCATTATCTGTCCAACACAAGCTAAGATTAGGGAGGACTATTTCATTACTTTTTTTATGGAGCTTTTTCCTCATTTTCACTCCGGGATCACCGGTTACTCACCGAGAGACAAGACAATGGGCCTCATTTCTATAAAGTAGTACGTTCTACGTTCAAATTTTATTAAGTACAGATTAATTAAAAGCTCTATTTTTAATTTCGTGAACTAAGAAACATATTATTATAACAAAGTTTTAATGAAATTGATATTGTTTTTAGGTATTGATAAATGGCTGTCTTAAATAATATTTACAATTAACATCTTCGCAATAGAGTAAAAAGATTGGATCGGCTTACGTGAAATGTCAATAGTATGTATCTGTACCAAGTTTCATCATGATTGGATGAACAAATTTTTATTTTAAGTACAAACAATCATTTTTATTTATGTATATTATTTATTTATTTTATATATATTATATTTTATTCTATATCTTTAATTATACTAACCTAGGCTCTGGATGTGTTACATTAACGTTTGCGTGTCTTGCGCAGTGTACTTTAAGATTCAATCAGTGTACTCAAACCCCAAAAGCGATTTATTTTTAAATTAATTACAATTCTGTAACTGTGATTGTGGTTGGACTGTGCGAGATCAAAAAGCGTCTTATTCTTAACGTCATATTTTAAAGAATCACATCAAATAATTTTATGGATCTGATTTTTTTTTATAGCTTAGATGCGTATACGAGCTCACAGCCCAGGTCTTAAGTGGTTACCGGAGCCTGTAGACATCTACAATGTAAACGCCACCACGCACCTTGAGATATGAGTTCTAAGGTCTCAGTATTGTTACAACGGCTGCCCTACTCTTCAAACCGAAACGCATTACTGCTTCACGGCAGAAATAGGCAGGGTGGTGGTACCTACCCGCGCGGACTCACAAGAGGTCCTATCACCAGTAAGACAGAATGACAATGTCAATAGATATTTTGGGAATAACCAAGAAGGGAAGATCTTCCACCGAGCGGGTGACATTGCTCGGTAGACCGACGGTCCAAATGTTGTTAGAAACTCGTACACATGCAAGCTTATCTTGAAAATCTCGTAAACGAGATTCGGGCATCTGTCAAATATCTTGCGTTGATAGCCACCACCACAGATACAATCGAAAGCTGAACTTAAAGTTAAATAGTTTCTTGCGTAAATCATACGCGAAACTGATAAACTACCGTCTAAATTGTCGTGCTGACAGCGATATATCGCGCAAGGAAACGTCCTAAGGAAATGCAGTAACTCAAACGCTCTGACTACGAATCGTTTAGTAGCACGACGCAGTGTTTGTGAATTTGAAATTGAATTTAGATTCGAATGAAAATTAACCTTTTGATTTCATTTACCCTTTTCTTTTTTTTTCTTTTTTATTGCTTAGATGGGTGGACGAGCTCACAGCACACCAGACATCTACAAGATAAATACGCCATCCACCTTGAGATATAAGTTCTAAGGTCTCAAGTATAGTTACAACGGCTGCCCCACCCTTCAAACCGAAACGCATTACTGCTTCACGGCAGAAATATGCAGGGCGGTGGTATCTACCCGTGCGAACTCATAAGAGGTCCTTCCGCCAGTGAAAAACTCTCTCTTACTCTTACTCTTTTGAGGGTTACGACAAAGGAAATGTCTTCCATGGCAGGTGAAATTGCTCAGTAGACTTTCTTTTTCTCCTTTACCTAATCGTTGGTAGCCTAAAGCTAATCAAAGTACGCGTGATAGGTAGCTCATGAGACTCAACTTGGTAAGACTTTCTAACACTAGTATTAGAAATATCAGTGCTCGTTGAATAACCACCGGATCAAAATAGCCACGTAATGAGAATATCAGCACACTAATAATTTACTGAGATACGTCAAAAACAGTTCTACATTATTACTAATGGTTGGACGTCTTGTCAGTCCGCACGGGTAGGTACCACCACCCTGCCTATTTCTGCTATTTTCTATTTGAAGGGTGGGACAGCCGTTGTACTGTAAAAATTTGACTTAGAATGTATGTCTCAAGGTGGGTGGCGGCGTTTACGATGTAGATGTACCTTCTTCTTCTTCCTCCACGCTTCTTCTTCTTCCACACCTATAGAAGCAATAAAAAAAAAGAACACAGAGAGAGCTTTAATAACTATTACTTTTCTAGTTAAAGCCGATTTAATTAAGCTTTAGCTTTACTGTACTACATGAAGATTTATTCCAAAGCTTTGTAGATGTGGGCGAACAAACAAACAGTCAAAAATAATCCTAAAAATCGCTTTCTTTGTTCTAGTACTACATACTTAACCCTCTTTTGTTTTGAATAGATACATCAGATACTCCATTATAATTATATGTATTATGCATATTGTTAAAACTATAATAATATATAATTGTATGTCGGAAAGTTTGAAGAATTTAAAAAACAAAAATAATTAAGTATGTGGTACTATCTAAATACTACATAGAAAATGAGGCAGAAAAAATATCTTCAAACATAATATAAATAAAATTTTCGCATATGCATCCCGTATCAGTTCGAAATTTAAAATGATGAAGCCAAATTCGGAATCTGGTTCGAGCTACCGTCACTAAGCGACTATAGTCTCCGTAAAGTAAGTAACTATAAGACCCATGACCAATAAAGTACTGAATTGGTTTGCCAGACTAATCTTCTTCTTCTTCAACCCGTGTAAACACATTGCTGAGTGTAAGTCTGTTCATATGCACTCCATTATTTTCAGTCTCTTGCCTTTCGCATCCAGTCCCTACAGCTATCTTGACTAGGTTTTCGGTCCACCTCATTGATTGTCTGCCGACGTTACGACGTCCAGTACAATGTCTCCACTCCAGTACTTTTGCGCCCCACTGATTCATTGCGACGGCATTTGTGGCCGGTCCACTTCCACTTTCTCCAAGCAATCACTTTGGCTATGCCAGTAAAACCTAGCTCTGGGTTTGATTAGACTAATCTAAAGGGTAGCCATTTTGTAGATCCTATTTAAACTCCAATCGTGCTATATGGCAGAAAGCTTGGTATTGATGATACGCATTGATGGTAAATACAATTTTTTTATTGTTTAGATGGATGGACGAGCTCATGGCCCACCTGGCCTTAAGTGGTTAGCGGAGCCTATAAACATCTACAACGTAAATGCCGCCACTCACCTTGAGATATGGGTTCTAAGGTCTCAGTATAGTTACAACGGCTGCCCCACCCTTCAAACCGAAACGCATTACTGCTTCACGGCAGAAATAGGCAGGGTGGTGGTACCTACTTACCCGTGCGGTCTCACAAGATAAGGCATCTTGCGGTTGTTTAACCACTTGTGCCCCAGTCATTAACACTCCATAAAACACAAATAAATTGATATTGTTTACGATAAAGCAGTTGTTTTTGCGGCTTCGGCACTAGGAACTATCTTCTAACACCTTTTTTTTTATTGTCTTTGTAGGCAGACGAGCATACGGCCCACCCGATGGTAAGTGGTCACCGTCGCTCCTGGACGTCAGCAATGCCAGGGGCAGAGCCAAGCCGCTGGCTACCATAAAGTACTCTCCGCAAGTCTCGTTTGAAGAAGGACATGTCATAGCGCTCGAAAAACACCGTGGAGGGGAGCTCATTCCAAAGCCGGATGGTACGTGGCAAAAAAGATCTTTGGAAACGCACTGTCGATGAACGCAGCGGTTCCAGATAATATGGATGAACCCTGCTCCGATGGCGGGAGGTGCGATGATAAAAAGGAGATCGTTAAAAATGTATAAGCGAACGGAAAACATAAACATCACACGGATACAAAGAATATACGTTAAAACAAACAAATAAAACTAAAGAATGGGCATCCTCAAACATCAGAACTTCAAAGGTCGTCGTTGCGGCTTTGTGTTTTAAATTTGAGGAGCAAAAATTTTACAAGAAAAAGGAAACATTTCTCCACAACATGCCTTCACTTTATACTTCTGAACCGTGACAGCGGACGGGTTTTACTATTGTCGTGTTCAGCTCTGTTTTGTTTAACAGACGATTTATCATTTGAACGATGCAATTGTTTCTCGTTGGACTCGCGTACAAACACGGGTCTGTTTTGTTTTATTAGTGGATGATTTGTTGTGATCGCCCGCGCAATATGATAAGCTTTTACCGTCACATCCTTGAAGGCATTCCGCTATTGTTACGCTCTGTGGCTCGGGATAAATAAATGTTCCACCAAAGTACAACTTAAAACTGTATTTATCACTTAGAACACTCACAGAAAACTTTAAAATTCTCATTTCACTTCATCTACTTCGCTTCAGGTGATCCGTTCGCTGTTTCGCTTCGAGTAGTTCCGATTACTGACTGACTGCGTGTTTTTTTTTTTTTCCTACCTATGCTGATAGCCTTGAGAGGCTATTTCAGCTTCGCCCTAACGTTTGTAGGTGAGCTCGCGGGGCTCAACCGGAGAGTTGCTAACACTGACCCTAGCAAGAGCAGTGCTTCGCAGAATCTACCACCGGATTGGAAACGCGACCCACTGAGAAGATCCGGATAGAAACTCAGTGGGCTGTGTCTATGGGTTAGTTCGCTCGTCGAGCCCTTCGTCGCAAGGCTCCGCGCTCTCCCCGTTATTTTTTAGTTTGTATATCAATGATATACCCCGGTCTCCGGAGACCCATCTAGCGCTCTTCGCCGATGACACGACTATCTACTACTCGTGTAGGAAGATGTCGCTACTTCATCGGCGACTCCAGATCGCAGTAGCTACCATGGGACAGTGGTTCCGGAAGTGGCGAATTGATATCAACCCCACGAAAAGCACAGCGGTGCTCTTCAAAAGGGGTCGCCCTCCGAACACCACTTTGAGCATCCCACTGCGTAGTAGGCGCGCAAACACCTCCGCCGTTAGCCCCATCACTCTCTTCCGGCACTGACTCCGGCAGTCAGTTGACGGGATAGCCATCTCTGCAACGCTTTTATAGCTGATACCACATTCCTAAAATTATCGAGAATATTCCACACATTTCAAGTATTGTGTTTCCGCTATCTGACAATAGATGGCGTTGTACTTCCCGATCGTTCTAGGTGCTACCAGATCCTATTCGGTGATAGATGGCGTAACTCTTATCGGCGTAACAGTATCAATTTTTGTTTTCCCTAAAGCCTTCATTTAGAGCTTACAAGTTGTTTTTTTTTAATTTAAACTATATTTTTAACTAGCTGACCCGGCAGACTTCGTAGTGCCTCAATCGATAAATAAAAGACTTAAACTTTCTTATAAAATAAACATAAAACAAACAAAAGGAATCCGTCCGACGGGGGACACATCAAAGGAAAAACAAAATTGCTATTTTTATTTAATCCCGAGTATTTTCATATTTATCTACCTTTTAAACCTTTTCTGGACTTCCACAAATGATTCAAGACCAAAATTAGCCAAATCGGTCCAGCCGTTCTCGAGTTTTAGCGAGACTAACGAACAGCAATTCATTTATATACCTAGTCAGGTCATAAATTCTGTCACATGTTTAATGTAAAATAATTGAAACAAGTTTATTCATTATGTAACCATTCATATACCAAAATGAACTTAACAAAACATAGATTCTTATGACACTAAAGTTTATTCAAAATGACCTCCGTGATTTTGAATACAGGCCTTCAATCTGCGCGGCCAGTCGTCTATCGCAGCACGAACGAGGTCCATGTCAATATCGGCGGCTGCCTTAATCAAGGATGTCTTGAATGACTCCAAATTGGGATGAGGCTTTGAGCACGCCTTTTCCTCCAAGTGTTGCCATATCTTGTAATCTAACGGATTCAAATCTGGACTGGAGGAGGGCCAGTCTTCGTGCCGGATGAAGTCGATTTCACGCGCCGCCAGCCAGTCTTGTGTGCTCTTCGCTCTATGAGCTGGCGCCGAATCTTGTTGGAATACCCAGTGCCTGTTACTGAACATGGTATGAGAAACAGGTTCCACAAGGTTCGTCAGGACTGTATTTTGATACACAACTGCATTCGTTTTTTTTTACACCTTTCTCACAAAAATGTACCTCTGTTAAGCCCCCCCCCCCCCAATAAGAAACTCCCAACCATCCCATGACTGAATTGAGAGTGACCGGCCTGGACGACTGCACCACTAAGGATGAGGTGGCGGCGGCTATTGCCGCCCGGGGCAACTGCGCCCTGGAGAATATAACTGTAGGCGAGCTGCGCCTCGGTTATACCGGGGCTGGCTCTGTTTGGGTGCGTTGCCCGGTAGAGGCGGCCACCTCCTTGGCTGCTCCTCCGCCCGGGAGACCGTCGGGGGAACCGGGCAGGTTACGCGTGGGCTGGATAGCGGCCCGCGTGCGCCTTCTCGAGCCACGCGCCTGGCGGTGCCTCAGATGCTTCAGCACTGGGCACTGCCTCGCTAAATGCGCGAGTGCGGTTGACCGCAGCGGATTGTGCTTTCGCTGTGGTCAGCCGGGACACAAGGCGGCCGTGTGCTCGGCTGCGCCGCATTGCTTATTATGTGCGGCGGCCGGGCGCAAGGCTGACCACCGGGCCGGGGGCAAGGCCTGCCCTCCGGCCAGCAAGAATGCAGAACGAAATCGGCGCCGCCAAGCTAAGCGGCGTCAAAAGAAGCGGTTGGCCGGGGGAGCACCGGCCGGCACTTTGTCCCCCGCTGAGGCGTTCGCGCCCGATAGCGGGGGCAATGGAGTAGGGGAGGGAGCGATGGATGTGGTTCAGCCTTAATGGATCACACCTATCGCTTCCTGCAGGGAAACTTGAACCACTCCGCTGGGGCTCAGGACATGTTGCTCCAGACCATGGCGGAGTGGTCAATTGACGTGGCTGTGGTCGCCGAGCCATACTTCGTTCCCCCAGCGGATGACTGTTGGTTTGGGGACGTTGATGGCTTGGCGGCCATACATATCAGAAGAACCGCGATGGTCCCCCCCCTGGCGATGGTGACCAGGGGCCCCGGGATCGTCGCGGTACAGTTAGAAAATATCGTCGTGATCGGGGTGTACTTTTCTCCGAATCGGCCTACCGTCGAGTTCGAGCGGTTCCTGGACGGGCTAAAGGTGATCGCTCGTCACCTCGCTCCCCGTTCAGTGATACTGGCGGGGGACTTCAATGCGAAGTCTGTCGCTTGGGGTTCCCCATTCACGGACGCTCGTGGTAGGCTGCTGGAGGAGTGGGCGGTCGCGGTCGGTCTCTGTATCGTTAATAGGGGCTCGATCGCGACTTGCGTGCGGTGGACGGGCGAGTCTATCGTGGACTTGACGTTCGCGAGCTCGCCCGTCGCACGGCGCATCCTCGGCTGGAGAGTGGTGGTGGGGGCGGAATCGTTGTCCGATCACCGGTATATCCGGTACGATCTTTCTGCCCCTGCGCCGACGCCGGCTGCAGGTGCCCGCGGGGTTGACCCCCCGCAGAGTGCATCCCGGTCATTCCCTAGGTGGGCACTGAAGCTCCTGAACAGGGAGCTCCTGGTGGAGGCCTCTATGGTGGCGGCGTGGGCGCCCAAGCGCCCACAACCTGTCGATGTGGAAACCGAGGCCGAATGGTTCCGGGGCGCGATGCACCGCATATGTGATGCCTCGATGCCCCGGGTCGGCTCTCGGCACTCTGGACGGCGACAGTCGCCCTGGTGGTCGCCCGAAATTGCAAGACTGCGTGCGGTCTCCATTCGGGCGAGCCGCCGGTGCACTAGACACCGCCGTCGCCGCCGCCTGCGGCGCGACGAGCCCGTCGCGTTCGCGGAGGAGGAAGCTCGGCTGCACCGCGAATATCGCGCTGCGAAGGACGCCCTGCGGCTGGCCATCAGGCGGGCCAAGGAGCAGAACATGGAGAGACTCTTGGAGGCGCTCGAAGCGGATCCGTGGGGGAGCCCATACAAATTGGTACGCGGCAAGTTGCGCCCGTGGGCCCCCTCTATGACTGAGCGTCTCCAGCCCCAGCAGCTGCGGGACATCGTTTTGGCGTTGTTCCCGCAGGAGCGGGAGGGTTTTGTCCCTCCCGCTATGGGCGGGCCGTCTGACACCGTCGACGGCCAAGCTCCTGCTGAGGTGCCCCGTATTACCGAGGCAGAGCTCCGGGTGGCCGTTGTCAAGATGACTGCGAAAGACACGGCCCCCGGCCCGGACGGAGTCCACGGCCGGGTATTGGCCTTGGCCCTCGGTGCCCTGGGGGACCGGCTCCTTGAGCTATATAATGGCTGCTTGGAGTCGGGACGGTTTCCGTCGCTCTGGCGGACGGGTAGACTTGTGTTGTTGAGGAAGGAGGGGCGCCCGGTGGATACAGCCGCCGGGTATCGTCCTATCGTGCTGCTGGACGAGGCGGGAAAATTGCTGGAACGTATTCTGGCTGCCCGCATCGTTCGGTACCTGGTCGGGGTGGGGCCTGACCTGTCGGCGGAGCAGTACGGCTTCCGGGAGGGCCGTTCAACCGTGGATGCAATTCTTCGCGTGCGGTCCCCTCTCGGACGAGGCCGTTTCTCGGGGTGGGGTGGCGCTGGCGGTGTCTCTTGACATCGCCAACGCATTTAACACTCTGCCCTGGACCGTGATAGGGGGGGGCACTGGAGAGGCATGGAGTGCCCCTCTACCTCCGCCGGCTGGTTGGGTCCTATTTGGGGGCCAGGTCGGTCGTATGTACCGGGTACGGTGGGACCCTTCATCGTTTTCCGGTCGTGCGTGGTGTTCCGCAGGGGTCGGTTCTCGGCCCCCTCTTGTGGAATATCGGGTACGACTGGGTGCTGAGGGGCGCCCTCCTCCCGGGCCTCCGCGTTATTTGTTACGCGGACGACACGTTGGTCGTGGCCCGGGGGGATGATTTTAGGGAGTCTGCCCGTCTCGCCACAGCGGGAGTGGCCCTCGTCGTCGGAAGGATAAGGAGGCTGGGTCTCGACGTGGCGCTCAGTAAATCCGAGGCTCTGTGGTTTCACGGGCCGCGGAGGGTGCCACCAGTTGACACCCACATCGTGGTTGGAGGCGTCCGGATAGGGGTCGGGGTGCAGTTGAAGTACCTCGGCCTCGTGTTGGACAGCCGGTGGGCTTTTCGTGCTCACTTTGCGGAGCTGGTCCCCCGATTGATGGGGACGGCCGGTTCTTTGAGCCGGCTGCTCCCGAATATTGGGGGACCGGATCAGGTTGTGCGCCGTCTCTACGCGGGGGTGGTGCGATCGATGGCCCTGTACGGTGCACCTGTGTGGGCTGAGCCGCGCAACCGGGCCACTATGGCTCGGTTCCTGCGCCGGCCGCAGCGCACCGTTGCCATCAGGGTCATCCGCGGATATCGCACCGTCTCCTTCGAGGCGGCGTGTGTCTTGGCGGGGACGCCGCCATGGGAGCTGGAGGCGGAGTCGCTCGCTGCCGACTATCGGTGGCGCAGCGAGCTTCGTGCTCGGGGCGTGGCGCGTCTCCCCGAAAGTGAGCTGCGGGCGCGGAAGGCCCATTCTCGGCGGTCCGTGCTCGAGTCGTGGTCGAGGCGATTGGCCAACCCCACGTGGGGGCTACGGACCATCGAGGCGGTTTACCCGGTCTTTGATGACTGGGTGAATCGTGGCGAAGGACGTCTCACCTTTCGTCTGGTGCAGGTGCTGACCGGGCACGGATGCTTCGGGAAGTACCTGCGCCGGATAGGGGCTGAGCCGACGACGAGGTGTCACCATTGTGGACACGACCTGGACACGGCGGAGCATACGCTCGCTGTCTGCCCCGCTTGGGAGGTGCAGCGCCGTGTCCTGGTCGCAAAGATAGGACCTGACTTGTCGCTGCCTGGCGTCGTGGCGTCGATGCTTGGCAGCGATGAGTCATGGAAGGCTATGCTCGACTTCTGCGAGTGCACCATCTCGCAGAAGGAGGCGGCGGGGCGAGTGAGGGAAAGCTCTCCTCACTACGCAGAAACCCGCCGCCGCCGAGCAGGGGGTTGGGACCGGGGTCGTATCCGTGACCTGGCCCCCTAAGAGCTAGGGGTCCCACCCGTTTTGTGCGGGGAGGGACCCAGACGTGGGGTGGCGTGCTCTGCACGCTCACCCGCAATAGGAAGCCGGGTGATGGTAGACCGCGTTCCCCCGACCGCTCTGGGGGAAGGTGTAACGCGGCGCCATCAAAGCGGGCTCTCGGCCCGCTGAACGAGGGAACCGGTGGTCGTGTCGCTGGCGGCCACCGGTCCGGCGTCCGTGGGACGGTGGGATGGATGTAATGTGCTCTGCGTCAACCCTGTCCCGCCGTTTCAATAGCCCCGACTGGGCTCCGGCCCGGTCCGAGGTAGGGCGCCGGTTGTGAGCGGCAGGAGTTTTTAGTGAGGTTCAACTCCCACATACCCCACCTGCCGCGCGGGTGGGGATCCGGCGATTTTCTCCTGTGGAAAAAAAAAAAAAAAAAAAAAACCATACCATGAGCGAGGATGGAAAATGACCTCGTTGGACACGCGGAATGCGGTTGCTCGCTTGTTCACTACTGTGTGCGCACACCTTATCATTTTGTTTGTTGTAGCTCTCTTCTACGGTAAAACATTTTTCATCCGAAAAAAGAATTTCCCGAATTTTTTTTCCCGCGTACCGCTTCAACAAAGCGCGGCATCTCTTCAGTCTCAGGTCCATTAGACGAGCATTCAAACGATGTGCTGTTTTTCTTCGATATGCCCGAAGCCCTAAGTCTTCATTTCAAACCCTCTTCACCGTGGTTCTGCTTAACCCCATCTGAAGGGCCAACAGTTTCTGCTTACGTTTGGGATTTCTTTGAATTCGCGCCTTCACAGCTTTTATCACTGCTGGAGTCCTAACAGACCGAGAGCGACCACTTCTTGACCTGTCATCTACACTAGAGTCTTCGTTGTATCGTTTGATGGTACGATAAACGAATCTTTTGGTTATATTCAAATTTTTCAGTATGTTAAAAATTTGAATTGGCAACGATGCAACGCAATAACTACAACACGGTCTTCTTTAAGCGTCCACTCCATATTTAAAAATGAGTAAAATTCTAAAAGTATACATTTTTATTTTCATGAACAATTCGAAATTCGAATTCAATAAACTTTTTTGTGGCCAGCATTCTAAAAGAAAAGTTTTTACTGTGTGACAATACTTATGACCTGACTAGTTATATATAGATTGACATGGTATTGATAAAACAATTCAGTAATTTTCTGCACTAAATGCAGAGATAAAAAATAAATTATGTACTTAATCGAGGAGCAAAAAAATAACTTGTAGTTTTAATTATTAACTCAGCAGAATACCTATTTTCACTATTAATTACGATTTAGATGGGTTTCGGCGCGAAGGATGGGGCAGCCATTGTAGCTACTGTACTGAGACCTTAGAACTTATATCTCAAGGTGGGTGGCAGGGTAGAGTCGAAATGGCCTTCAAGCTACTAGCAGATAGGTAGGCAAAAAAAAAGAACGATTTGCACGCCATCTATTCATAGATCCACGATTTTATACCAGCTTACTGGTGGTAGGACCTCTTGTAAGCCCACACGGGTAGGTACCACCACCCTGCCTATTTCCGCCGTGAGGCATTAATGCGTTTCGGTTTGAAGGGTGGGGCAGCTGTTGTAACTATACTGAGACCTTAGAACTTATATCTCAAGGTGGGTGGCGCATTTACGTTGTAGATGTCTATGGGCTCCAGTAACCACTTTTATTTATATATATTTATATATTTTTTATTTATTGCTTAGATGAGTAGATGAGCTCACAGCCCACCTGGTGTTAAGTGGTTACTGGAGCCCATAGACATCTACAACAGCTGCCCCACCCTTCAAACCGAAACGCACTACTGCTTCACGGCGAAAATAGGGAGGGTGGTGGTACCTACCCGTGTGGGCTTACAAGAGGTCCTACCACCAGTAAACTGGTGGTATAAAATCGTGGATCTATGAACAACAGATGGCGCGCAAATCGTTGTTTTCTTTTGCCTACCAATCTGCTAGTAGCTTTGGAGGCCATTCCGACTGTACCCTGACTAGTAATCGAACTCACAGAGGCTCAGCTTGCAATAATTGATTTACAACTCAAACATAATTGATTACACCAATATTTTATGGATATTTAGGTATACGACAAAGAGAAGATCTTCCGCCGCCAGCTAATATTGCTCGGTAGACCGACGGTACGAATGTTGTTGTTCGGAATTTATATATTATATGCAAGCTTATCTTGAAAATGTCGTAAGCGAGATTCAGGCATCTGTCAAATATCTTGTGTACTGTGATGGCTACTGCCTCAGATATGTTTTCGAATATAATATGGTAAGTAAAAATTCTATATTTTGGAAAGAAATGTATCTATAAAAGCATTATTATCAAATTATTATTTAATTGTATACATATATATGTTTATATAATTATGTATATGTATATGTACTTTTTTGTACATAATATTTTGCATTTTTTTTTTTACAATAATACTCTGTCTCTATCTAAAAGCAGGAAAGCTGTAGAGAGCAAACTACGTTAAAAGCTCACGGTGCCTACTGAATAATTGATCAGCTTTGAAACAAACAAGACATCCAAATTCAATTTATTCCATTCGATTGTCGAATTACGTTTTACTTAGAAAAATTATTTTCTTTTATCATATTTGTAAATAAAATAAAAAAAGTTCCTTCTCTTTGATGTATCTTAAGTGAAATATGAATTAAGGAAATAGCTTTCATCATATTTTATGTCAATTTTGTGATAGGCATTTTCAAGTATATAATTTTTTTTAAATATTGATTATGTTATTTTCGCGAATAAAAAAGATAGGTGTTGAAAAAATATTACTAATAGAAATTAGAATCGAATGTAAATTTAATGTTTCTCTTTTAGAATCTACTATATACGTTTCAAATCTTTGCATAAATATTTTTACTTTTATTACTGGTGTTAGGACCTCTTGTGAGACCGTATGTGTAAGTACCACCACCCTGCCTATTTCTGCCGTGAAGCAGTAATGCGTTCCGGTTTGAAGGGCAGCCGTGGTAACTATACTGAGACCTTAGAACTTATATCTCAAGGTGGATGGCGCATTTACGTTGTAGATGTCTATGGGCTCCAATAATCACTTAACACCAGGTGGGCTGTGAGCTCGTACACAAGTCTAAGCAATAAAAAAAAATACATTAATAAATAATAATAACAGTGGGAGGTTGCCTAGGCAATGGACCGACTAAGCCAAGTCGGCAGTGGCAGTTGTTTATATGAGTGTACCAGGATCACCACAAACCGGGAGAAGTCTGCCCACAGCATTGATAATTAATAACGACCACGACCGCTCTGACAAGAGTGATACGACAAAGGAAAATCGAAAAAAAACAGTGATGTTTTTTTGATAAAAAAATAATCGAAAAGTTGAAATTCTTATTCCTATTCGTACACTCTTGACAGAGTGGTCGTGGTCATGCATCAGTCGGATCCTGCGATACCGATACTCTCGCGATACGACGCCATGTGGCACGGTGTTTCGCAGAGTGAGAGCAAACATTGATGTTGGAGTGAGTAACAGATTTTATGAGGTCGGTCCATCGTGTTGGAGATTGTCCGCGAGATCTTTTGCCCTCGACTTTCCCTTGCACCACCAACCGCTCAATGGAATCCTCATTACGAGTGATGTGCCCGAAGAACTTGAGGATTCGTAATTGGACTGTTGACGATAGTCTCTCCTTGATGTTAAGCTCTTTCAGGATCGAAATGTTGGTACGGTGCGCGGTCCACGGAATTCTGAGGAGACATCTCCAAAAAAAGTTGAAATAAAGAAATACAAATTGATCGGTCTTAATACAGAATTTTCTTTTGCGTTTTCGATACTGAAACTCTGGAATAAACTCTAAAATAATTTTTTAACATGTTCTTAATTTTATTTAAAAAAATACATACCGTTGTTTAAATTTGGTATCACCCGGCCTAGACGGTTTTTAGTAAACGCACACAATGGAATAGATAAAGTTTGCACATAAATTCAACGTTGTCAGACATTCGTGATAAGCTGGTTTGCTTAGCCAACCTCCTTACCTGACGACTGTTTGTTACACGTATACGTATTTTCCAAGATTATATCATCCCGTTCTTTGGTTTTAAATACAGGGTGGCCCATAAGTCCTTTGATATGAAAAAAAAATTATTAAAATAAAACTAATTACATTATGAATTAAATTTTTATTTACATAAAAAGCTTAAAAAACGGGAATTATTTTTTGAAAATAACATCTCCTAAATGTAATCCGTTGCGATCACGGCACTCTTGCAAACGACGTCTAAAATTGTCGATGACTGCGCGGCACGTCACTGCTGAAATGCTTGTCATTTCTCTGCGGATGTTTTCTTTTAGGGCCTCAATTGACCGCGGGTTTGTGTCGTATACTTTAGCCTTAAGGTAGCCCCACAAAAAAAAATCCATCGGGGTCAGATCTGGACTACGTGGAGGCCAGGAAATGTCTCCTCTCTTAGAGATAACTTTGCCAGGAAAAAGTTGACGGATAACGGGCATAGCAGTGTTAGAGGTGTGAGAAGTGGCCCCATCCTGTTGAAACCACGTCCTGGCATTAAGGCCTGAAAAGTTTTGCAATTCTGGTATGAAAAACTCTTCGATCATAGCCACATATCGCTCCGACGTAACAGTAACTGCGCGCCCTCTGCCATCCTCAAAGAAGTAAGGCCCTAGGATACCATGGGCTGACATAGCGGCCCAAACAGTCACTTTCGGACTATGTAAGGGCTTCTGATGCTTAAGTTTTGGATTGATGGGGCTCCAATAGCGGCAATTTTGTTTACTAACATGCCCGTTAAGATGGAAATGAGCCTCGTCAGAGAACATTATGTTATTGAAGGAAGTAAACCGATTCAACATTTCATTCGCATAATTTTGTCTTTGAATACCGTCAGTTTCCTTTAATTCTTGAACTAACTGAATTTTGTAAGGGTGCATATGTAAATCTTTCTTCAAAATCCGTTGTAACGATGTCCTGGATACGTTTAATGCTCTGGCGCGCTTACGAGTTGACTGTGTCGGATTTTCGCGAATAGACTGTGTCACTGTGTCTATGTTTTGTTCCGTACGTGACGTCCTTGGGCGACCCAACCGCGGCTTATCTAACGTCGAACCGGTCTCCTCGAACTTAGCAACCCAGTTCTTAATCGTTTGAAGAGTTGGAGTGTCGTCAAAGTTGTGTAAACCTTTGTGTTCTCGAAATTTACGCCGCGCAACGGTTGCCGAATTGTCGTTTTTATAAAACTCGCGCACACAAAACGCACGGTCCGCTCCGGTAAAACGCTCCATCGCGACTAAATTCCCAGAAACCGAAGTTACTCCCCCCGCTTCCCCTGCACCGCTCACGCGCGCCCTGTTCGTTTTATTCAAATTTTACTTTTCAAAGGACTTATGGGCCACCCGTATATGTATTTTTAAGTGGAAACTTCATCATTATTTGTTAATTCGATGGCATAGAAATTACACTCGAAAAAAGAGCCTAGTATGTAATATCGGGTGCATGCATACCTACATATGTTTTTTGGCTCCTTATTGATAGCTTAAAGCTCACTTTGTATTGTTTATCAATGAATAACGCGTTCGCTCACTTTGAAACACGACGTCAAAGTACCAATACTATCTAACAACTGACTTGTCACTGAGTCAAGAACGACCAACTTAGCCGCAGTAAAATAAACAAGATCATGGTAAAAATATTTTAAATTATAATTCACTAATTTTAATTTAAATAACTTTTACGAGACTCTTTTGCGACGACGAAAACTGTAGAGTTCGAAACATCGGTAATAATATATATAATTAATATAATAAACGCGAAATAAAACCGCAAAAGTTTTATTTTTATTGTTGACTGGTCAGAGCCCATAGATATCAACAACGAAAATACCGCCACCTAGCTTGACAAATGAGTTCTAAGTCTCGGTTTTCTAGTACAACGGCTGGCCCGCCCTCCAAACCGAAAGGCATCACTGCTTCACGATAGAAATAGGCAGGGTAGTGGTACCTACCCGTTCAGACTCACAGCACGTCCTACCATCAGTAAAAGTAGTATTAATTATGTCTCCGACACGAAACACCGAAGAAAATACTAATTTACATAAATTAAACTTTGCAAGGTTTTTTTAAAATACTTTATCTATTCTTTCATTGAGTAAACGTTAAGATTAGAAGAAATATTGTCTAGATATCGAAGGACATTGACAAAAACTCGATATGAGTACACCTTTTAATATAATTATTATTATCGACCAGAAGTGAGGTAGTTAACAAAAAGAAATAAATAACACAGAACTGGCCTAATTATATTTCACTGAATTAACAAAACTTCTAACAAAATGGTTTCAATTTACTATTAACGAAAACTGTTAAAATTACACAAGTCCCAAACAAGTTTCAACAAGAACCGCACACGCGAACGCCATGCACAAAAAAGAGGCAAAGGCGCAGCGAGGGATCGTTTTTATAGTTTTAGCGCTGGCTCTCGGTCGGGGGTTGCCTGGATTCGGTAACACGGCCGTTCCTGATGGCGAGGCGTCCTCGACCGCTTCATCTCTCAGCAGAAGCATATCTCTTCCAGCTACGTCAGAGCTTGCATCAACAAGGTCACCCTCTGTAACGTAACAAAAAAAAATTACACCCAGACCTTAATGCTCTAAAACTTTCTAAAATTTAGAATCCCTACTACAGATGCAAGCGTGCACTCTTACATATGCAGCGAGGACGAGCCAAAAATAAACATTTGAAGTGAGAAGAATGGATATCGCACAACTGTCCCAAACTGCGCAATTTGAAACACCTGCACGATTCCTTTACTGAGTTAGCCCGTACAGGAAACGTCTAAAACAGTAGCGCGCTGTTGTCTGCAATATTCACCGATACAGATACTGAACATTACAGACACAACACAGCTAAACAGTAGGGACGCAAAATCCGGCCGAATCCGCATCTAACCATACTGCTCAAAAAATAAACGGGAAGTAAAGCACCGTCGTGCCCACCTCAACCTCAAAAATGGGAAGTAAAGCACCGTCGTGCCCACCTCAACCTCAAAAATGGGAAGTAAAGCACCGAAGTGCCCACCTCAACCTTCACATATTAATTTCGAAGAAAAGGCTGCATGTCACCGGGGTCCACTCGTAAGGATGATGTGGAAGCAGGGCAGCCGTCCCAGCTCCAGTCTGCTCCCACGATGCGAGGCTGCACCACGTGTGGCGGACGTCCCGCTCGACCGTCCTGATAGATAATCCGTTGGGTAGTCCGCAGCAGCAGGCCGCAGACTAAGCGACATCGCCCTCTGCGTCACTGCCAGTCGTACAGCACGGTGCAGTCGGCGGCATGCGAGCAACACGTGCAGTATGCACGTCAGAAGTAGGTGAGCGCGCGCATGCAGCGGCACGCGAGCAACACGTGCAGTATGCACGTCTGAAGCAGACGAGCGCGCGCAGTTACGGCACGCGAGCAGTGCGCGCAGTCTGCACGCCAGAAGTGAGAGAGCGCGCGCAGCCAGTGGCACGCGAGCAGTGCGCGCAGTATGCACGCCAGAAGTAGATGAGCGCGCGCAGGCAGCAGCACGCGAGCAACACGTGCAGTATGCACGTCTGAAGCAGGCGAGCGCGCGCAGTTACGGCACGCGAGCAGTGCGCGCAGTCTGCACGCCAGAAGTAAGAGAGCGCGCGCAGCCAGCGGCACGCGAGCAGTACGCGCAGTATGCACGTCAGAAGTAGATGAGCGCGCGCAGGCAGCAGCATGCGAGCAACACGTGCAGTATGCACGTCTGAAGCAGGCGAGCGCGCGCAGCCAGCGGCACGCGAGCAGTGCGCGCAGCCAGCGGCACGCGAGCAGTGCGCGCAGCCAGCGGCACGCGAGCAGTGCGCGCAGCCAGCGGCACGCGAGCAGTGTGCGCAGCCAGCGGCACGCGAGCAGTGCGCGCAGTATGCGCGCCAGAAGTAGATGAGCGCGCGCAGCCAGCGACACGCGAGCAGTGTGCGCAGCCAGCGGCACGCCAGCAGTGCGCGCAGTATGCGCGCCAGAAGTAGATGAGCGCGCGCAGCCAGCGACACGCGAGCAGTGTGCGCAGCCAGCGGCACGCGAGCAGTGCGCGCAATATGCGCGCCAGAAGTAGATGAGCGCGCGCAGCCAGCGGCACGCGAGCAGTGTGCGCAGCCAGCGGTACGCGAGCAGTGTGCGCAGCCAGCGGCACGCGAGCAGTGTGCGCAGCCAGCGGTACGCGAGCAGTGTGCGCAGTCTGCACGGCTCTGCGCTCTCCTGCTGGAGCACGGCGCCGACTCGCTACTGACCTCACACGTCGGCGACAACGCCCTGCGTCTGGGAACAAATCAGACAGAAGGCGCCTCCATTGTCAAAGTTTAGATAGTACCTGCAATGCTCCAATAACCCTGTTCGTCACGCCTTCCATCTGCTGACCAGCACTGCTACACACACCCGCCGATTTGCATGACGCTGTTCCAGGGTACTCAAGTGCACATGCGTCACCCCCTTCGACGGAAACCGTTGCTGCTGGTGGCAAAAATAACTGCGCTTGGCGTTCGGTACAAGAGTGCGACAGCGTATTGCGATTAGACGGTACCGGTAAAGTGGTCCCTAATCTCACGATCTCACGAGTATAATTATGTTCTAAACAACGGTTCCACGGAACTATGCCAGGAGAAATCCTGCGGCGTAGGTGTCTTGCTCTTCCTACACACAGCACGATCGCGACGATAATAATTGCAACAAACTCCTAAATCAAGAATTCGAGCGGTCATGACAGCGTCAATGAGAATGATCACGCTTGTATTTTCTAGATCGACGTCCCGTCATATTTCAAAAGCACGTGGATTTATCCCAATTCTGATATTATCGACCAGAAGTGAGGTAGTTAACAAAAAGAAATAAATAACACAGAACTGGCCTAATTATATTTCACTGAATTAACAAAACTTCTAACAAAATGGTTTCAATTTACTATTAACGAAAACTGTTAAAATTACACAAGTCCCAAACAAGTTTCAACAAGAACCGCACACGCGAACGCCATGCACAAAAAAGAGGCAAAGGCGCAGCGAGGGATCGTTTTTATAGTTTTAGCGCTGGCTCTCGGTCGGGGGTTGCCTGGATTCGGTAACATTATTTAATTTGCTATCTACTAACAGTTTGTAAAATAACAATGAATTCCTTAAACTCCCGTCTGGCTCATTATGTCTGAAAATCGTAATCACCTCCGTCCGTGATCTTCATCTTCACCATGTTCAGACGTTAATTACATTCGTGACGTAGACAACCGCTCGTTACGGTGTGAATAACACTATAAACCGTCATTTTGGCACGGCTCATGGTAATGCGGTAATGGTACCCTCAATATTAACTCACGAGGTATAAGCAGTGTTCTCTATGTCAAACCGGTACGATGAACTTTTTTTTATTGCCCTTGTAGGCAGACGAGCATACGGCCCGACTGATGTGGAGTGGTTACCGTCGCCTATAGACTTCAGCAATGCCAGGGGCAGAGTCAAGCCGCTGCCTAGCGCTTAATACTCTCGACAAGCCTCTTTTAAAGAAGGACTACTTCTTCGACTACTAAATACCTTTATTTGTATTGAAGGACACAATTTAGCATAATTTTATCATTACGCCTTGTTGAAGCTGTAAAGCCCACTGCGCTACTAGCAAGCCCTTCACCCTTAGGAAAAAAGAAATTTCACTTTGGAAATTGTCGGCACGGGTGGATTCTAAGGAGCTAGATATTTGAGAATTAAAACAAATCGGAGTCCTTTTGGGGAGTTTGCTAACAAGAGCCCTAGCAAAAGCAACGCTTCGCAGAATCTACCACCAAATCGGAACCGCGACTGAGAAGATCCGGCAAGAAACTCAGGTGGGCTAACTTATGTGCTTGTCATTCGTCGACATTTGAACATAGTACTAGCTACCCTCAATTTCTCTATTATTTAAAATGATTTCTAGACTTTAGTGTTTCAGTTTTGAGTTTGATTATTTGATGTTCATGGGATCCGGTAACCACCAGTTGGGCTGTGAACTCGTCCTACTTAAGAATTAAAAAAAACGCTATTTTATCTTTCAGAAGGCTTGACTAATTAATTCGCCATACTAATATGTAAGATGGCCTATCTAACGATACCTTCAATAACCCCTACAATAAATAAAATTAGGCCAAAATGAGGGAATGAAAACAGGACCTTTTTGATTATAAATATAATCTTTATTAATACTACGTTCTTTGTTGCCCTTACAGCGTATTTAATCGAAATATTGACACCAATATTACAATCGGAAAAAAAATCGAATTGCTTTTGACAGTGCAAGGTGCGGTTGTGACTGCGATATCGTTTTTGATACGATGCATATTGCATAAATACCTGGCGGGATTGGACGGGAATATTTTTCAAAGTATTTCGAGATATTTCCAAGAGCCACATAAACGGAATACCTGTCGTTATTTGTACACTACCATTTGTATGAGACTCGAATTCAAATTCGAAACGTGCGATAATCAACTTACTTTTGTACGCAGTATTTATTAATCGACATATTTAATTTGTCTGTTGTGATAAAAGATTGACATTTTTTCCCCATACCTATTCGCCGGTACCTGAAACAGCATGGTACCTGAATGTACACGTACCGTCACAAATAGAGAGTGATGGAGAGGTCTCTCAAAAGCCGCAACCAAGCATTAAGACATACGTAACCACGACCACTCCGCCAGGAGTGTACGACTGAGAAGAAGAATTCGCTGGTAACCTAAGGAACAGCTCCTCCAGTTACGCCCAGACGAGTAGGTGAATTCACGAGCTCAACCTGAGAGAATTTGCTAACACTAGCCCTAGCAAGAGCAGAGTCTACCACAGGATCGGAATCGGGACCCACTGAGAAGATCCGGCGAGAAAATCAGTGGGCTGTGTTATGTTCAATATAATAACGCGTTTAGGGTGCTGGTGGTGCTGCCCCGCTTTTGTAGCGCATCAGGGATGTTTGCAGACGCGCACATAGATTGTTTTTACGCTACCATGCGTAAGAGGTGTGCATCTCTGGTAAGCAGAGTGAGGGCCAGCTCCAACAGTATCCTTAGCATGATCGCAATCAGGCTGGACTGTGTATACATGGGTCGCTGTGGTGTCATCTCCCATGGGATGTTACGACAGTAATTCATTGTGATGTAAATATAACTACTAACATAGGTCTAAGTCTTATTAACAATTTATATGAGTCATGGTTACTTGCAATAAAAACATTATTATTATTATTATTATTATTATGGGCTAATTTGCTCGTCAAACTCTTCATCGTAATCGACGAGTTCGACGAGGACGGTGACCTGTGCTTGAGAGGCCTAAAAGCACCGAGAGTGAATCTGGGGGATCTGACAAAACTTGTTTCGGGCGACGGAGACTTTGCGTTGCCCCGTCGCGGTCTGATAAGAAAATATTGACATTGGGGCCGGATAGGTGGTCGTAGGACCTCTTGTGAGTTCGCACGGGTAGGTACGATCATCCCTACCTATTTCTGCCGTGAAGCAGTAACGCGTGGAGCAGCCGTTGTAACTACCTAGTCAGGTCATAAGTATAGTCACACAGTAAAAACTTTTCTTTTAGAATGCTGGCCACAAAAAAGTTTATTGAACCCGAATTTCGAATTGTTCATGAAAATAAAAATAGTATACATTTAGAATTTTACTCATTTTTAAATATGGAGTGGACGCTTAAAGAAGACCGTGTTGCAGTTATTGCGTTGCATCGTTGCGGTTACGCGCCAATTCAAATTTTTAACATACTGAAAATTTTGAATATAACCAAAAGATTCGTTTATCGTACCATCAAACGATACAATGAAGACTCTAGTGTAGATGACAGGTCAAGAAGTGGTCGCCCTCGGTCTGTTAGGATTCCAGCAGTGATAAAAGCTGTGAAGGCGCGAATTCAAAGAAATCCCAAACGTAAGCAGAAACTGTTGGCCCTTCAGATGGGGTTAAGCAGAACCACGGTGAAAAGGGTGTTAAATGAAGACTTAGGGCTTCAGGCATATCCAAGAAAAACAGGAAATCGTTTGAATGCTCGTCTAATGGACCTGAGACTGAAGAGATGCCGCGCTTTGTTGAAGCGGTACGCGGGAAAAAAATATCGGGAAATTCTTTTTTCGGATGAAAAAATTTTTACCGTAGAAGAGAGCTACAACAAACAAAATGATAAAGTGTACGCACACAGTAGTGAAGAAGCGAGCAACCGTATTCCGCGTGTCCAACGAGGTCATTTTCCATCCTCGCTCATGGTATGGTTGGGAGTTTCTTATTGGGGCTTAACAGAGGTACATTTTTGTGAGAAAGGTGTAAAAACGAATGCAGTTGTGTATCAAAATACAGTCCTGACGAACCTTGTGGTACCTGTTTCTCATACCATGTTCAATAACAGGCACTGGGTATTCCAACAAGATTCGGCGCTAGCTCATAGAGCGAAGAGCACACAAGACTGGCTGGCGGCGCGTGAAATCGACTTCATCCGGCACGAAGACTGGCCCTCCTCCAGTCCAGATTTGAATCCGTTAGGTTACAAGATATGGCAACACTTGGAGGAAAAGGCGTGTTCAAAGCCTCATCCCAATTTGGAGTCACTCAAGACATCCTTGATTAAGGCAGCCGCCGATATTGACATGGACCTCGTTCGTGCTGCGATAGACGACTGGCCGCGCAGATTGAAGGCCTGTATTCAAAATCGCGGAGGTCATTTTGAATAAACTTTAGTGTCATAAGAATCTATGTTTTGTTAAGTTCATTTTGGTATATGAATGGTTACATAATGAATAAACTTGTTTCAATTATTTTACATTAAACATGTGACAGAATTTATGACCTGACTATGTATACTGAGGCCTTAGAACTCTTATCTCAAAGTGGGTGGCGGATTTACGTTGTAGATGTCTATGGGCTCCAGTAACCACTTAACACCGGGTGGGCTGTGAGCTCATCTACGCATCTAAGCAATAAAAAAATAAAAAATAAAAATAGTAGTTCAAATCGACTGATGCTTAAACTATAGAGTACAATAGTCTCATCATCTATCATCACCGCTGGGCAAAAGTCTCCTCCATTATCAACCAGGTCTGCCCTGTCGTTCTGGCTATGTTCATATTCCCCCCCCCCCCCCCCATTAATATGAAAGTTTTGTACGTTAGGAATTACGTAACTCAACCGCGTAGCTTTTTTTTTTTTTTTTTTTTTCCGGGCCGAGGGCCGAACCTCCTACGAGGTCCCCGCGCCTAGGGGGCGCGCGGGGTATGTGAGACTCAACGATCTGCAGGTGTTGAGAGCAGACCGCGGGCCCAAGGAATTTAGGGCCCACCCACTAAACGACTCCCCTGCACTCTTACACCCGGCGTCCGATCTCCGTCCGGGGTCAAAACCCGGTCAGAGTAGGGGGGTTCCCGCGGTCAACACTACAACCAGACACGCGGCGCCATCCCGAGGACGCCCGACCGACGGGTCGTCGAGGCGATAGTCGACGACCAACGACGTCAGTCTCCGCGGTACGGCGGCCCTTCAGGCCGCCCGGGCGATGCCGCTGGTGTTCCGGGATACCCCGCTGGGCCAGAACCAGCCTGCCGGGTCGGAACGCGATACACCGCCGACCGGGTTGCTCTTCCACAGTATGTTCGGCGACGACAGCGACGACGAAAATGCGAACCGCATCGCAGTCCGCAGCCGCCGACGCGTCGTCCCGTCCTCCTAGTGCCAGCGCGCTAGAGTGACGGTAGCGTGCGACGCAGTCTCAGCCCCCTTAGGTCGCCCCGTGACCATCACCGGGAGGAGACTGCCTCCTCATAGGGGCCGGAGCTGGACAAACGCCCTCCTCCGACCCCCGGCTCGACGGCGGCGGCACGGCGCCGAGAGGGAGGAAGAGTTCTCCCTCTCCCGTTCCACCGCCTCAACCGCGTAGCTTAGCTTAAAGCTTAACGGATTAGGTTGGAATTTAACACTAAAACATTTAGTAACATTCTGGTTTAATACATAGGAAATTTTTCGTAATGATAAGTTAAAAGATGTATCTATGCAATATGTTGTAGTAAATACGACAGTATGAGCACTAATTCATGATTCTACCAGTACTAAAGAATTTACAAATGATTTGGTAGTTAATGGACCAGAGTATGATGCAAGCCACTCTTTATCCCGAGATAATGTAATGTGTTTTAGGCGACTACATTACAAATTAAAAACGGATGCAACAATGAGATACATCTGGTACACATTATGAATATTTCTGAAAGATACGATGATTTCAAATCGAAGAAAGATTTATAAAACTAATAATTATTTTTTCTTGTGACACTTCGAAGCAATTCTTTGCTGTTTTTAAATCTCACCACGAAGCAATCACGACAAAATTCTACCCTAATAGATGACTCAATAAGCACAGGGTAAAATATATGTCATCAATTTAATATCTCTCGCAATAAATACAATTTAAAATCGACAACGACTCGTGGTAACATCTCAGAGATTGCACCATCACTACTGTTCAAACTATTTGTATATTGCAATCACTTTGTGGAGCAGACGAGGACAAAACCTATGGATATTGATTATAAATCTTTTGCCTTCTTTATCTAATATACTCGTATTAATACCGTACCATTTGGGTTTGGAATGAGCTCCCCTCCACGGTGTTTCCCGAGTGCTATGAAAAATCCTTCTTCAAACGAGGCTTGTGGGCAAAAAATATTTAAAAGACATTTTATTGAAGCCCCAGATTATATGAATTTCGTTATTGAGTATTTGTGTTTTAAAAAAGATTAGACCAATTCCAAAACTAATTTAGTTTTATTAATACAAGAACAAAAAAGCATTGACAATCGAGTTTCATTTTAAATATTAAAGCATCGCTACCCTGACCACATAATTCCCGGTGTATTCGTATCAAGTGACGCAACAATTCCGTTCTTAGTTTCATAAGTAAACACGAATCTGAAGCATTGTAAAGAACGACTTTCATAATGAATGAATCCGGCTGTTCGGAAAGAGTTAGAAATTAGTGCCTACAAAGAAACTACAGAAACAAAACTTGAAAAAATTTCTTCCCACTATAAGAAATGAATGAAGCACTTCAAGCGGCCAATGATCGGAGGCGCTGGAGGGAGATTACAAGAAAATCCTTTCGAAATATGATGGTCACAACCCTCAACAGCGAGGAGGAGATAAGAAATGATAAAATCCAGTCGATTGAAATCGGACCTAAAAATAATAATTTCTTGTACTGGGCTCAAACCGGAGCTCACAAAAAATATGTCCATTATGTCTTTAAGTTTATATTTCAACATCATGACGAAATCAAAGGATCATCCCCGCAACCATCACCAAACGAAACCGTCAAATCGACTGCGTCATACCTGACTCTAATAATATTTTATTGGGTGCAGTAAAAAGCATTAGTAATTTATAAAAAAAAAACCTGTCGTCGTTCGAAAAGGTCTTCGTCGTATATCTCCGGTGTCAGTTTGAGAGAGGTCTACATCCAGCGCGTTCCTGCGACCTGTGTCACTGCTATTTGTTCATACCCTCATCAAGTCATATACTAGCGACCCGCCCTCGGTTCGCTTCGGAAACATTAAATTTTACTATTGATGATAGCTGAGTCCCGCGATTATTGTCGTACCGCGGGTGACGCTCCGGAAAGACACATAGATAATTTATTTATTTAAGGATTACCGGCAGGGTTTACAGTAAGACATAAAATAACATTGACATGTATAGAGCAATTGATAACTGCAACTCTAATTAGAGGCAATCACAGCATGCATTACATTAATATATCAATAGAGATTTAACAATACTATTAATAATAATAAAAAATTAAAAACAAAAGAAAGACACCAAGGACAGTAATACCCGAGTACTCAGACCAAGGCTGAGGCTGAGGTTCAACAACAACTTTTTATAATTTTGTTCTTGAATATTGGAAGGGAATCGCCAAATATGTCAAGGTTTTCAACTTTTCTGACTATATTATTATAAATGTTAGTTAGACGAGGAGTAGGTAATGACAACTGATCGTCGATAACTTATAATCATGTACCCATATTAAATTGCCGAACGTGGGCTCATGGCACATCTCAAAAAGTCAATTAAAGTCTTTGTAAATTTCAAATTTACGGAGAGCTATTCAATTACTCAAAAGACATGGCTTTGGCCTAGTTACAACAAAAGGCGTGGTTGTATGGGCTTCTCATTCCTTTAGCTGCCCAATAGGAAAAATTAAATAGACAGTTAATGTAATATTAATAAAACAATGCCAGCAATTACGGACGCGAATCCATTTTATTATTGATCCAACGAAAAAGCCTTCGCTAATTGTTTAAGCAATTCTTGTTTAAGCCAATTTAACCAGTTTAAGAAATTCAAACAATACTTCTTTGATGAAATAAATAAATTTGCACTTATAATAATAATATTAAGTCTTTTTATTTCCTCTTTTACAATCATGGATGGATATACTATTACATTTTACAACAAATTTTACTTTTATTAGTAAGTTAGGTTAGATTATGTTAGTAATATAAGTACGTGTATTAAAGTAATTAAAAATTAACATGAAATCCCGATTTGGGTAACGGCCTCCTCCAAAGATACCCATTTTTGTTTGTCTTATGCTATGAAGTACCAGTTTATGCCAGCGGATCTTTTCAGATCGTCTTCCCAGCGGGCTAAATGTCTCTCCTTCTCTCTCTTGCTTAGTAGTCTTTTCTACTGGGTCACTGTGGTCCACCTTCTGTCAGACATTCTAGCTACATGTCCAGCCCAATACCATTTCAGGTTTCAGGCTCACTGGTAGTAGGACCTCTTGTGAGTCCGCACGGGTAGGTACCACCACCCTGCCTATTTGTGCCGTGAAGCAGTAATGCGTTTCGGTTTGAATGGTGGGGCAGCCGTTGTAACTATACTTGAGACCTTCGAACTTATATCTCAACGTGGATGGCGCATTTACGTTGTAGATGTACATGGACTCCAGTAACCACTTAATACTATGTGGGCTGTGAGCCCGTCCATCTATCTAAGCAATAAAAAAAAAGAAACTTTTAGTGCCAAGGTCACAGCGTTTTTTGTACTTAACTTATGATAAACACACAACAGTTATGTTAGCAACAAATCATAATGTCGTTTTGCCGCAAAATGTACCATAGTGCACGCACGCACACTCGAAAAACATTACCCTCCCCCGAGGTAATTGGATCAAAATGGACCGACAAGGAAACCACTATAGCACTCCACCGTTACAATTACAAACGGAATGGCTTTTGTGCGTTAGAAAGAGTCTCCCAGTTAGGATTTAATCAAAGTCACACAAAGCGAAAAAGGCGAACATTTGAAGCAGAGATACAAATGCAATACTGAAGCTATTACGTATTATGTTTTCTTACGGGAACATTCTGGGGCACAAAGAACACTCCAGTTCTTTGTTTGATTTCGAATGGGATTTGAGTACGCGCAATTAAAATTCAGAAACTGAGTGAACAGAGACAGTATTTTCACTGTTTTTTTTTTATAGAGCTATGGGCTAACGAACTTATAAACACCACCGAAATAAACCAAGAAGGCAGTATTATTATTTTATTGTTGCATAGATGGGGGAACGAGCTCACAGCCCACTTGGTGTTAAGTGGTTACCGGAGCCCATAGACATTTGCAACCTAAATTCGCCACCCACCTTGAGATATGAGTTCTAAGGTCTCAAGTATAGTTACAATGGCTGCCCCGCCCTTCAAACCGAAACGCATTACTGCTTCACAGCACAAATAGGCAGAGTAGTGGTATCTACCCGTGCGGACTTACAATACGTCCGACCACCAGTAATAATTGCTATGAAGATCACTTACGATCTGTTCTAAAATCAGATATTTGTTCATGGACCTAACAGAACAAGGTGGCGGGGCGATATCTCTCTTTTTTTCGGTTGACTAAGTCTTAAATAGTAACTATTTTTATCTATGAGAGGACAACCCATTGAGACAGCTCACTGAGTTTCTCGCCGAATATTCTTAGTGGGTCGCGATTCCGATCCGGTGGTTGATTCAGCGAAGCACTGCTATGGCCGGTTTTGGCAAACTCTCTCAAGTTAAGCCCACCTATCCGTCCGCGCGAAGCTGCAATATATCCTTAGGCTACCAGCAAATAGGGAGGAAATAAAAATATATGTGTGTGAAGACATTATTATTATTCGAATCGCAAACGCGGGAGTGCGAATTTACTTGAGAAAGCAAGGTAAGAATCATGAATTTGAAATGAGATGTAACTTCTGTATATTTACATACAAACATGTTACCCAAAATGAATTAAATCATATTTTCTGAATTAAACCGTCATGTTTTCAATATGGCAGGTAGCTGGTATCTGATGGAAAATTTATGAAAAACAACTTACATTCGACTTGATTCTTAATCGGCTTTCACAAGCATCCTTCAAATAACTTCAAAGGAATTACCTTCGACAAGGAGAGCAACTTTTAAAACAAAATTTAAATAAATTTGTTGACATAGTCGTCCAAGTACCAGCAAGCCTCGGGATTTATTTATTAAAAGTGTCCTCAAGAAGAAACTGCATCTAAATTATTACAACTTTATAACCGACCTACGAATGGAGTCGATTAAGGACTTGTTAATTCTGAAGATATGAGCTATGCCAAAAATTATTTGGATTGTATAGGACCTAGTTGCTAAATAGCATGTAGCAGATTCAACGTCAACAACAACTATAGATTGACAGTTATAGCAACGACATAATAGTTACTTATCTCTTTTTTTTTAATATATATTTGTACACACAGCTGTTAGAAAAGAAACGTCAATAAGGATACAGAGTACAAGGGCACTACTTATTTCATGCTGAAATCTCTTCCAGTAGGCCCGCAAAAGGAAAGAAGAATTAAGAACACAAACCTAGTGCATACAGTAAACATTACATATAATAATATATACATATTACAAGATACAAAACAATATATATACATACAAATACACACACACACACACACATACATATATATAACATACACACATATACTTACTTTATATTATAATACATTATACAAATATATATAAATTATTTAAGATGGTAAGGATAAATAATGTTCCTTAACAGATTTCTTGAATGCTGCTATGGTTTTGCACGCTCGTATGCTTGGAGGGAGGGAATTCCAAAGTATAACTGCTTGTACAGAAAACGATTTTGCGTAAGCATGTGTTTTATGAACAGGGCAATTGAGGAGAGTTTTAATGTGGGTTCTACAAGGAGCAATGGAGGGACGGGCATAGGTAAAGCGATCACGTAAATATTGTGGGTAGTTAGGATTATGTAGGATATTAAATAGGAAGCACAACATTCTAGTATTTCTGCGGAAACGGACTGGGAGCCACTTGAGCTTTTTGCGAAATTCAGAAATATGATCATATTTTTTGAGACCAAAAATAAAACGGATGCACAAATTTTGCAAACGCTCAAGCTTATTGAGAAGCTCCTCAGTGGCATCCAAGTAGCAAGCATCAGCGTAGTCCAAAATGGGTAAAATGAGACTATGGGCAAGAGAAATTTTAGTTTCCAAAGGCAAAAAATATTGGAGACATTTGAGTGAATGGAATGCAAAGTTAACTTTACTGCTAACATTGTTAACCTGCTCATTCCAGCTTAAGAAAGAGTTAAAAGTAACGCCAAGGTTTTTAACAGTTTCACTAAAGACAATCGGTTGGCCATTCAATTTGAGAGATCCAATTGCAGAATGATTTAATGCACGAATAGCATATCTACTACCAATTATGATGGCCTGTGTTTTGTTGGCATTGAGTAAGAGTCCATGAGACGTTGCCCATTCATGAATGTTTTCCAAATCACAATTAACATCCTTGACTGCTCTATCAATTTCACTAGGTGCGCAGTGATGGTAAATTTGCAAATCATCTGCATAAAGATGAAAATTTGAGGATATCAAAGTAGTGACTGTGTTAATAAACACTGAGAAAAGAAGAGGAGAGAGAACACCACCCTGAGGCACGCCAGCATCAACAGCAACCCAGTCTGAGAAGGATTCATTTTGACGTGTGCGTTGTGAACGGCCTCGAAGATATGAATCAAACCACCTTAGGGCAGAAGTAGTAATGTTATGGGATCGAAGAATACCGAGCAGGATATCGAGATCCACGCAGTTGAATGCGTTACTGAAGTCAAGCAGTACAAGAATGGTTAGGGATTGGTTTTCAATTGCCCATCGAATGTCATCTGTCACTTTCAGCAACGCAGACACCGTGCTGTGTCCCGATCGGAAACCTGATTGAAAGTTGCTAAGAATATTATTGGAGAGGAGGAAATTTTGTAGTTGCTTGTGAACAATGTGCTCCAACACTTTCGAGAGAAAAGGAAGTATAGAGATAGGACGATAATGTGACAAAGACGAAGGATTGCTGGTTTTAGGTAAAGGGATAATATTAGCGGATTTCCAGGATTTAGGAAAGGATCCAGATTGTAAGGAATGGTTAATTATGTTCGTTAAACAAGGAAGTAGTATATCAAGAATGGGGATAAGCATTTTAGAGCACAAGTTGTCACTACCTACAGCATGGGAAGAAATGGATAAAATAGCTTTACGAACATCATTGGTCGATACTGACTGAAACTTAAAGGAAGAATGTTTAGGCAAAGGGAGATTAAGTAACGTTTGCAAAGTTCTCGATTTACGACACTGATCAACTGAGAAAGAGGGTGTAGAAAAATGTTTGTTGAGTGCGTTTAAATCGAGACCGCCGCAGGACGTAGATGATGCTTTTCCTATGCCTACGGATTTTAAAAATTTCCATACATCAGAAGACTTACGATTTATGAGAGATTCATGGAAATGACGTCTCTTGGCATCTCGACATAGACGATTGCACCGATTACGTAATAGTTTATAGTATGTTAGATTACGCTCGGACGGTTGACGTTTTAGCCTCTTTCGAGCTTTATCTCGGCAGGCCATCCATTGCTTAATTTCAGGAGATAACCAAGGCGCTGGCTTATGTTTGATTTTGACACGCTTGATGGGAGCATGATGGTCGTATAATTCTAAAATCGACTCCGTGAAAAATGCTACCTTTCCATCTATATCCAATTCACTGAATAGCGGCCTCCAATCGATTAAGCCTGCATCACGTCTCAATGCCTCCATGTTAATGCCTTTGTAACTGCGAAGAAATAGAAACTCAGACTTACGCTTAGGAGCCCGCACACGGAGAGATAAGAAAATCAAGTCATGGTATGAAAATGAAGCGGTTATTTGACCATGAGTGTCAATACTACTAGAAGAAGATACCATCATCAAATCTAATAGAGAGGGAGTGCAATTTGGAAAATGATGAGTGGCTGAAACAGGCAATATCCTGAGATTATGAGAACTTAAACAGATAATAGTTGCTTAGATCGAAAATCATTCTTCAGCATGCAAGTATTAAAATCCCCCATCACAATAATATGATCGGCCAAAGAACAGTGATTAGACAGCAATTCATCAAGACATTCAAAATAATTAACACGAAGATTAGGACTGTAAAAAACACCTAGTAAAATTTTAGTGTAATGCAGTGTCAATTCGATTAAAAGATGTTCAGCGGATTCAGAATATTGAGATGGAGACACACTTACAATTCTGAACTCGATACCGCTTCGCAAATAGATTGCTACGCCTCCACAACCTTTACCCACTCTGTCATTACGAATTAATACAAAGCCGGGAATTGCGTATTGAACCGATGGAATGGATGGTTTAAGAAATGATTCAGAAATCAGTAAAGCGTCAAGAGTATTGCTGCTAATAGATGCCAGAAGATCTGAATAATGACGCGGAATACTTTGAACATTTACATGTGCAATATTTAGGTTGTTAGGGAACGAGGATAGTTCAGCAGAAATCTCATCGTGCAGATGTATTGAGGTACATGAATCATTGCCATCATCAGCACTCAAAAAACTGCTTTCAGACGAAGAGCAGGAGAAAAATGTTTCATAACTAAATAAATTATTATTCATAATAATATGGTAACTTAATAATATTAATAATAATACTTAAATAACATACACTATTAATATAATATAACAAAATGAAAATAATACAATTAATATAATAGGTAAACTAAAAACAAATAAACATGTATATAATATTACTCTTAATCAATAAACTAGCAATTAACTCCCGGCTCAACTGATCAATCAATAAACCTGGAAGAGATTTTTAACATGTGTTAATTACACAGAGTTAGACGTGTAGATAGATACATTAACATCAATGATTTAACTTACATGTTAACAAAAGAATAGCTCACAGTGTAGACAGTGACTTGCAAATGTGTTCTTAAATATGAATTTTTCTTCTTTTTTCTTCTTTTTTTTGTCTAAGCTGATGGTCTAGAGAGACCATATCAGCGTAACCTTCACTAATAGGTGAGCTCACGGAGCTCAAACCTGACGAGGTTACTAATACCAACCCTAGCAAAAGCCGTGCTTCGTAGAATCTACCACCAGATCGGAAACGTGACCCACTGAGAAGATCCGGCGAGAAACTCAGTGGGCTGTGTCTGAGGGTTAATTTACTTGTCGAGCCATTCGTCGCAAGCGACGGGTTCGACGAGAACGATGACCGGTGCTTGAGGTACCTAAAAGCACCCTTATCTCTGTTACTGATAGTCGATACCCAGTTTAGAATCCGGTTCAGAAGAGGGTTTTTGACTGATGATAGGGCTGGTTTTAAGCCCATACGGGTAGGTACCACAATCTCACTTATTTCTGCTGCAAAGCCGTCATCCCTTACATTAATTACTGGCAGTTCAAACACATGTCTCAAGGTGCTATTTTCCATATTTAATTAACGTACCACTGAATCTGAATACTATTTAGCTTTATCACATTCGAGTTGAAATTTCGACCTATCTTTGATTGCCTGATATAGACGTATTAATATGTGACAAAACAAAACCATATTATCATGTAAACATTGTGATTGGATCCTTACACGAGGTAATCAAAGTAGAGGAAAATAAACTAACAGGAAGCCCCGCCCGTTTTGTGCTGAAAAGTGTAAAGCTGGGAGCGGCTTAATCATCGTTAACTATGTACATGCATGTGTTAATTTTAACTGTCATTTTAGATGTGGCAATTTGAAATATAAATTTAATTCGATTACTATTTCTAGAAGCATTATATTAAGAAAGGTAATCAGTGCATACTACCGTTCAAAGAGTAAAAACGATTATATATTATTAAAATACAGCGCTTTTTTTATGGTAATGGTCATTTTAAAAGTGGTTTTACTTCAACCTAGAAAACCATATAAATGCAATCCTTTGCCGAGAAAACAGTAATGCGTTCCGACTTTAAGTACAAAAAAGCCATTTTTAAAAGAACAGGTCCTTTGACATTCACGTCGTCATAGTTTTGAATAATCATTAAAACTTAATCTGGTGCGCTAATTAGGGCTATCTAAAATTACGCAAAAAAGGAATAATGTTTTTTTTTATTGCTTAGATGGGTGGACGAGCTCATAGCCCACCTGGTGTTAAGTGGTTACTGGAGCCCATAGACATCTACACCGTAAATGCGCCACCCACCTTGAGATAAGTTCTAAAGTCTCAAGTATAGTTACAACGGCTGCCCCATCCCTCAAACCGAAACGCATTACTGCTTCACGGCAGAAATAGGCAGGGTGGTGGTACCTACCGGCGCGAACTCACAAGAGGTCCTATCACCAGTAAAAAAGCGCAATACCATATCCACAGATACCATACCTCGATATACGTGGGACGCAGCTATCTATTTGATGAGAGGATGGTGCCCGTTTGTAAACGTTCCCCCCCGTTCAGGAATTCGATTGAACTATTCGCTATTAGTTCTGACCCTACATGCCACCACTCGGCTGTTTTCATTTAACGACTTTCATTATCCGACGACTTGTTAATCCACTGTCAATATTGTTAAGTTTTCATTAGGTAAGTGTGCTCTTTAGTGAAGACAGTGAATTGGCCAATGTGGTGTAAGACGCCCTCTGGCTCGGTGGAGTTACGATGTATGGTGGTAAAATCTCTTGTGAGTCCGCACGGATAGGTACCACCACCCTGCCTATTTCTACAGGTTTGAAGGGTGGGGCAGCAGGTCGTAACTATACTGAGACCTTAGAACTTATCTCAAGGTGGGTGGCGCATTTATCTTGTAGATATCTATGGGCTCCAGTAACCACTTAACACCAGGTGGGCTGTGAGCTCGTCCACCCATCTATGCAATAGAAAAAAATGCAGGGCAGCTGGCAAGACTTGGATGAGAGAAGCCGAGGATTGTGCTCAGTGGCGTGCCATTGGAAAGATCCAATACTGGACTGCTATAGGCATGATGATGAGGGTTTTCATATAACTTGCATTGTGATCGTGACCGAAGGCAAGTAAGCTTCATTAGTTTCGAACGTTGCGAACAATTAAATGATAGGTGAGCCCGAACGCCAAGACCGTATTGTCACAGAATATGCGTTCCAATTTAAAAGGCCATTAAGTAATACAGTCGACGACAAGCATTGTACATGTAATATTATCCGTCTACTTAAGGCCAAATTAAAACAGATCAAATTAATTAATGCATATTGTACTAGTTACATAACGCTGTATTAAATGTTTTAACAGAGTTTTAGCAGAGATGGGTAGAGAGTCGTATACATCGTTGTAGATCAGGGGTTCTCAAACTTATTTTGTCTACTGCCCACTTTGAGAAAAAAATATTTTTTAGCGCCCTCATTTTTTCACATACTTAGAAATCACTATAGCGAGAGCACGGCCGGTGTCTAAGAGTCCTCCTAGATGAAATTAAAATCGACGCCCAAACTTCTTCACAACACTACCTTTTTTTTTTGGGTCTGTTACCGCCCCCCCCCCCCCCTTTAGGCCTGCAATGCCCACAATGGGGCGTTATCGCCCACTATGGGAAAGGCTATTGTAGATGAATAAAAACAAAACCTCTTCTTTGTTAACATAATAATTGAGACACATTTACCGAACGTACTCTAAGTACCTAAAATATGAGATCTGCTAAGAGATGGCATTAGCCGAATAAATTATATAGTTATTGCATAAATTTGCACGATACGTTGATTTAAAATTACTGTTACGGTTAATCTAGTGTCTATTAATTTCCCAAGTTTCTGTTACGCCGCTAAGAGTAACGCCATCTATCGCCGAATTGTCGAACGAATATCGAAGGATCCAGAATGCTAACGCCATCTTTTGACAGATAGCGGAAACTAGTACTAGAGAGGTGTAGAATATTCGCGATAATTCTAGGGATGAGGTATCGACTATAAAAGCGTTGTAGGGATGGCGCGCAGTCAGTCAGTAATCGGAACTACTCGAAGCGATACAGCGGAAGGATCACCTGAAGCGAAGCGGAACAAGTTTTAAAGTGTTTGTTGAGTGTTTTAAAGTGTTTAAGTGTTTTAAGTGTTGAATACCTCACTTTCAGCACCTGGTCCCTCGTTTGTTGGGGGTGGTCGGTGCGTTAAGCCGGCTTCTGCCCAACGTCGGGGGGCCTGACCGGGTGACGCGCCGTCTCTATACGGGGGTGGTGCGATCAATGGCCCTATACGGGGCGCCTGTGTGGGGCCAGTCCCTGGCCGCGGGGGTGGCGAAGCTGCTGCAACGGCCGCAACGCACCATCGCGGTCAGGGTCATCCGTGGTTATCGCACCATCTCCTTTGAGGCGGCGTGTGTACAGGCTGGGACGCCGCCTTGGGTTCTGGAAGCGGAGGCGCTCGCCGCTGACTATCAGTGGCGGGCTGACCTTCGCGCCCGGGGCGTGGCGCGTCCCAGCCACAGTGTGGTCAGAGCGCGGAGGGCCCAATCTCGGCGGTCCGTGCTGGAGTCATGGTCCAGACGGCTGGTTGATCCTTCGGCTAGTCGTAGGACCGTCGAGGCGATTCGCCCGGTCCTTGTGGATTGGGTGAATCGTGACAGAGGACGCCTCACTTTCCGGCTCACGCAGGTGCTCACTGGGCATGGTTACTTCGGTGAGTTCCTGCACCGGATCAGAGCCGAGCCGACGGCAGAGTGCCACCATTGTGATTGCGACTTGGACACGGCAGAGCATACGCTCGTCGCCTGCCCCGCATGGGAGGGGTGGCGCCGTGTCCTCGTCGCAAAAGTAGGAAACGACTTGTCGTTGCCGAGTTTTGTGGCATCGATGCTCGGCGACGACGAGTCGTGGAAGGCGATGCTCGACTTCTGCGAGTGCACCATCTCGCAGAAGGAGGCGGCGGGGCGCGTGAGAGACGCACAATCCCGCCGCCGTCGAGCGGGGGCCAGGGAGGCGGATCTCGCCCAAGCCCTGGCCCTCTAAGTGTTTCGGGTCACCCCTCATATGTCGTTCTGGGGACCGGCCAGGGGGGCCTAAGAAGACGACGTGCAAGCTGCTCTGCACGCGTTTTACGCAAGAGCATCCGGGTGATGGAAGGCCGGCTATCCTCGACCCACGCTGGTTCTGGTCCAGCGGGGTATTCCGTAGGATAGCTCACTCTAACCGGCGCCATCTAGGCGGGCTTCGGATAGCCTGCCGACCGAGAGGGCTGGTGGTCGTGGCGCCGACGACCGCCGGTCCGGCGTCCCGAGGGGGAGGGTGATGGGAGAGATGTGCTCCGCACTAAACGCTTCACTTTCCCCCCTTTGCCTCTTCATGAGTTCTGTCTCATGCGAGGTTTGGACGTTGGTTGTTGAGCAACAGGAGGTTTTAGTCAGTTCGACTCTGACATGCCCCGCCCTCTATCCCCAGTGGAGGGCGGAAGTCCGGCGATTTCCTCCTGACCAAAAAAAAAAAAAAAAGTGTTGAATACAGTTTTTTAGTTGTACTTTGGTGAAAATTTATTTATCTCGAACTCTCAGCGCGTAACATTTCGAATCCCATACAGTTTTCGTGGTCACGGGTAATAAAGTTGTTGTTCGTAAACATTGAAATATTTTGTTAACTACCGTCTAATGTTCTAGAAAAACATTTAGAGCGCAGTGGTCTTTAAAAATGAATTTGATAAAGCCAGGTCCATAGGTCTAATTATGTAATCCCATATTTACCATTTATAATCCCATACTTTCACATAAGACTGTACCAAATGATTAAAATTTAACAATAAATAATAATAAAACAATTGAAGCTCACTCGTCGTGGTCTCGTTTATTCAGTCCTTATTCATTCGACATTTTACTGCCAATCGTGAATGGCAGTGTGTCCGATCCCATAGGAGCCCTTACGTTTTTGCCCCACGTCTCTGCAGGCCTATAGATTGCGCGGTTTCGTTTCCAGACATTTTTATGGACTTACAGATGAGCGCTGATATTCTTTAGGGTTCTCTGTTCCATAAAAATGTAAGATCTTATTACTTCTGATTTATATTACGATCTCTAGAAAAAGGTATATGCGCTTTGTGAAAATGTTATTTCTTTTGATTATTGGAGTCACTTTTCTATGTATTTCTAGATGCCTGGTATACTGCCTCGTGGGTCTTATTTATGTACCATTTAATTCAGGTTCGATTATCGGTCGGAGGCAAATACATTGTTGAGTTAATCCGTTAATTGGGGTCTGATTTTATTGGCACCTATGTGTTGTACACGAAAATGTAAATAGCCACCGTGGAGGAACATGGTTATTTTTTTCATTTCATGTGGGTTTTTTTTTTAAATAGACGCCCGGCATTATCAATGTCCATAGATCCCAAAATATGGTTTTTAATTTCGGGCCATACTTTCGAAGTAACCCGATTGGCTTAGTGGTGACCATTTCATCCGCGCTGTTCGTATAACATTTAAACTTCTTGATACTTCGAAAACACCTTAACGTGGGTGTCAGTATTGACATTGGACTTTCTACAAGCTCTGACAACAGCTTCAGATCAGTTGTGAGATCAACTTTTTGAAAGCAGTAAAAATTCGTACACGACAAAGAACTTTAAAAGCATTATGAAACAAAACTCCAAACGAAATGTGTAGTGAAATCCTATATAGCCGGCTTTTTAGTTTAAATGTCCAGAAGCGCAGTTGTAAAGCTCGAAGCTTCGCGCTTCTAATTAAAACTATACATCAACTTGAACTGGGCCACGAGTCGTAATGAAATGGATGTGGCTTTTCTTTTTCGATCTCGGGTATTCGACAAGGAGGTTTACGATTTAAGCTTTTAGACCTTTTTTGTTGCTTCTACGGTTAAATGGCCATATAGTTCACCTGGTGTTTGGTGGTTACCAGGCATTACAGACACCAATAACGTAAACGACATCATCTACCTTAAAATACGATTTGTAAGTCTGATTTTTATGATATACCAGCAGAAATAGTAGGGGTGGTACAGGTGCTGGCTAACAATACAGCCTGCTACCTATCCTAGCTTTCTTCAACAAACAAACATCTCGGTACTCCATAAAACTAAGAACAAAACCAGCTCTTAGTTTGTCCGAGGCTTAATACGTATTCCTCATTTCATTCTTAGGTAACGCGACGTAACGTCTAATTAGATGCGAATTAAACTATATGGCTGTGCTCATGTGAGTTCTTTTCCACAAGCGACGATGTAGAAAAGAACTCACATGAGATCTCTCACACTCACACTTTTGATCTTAGAACTTATATCTCAAGGTGGGTGGCGCATATACGTTGTAGATGTCCATGGGCTCCAGTGACCACTTAACACCAGGTGGGCTGTGAGATCGTCCACCCACATAAGCCATAAAAAAAAGTATATTACGAAATCTATGTGTTACCGGACCATTAATTAATTTGTAGATACTAGCATACGATTCCCGTTCCTCGAAGTACTTATATCTCCTGAATTTAGATTTTGATCTTGGATGTCTTGTCTAATTTTTATAGTTAACTTTTCCTTACATTTTGGCTCCGAGGATCTAGTATTACTGCGTTGTACTGTGTTTTAAAACAATCATCCTCTTGTTTATTTTCAGATGGTCAGGGTATTCCTTGTATTTTTTTTTATTGCTTAGATGGGTGGACGAGCTCCTAGCCCACCTGGTGTTAAGTGGTTACTGGAGCCCATAGACATCTACAATGTAAATGCGCCACCCACCTTGAGATATAAGTTCTTATGTCTCAGTATAGTTACAACGGCTACCCCACCCTTCAAACCGAAACGCATTACTGCTTCACGGCTGAAATAGGCGGGGTGGTGGTACCTACCCGTGCGAACTCACAAGAGGTCCTACCATCAGTGGTTACGCAAATTATAATTTTGCGGGTTTGTTTTTTATTACACGATGTTATTCCTTCACCGTGGAAATCAATCGTGAACATTAAAATTTGTTGAGTACGTATTTCATTTGAAAAATTGGTACCCGCCTGCGGGATTCGAACTCCGGTGCGTCGCTTCAATACGAATGCACCGGACGTCTTATCCTTTAGGCCACGACGACTTCGAAATCGTCGTTATTGAGACTTTCAGGTTCCTCAAATGTCCGGTAGGACTGACGTTACAGTTTCTAGGGGCTACGGGAATCACTGATTTCGCCCCTTACTTGCTATCCCAATATACAGCCAATGCTCAGTGATCGTTAGGCCAGTGACCAGAAAAATACCGTATCAATTTTTTTCTGAGCACACAAACTTTTCGTAGTTACTGTATAGCAATATAGTAAATGTCTAATATTCCAATTAAGAGTCCAGTGCAAAATTAAAATGATACAATGAATGCGAAACAAGTATTTAATTGAAATACTGCTTCTCTTAAATAGCTTTATACTATAAAGCTATTTAAGAGAAGCAGCTATTTAAGAGAACCATTAAAGTTTACATATCGAGATTGCAAAAAATCAATTTCAAAAATATCGACTTTATCAAATTATACACTAGTTTTCGTGGTAACTGATGACTAATGACCATAATGCCGCAAAAAAAAAAAATTAGAAATTTTGTTACACCCTAGTATCACTTTAATTTTACTCATCATCTTTCAAGGTAATTGAACATACGGCCCGGTTGATGATGTGATTAAACAGCGCTAACACAATGAATGATGAATGAATGATTTATTTTATTTCAGACAACAATAAGTCCATATGTGTACATAGTATCATTGAAACATACTTAAAATTAACAAAGCCAATCAAATAAAAAAAGATACATTTATTAAAAGTAGTTATCAGTTGAATACATTTCAAATATTCTATTCCACTGATATCTACTTCGAACCAACCATTATTATTATTAACTATTATTATTATTATTATTGTTTAGTCCGCAAGTGAACCATGGTACAATGGTTCAAGTACCAACAGTCATAACGGTCTGTTAATGCCTTCAGGATGCTGTTAGGGCTGACATAATTAATGGCAGCTGCAGCATAGTTAACGCTCTGTTTCACGCAAATCTCTTTAATTTCACAATCCACAATTTATGATTGTATAAAAAGCATGACTTTATTAACCCTTAGTGCTATAGTTAAACTAAATTGTACAAACGACAATGTCATGAAAACTTACACACACACACACACACACACACACACACACACACACACACACACACACACACATTAACACAAAACAGTCTCAGCAGGAAGTCTTGGACAAACTATTCCTAAATAATAACTCTCGCTCTGTGAACAGTCGTCTTTTTCAGTAGGCACCAATAAAAGTGACGTTACATTTTTATGGTTTAGCTTTTATTAGCTTTTCCTGGCAAAGAAACAATTCGTCTACAAAGTCTTCTTTATGTCAGCATGCGGCTCCGACGTTGCAATCTGGCAAAGCGAGATGTGAAGCGGAAAAAGTGAAACAAAAGTTATGTTTATTCGAGTACCCACAAGAATCAGAATTCTATTATCACGTTAGCTATGATAAATACACGGTCGCAGCTACAGCAGCTTCTGTTGGAAGATGGAAGTGAAGCCGGTCCGGTTTTTTTTCTTGTTACGTCTTCATTCATCGTCTAATTTTTTTTCATTATTACAATGAAATAATATCAGAGGCAACACACAGCCCAAGTTGGATAATAGACCCTTATCACGATCAGCAGACTTAATTTCTTCTACTGCCATAACTACGTGCAACCATGATGTGTTTCACCAGGTTTCTGTTGCTACTTACCATTTGGCTCTAGAATAAATCCAATCTTTTGATACTATGACATTTCTTTTCGAATAATAAGTATTCACACCACTGGTTCCTCCATAGTACAGGAAATTCTAGTTTGGAGCCAGAAAACAATGTATGATTTGGCCCTGATGATAAAAAGGCTTAGAGCTCTCAACAATAGCCAGCGGCGTTTATTAGCATTTACTAAGGCGACAAAGCGAGATCACCTCAAACAATTTCACAAAAAGCATGCTAGTTCTGCTTATTAGCAGGTATAGGGTATAGGTTTAATATTAGTCTCCTACTTTTTAATGGCGTTATATAAGATATTTATTATCTAAAGCGCGCAGATCTCCCCTGTCGGCAAATTGGACGATTATGACTTCCAGTACCACACTACCACACTATTAGCGTATCATCGAAACATAATAGTATCTCATTCTATATCCTAATCCTCTCACCAATCCCTGATTTACTTATTCAAAGCAATTCCCGGACACCATTGACGAAGAAAAAAACATTTTCCAAAAAGCAGATAATTGGTTGAATAATAATAACTCCGTCGTCTTCCACATTGATAAAAATCATCGTTAGGTTATCAAAACACTGGAAATAGCTTTGCGACTTATCAAATAAGCAATAATCTATACTAATATATAAATCTACAGCGGTTTTTACAGATGTTCCGTTATAGCTACTGAACCATGCATCCGATTGACTTGAAACTTTGTATCCATGTAGAAACACATGTACATACTTAATCGATAGGCTAATATTTATATGAGTGTTGGACTCCCTACATCAGTTGCCGGGGCGTTAATGATGAGAATCTTTGTGGGGGTGAGAAATAATAATTTTAATTTTAAATACCCAGCGAAGCGGACGGGTACAGCTAGTCTAATATATTGGTGAAATCAACATAACGTTATACAAAGAAAATATGAAACATTTAATAGCCAATGTACAGACACATTATTATCATGAATCCCCGAAAGCATTTACCGGCGTGGAAAGAGCACAGCTCCAAGCGGCAGCAAATTTGAGCAAAAACGCTCGCCCTCGAGATATAAATCAAGTTAAATTATTTCAGGTAACGACCTAAAGTGCTATCATTAACTCCGGAGATTTCAGGGCACACTTTTACAGATACAAACACAGATTTTTGCGTTCGCTATATTTTGGACATCCTAATTTTTATTAGTTTTTTATTTTGGTAACCCTAATTTTTACTCTCATGTTAAGTATTGATTAGAGTCGGTGGACATCGGAACGTGATTGCTGCTATATATCTTGAGACATGAAGTGAATATCCAACCTTTGTCCCACTTTTCAAACTAAGAAACAAACCCTTAATTACATGGAGAATCAACCTTTACTCATACCCGATCCTATGGACCGAATGGTAAACGACATCCGTAATGACGCCCTAAGCGCGTCATTACGGATCCTCCCAATCCATTAACGGTGCTCTTCTCGTCGAACCCGTTGCTTGCGACGAAGGACTCGACGAGTAAATTAACGCATAGACACAGCCCACTGAATTTCTCGCCGATCTTCTCAGTGGGTCGCGTTTCCGATCCGGTGGTAGATTCGGCGAAGTGTTGAAGTCTAGAAAAAATCGCTGTGCCGACCCCACCTAATGGGACAAAGTGGATAAAAAGAAGAAGAGTGTTTTTCTGATGTGTGTGTGAGAGTGTATTGTAAAGTTTCACCAAAATCCATCCAGTAGTTTTTGCGTGTAAGAGTAACAAACACATAGACACAGCCCACCTAGTTTCTCGCCGGATCGTCTCAGTGGGTCGCGTTTCCGATCCGGTGGTAAATTATGCGAAGCACGGCTCTTGCTAAGGCCAGTGTTAGCAACACTTCCAGTCTGAGCCCCGTGAACTCACCTACACGTCACGGTGAAGCTGAAACAGCCTTTCAAGACTATCAGAATAGGTAGGCAAAAAAAACCTATACAAAGTTGTTTTTCTCTTTTATACATTTTAATCCAATGAACATGAATTGAATCAGCAAAATTTGAAAAGTAATTTTGCTTTACCTTAAAAAAAACAGTTTAAAAAAAAGACTTTTTCTGAAGTTTATGTCGAAATAAACGTAATTCAAGACATTCTTGACTCTTAATAATTAACGACTCGATTAATTAATTTTAGTCAAACGATAGATTAAATAGAAGCCGAGAACAAAAAAACTTCTGAAGCTTCATCTCTTATTAATTAAGGAAATAATAATTAACTTTCATTATTATTATTGCTTTCTTTATAATTTTGTTTACATTATCAACATTGCTTAGAGCGATACTTGTTAAGACTTTGAAAAGACCACTTCATGCCAACACGATGTTAATAGGATCCCAAGGACATCACTATTTCCGTAGCAAGATTACACATATTATTTAATCTGGGATGCAAGAATAGCTTCATAAATCCATTCGAACAGAAAGCGTACTAAGAAGACATTGAGAAAGAGAGAGAGAGAGAGAGAGAGAGAGAGAGAGAGAGAGAGAGAGAGAGAATACACTTTATTGCACACCAATTTACAATTAACATTTTAAAAAAATACGTGTGGCACTCGGAGACTGCCGCGGTAAAGCTATTGCATAGCATTTTTTATCAACTTATGCAATTATAAATCGACAATAATAATTTAATATTAAAACAACAATAAAATAAGATCCGGCGGGAAATTCAGTGGGCTAACTTTCAATGAATCTGCTACATTGTGAGTATTCCATTTTGACCAGATATAATTTTCTATTTTACAATTCCGTTTCTTGCCGATAAATGGCGCTTGACGCAAAAGCTGAATCGCGCTATTGTTGTGTTACCCACGAAATTATATCACATGTTTTGATAGCACATAAATCGGTGTTTAGACTTCTTACTTTAAACACTACACAAGCGCAACGTGTGAATTTGTTGAACACGAGCTACATAGTAGGCGTAGTGAGGGGTGGAAGGTTTTTTTCGTTACAGAATTTCATGATTCCGCTCTCAAGCCGCGTTCAAGGCCCGCGATAAAATCTATGCAATAGCTTAAAGAAAACAGTCAACATCAGATATAGTCGTACAATAGGCTGTCTTATTGCGACTAAAAGCTGTCAAAAAAACTATCTCTTCCAAACAACCGTCTTATTTACAAAAACTCTGAAAGTATAAAGATACAGCCAGTATGTTGAAGTGTACTATTAACAGCACATTATTAAAGTAACTTGTAATCATATGCAATCAGTAGTAAATGAAAATCAAAAATAAATAAACTCAGTAGTAAATATTATGTTATAATATGCAATCTTCTAAGATTGTATCTATACCGAAGGGAATTAAATTCGTGTAGATTAAGAAAAATACTCGTGCATTATGCGCTATGCGACAGTGGCGACGTTAATGTGTGAGTTAGGGTTATTTTAAAACAAAAATAAATAAAACAAATTGGGCAAATTAAATTTAAATCGTATTTATTTCACTTCGTTTATATAATTATATACAAAAATAATATATTTTTTCTACATACAAGTACCCTTAAAATATTGGAAATATAAATTAGGTTTGTCTTTACGAAATACACTTAGTATCTAATCTTATTTAATAGTAGTAATATTATCTAAATTAAATGAAAGTTTGTCCCAGCACTATGGCATGGCCTTCTTCAAGCGAGGCTTGAGGAGAGCCCTCAGAGCCTGGTGGCTTGGCTGTGCCCCTGACATGGTTGATGTTCTCAAGTGACAGATACAACCTACCATTATGTGGACCGTATCGTCTACAAGCAACAACAAAAAATAATAGTCAAAAAGTCACTATTTGACGAACAAATGCAAGGATAGTTCAGTAAATTAAAATGTACCTTCTGTAGTTACATTTAGTTATGTGAACAGACGGTTCTAATGTTACCGTTCAGAACACATATATCCATCTATATATATGCAAGCTTATCTACAAAATATCTTCTGCTCTATGAGTCTAATTACCGTTACAACATTTTAGGATATTTTTAAGCAGTTGGTAAAATGATTACTGAAAACCGAACCCCAAAAAAACTAAGCACAGGTTCTTTTAAAGGATTTTTTAAAACAATGATACTACATCATGCCTCTAGTCGAGAAATAATGTTGTTGCTAGTTGTATATAGACAAAAACAAAATAATTTGATACCATGTTCTCCTTTGTTTGTTAAACGATTTAATTTTCTCTATTTCATGAATATTTCAAAGTTTTAATGTTATCAATAAGGGTTTTAACGCAATATTAAAAAAAAAACAGTAGGAAATCAGAATATTAAATATCAAACGAATCTAAGCTTTGTGGTGTCAGTGAATACGGTCAAATTTCGATCACTAACTGAAGACCTCTATCAAGTATGACACCTATATATGTAAACAATGAGACATCTAATAAAAGTCGTGCTTTGGCTTCAAAACTTACGTTAACTTAAGCTTAACTTATTTCAATACACTACTTCATCACTTCCCTCTGTCTTTACGTTTATTGTCTCCTTAATTCTGCCCATGAGGAGGCTATATCACCTTTATTAATTTATAAATATACGGAAACAAACATGATCATCTGTCCCCAAACTAAGATTCCCTGTACTATGGGAATAGTGTATTTAATTTTGGGAGCTTGGGATAAACTAAAATTTTCTATACTATGGGAATGGGATATACCTATATACCAGTGATTCTCAACCACTGTTCCGCGGCACTTTTGTGTGCGGCCAAATTTCAAAAGTGTGACGCCAAATTTTGCGAATATATAATAATGTTAATATTATTAAATTATATCATTTCAAAAGAAAAATACTTTAAACATGAATATATTATATATAAATCCACAAAAAAAAAAAATTGTATATTTTAGTTTATTTCGTATATTACATTTTTTTGATAAACTATTTATGCAATGTGTTGTAGTAAGTAAATAATGTTTATCTTTTTTTTTGTGTGCCGCCAAATTTTGAAATCGTTAAATATGTGCCGCAACAAAAAAAAAGTTGAGAATCACTGCTATATACTATAACTAGCGCCCCGCCATCGCTTCGCTTCTGAAACATGAAATTTTATTATTGATTATTTACGACATCACATTAGAAACCTCAAAAATAACACTTTTTCTTAACTATTTAATGGATCTTATTATACATATAAACCTTCCTCTTCAATCACTCTATCTATTAAAAAAAACCGCATCAAAATCCGTTGCGTAGTTTTAAAGATTTAAGCATACACAGGGATATAGGGACAGAGAAAGCGGCTTTGTTTTATACTATGTAGTGATATGGGAACCTTAGTTTGGGACTTAGTTTAGAATATACGTTTAAATATAAACATATAAAGATATTGACCATCGAACCCACGACCTTCGCGGCCCAGCAGGCAATACTATTTAAGTATAATATATATTATGTCAATAAATTGCTAACGTATATAAATGTACTCCTAAACACATTCGAGTACCTATATATGTGACTTTCAAACATATTCCAATATCCTGCTATTATCAAGCAAGATCTTACAATGCAAATCTTAAAGCTGTATTTAACGAGGATCATAAACGCGTCCGAGCAGGAGAAGGCGATCTTCTGACTTCGTAAGCCTCAAACAGTCTGCTGCTGTTAGTGGCGAAAACCGTAGGCTTCGCATCCACTACGGTCTGGTCAGTCTTCTCTGAACTTTCCTTGTCCTCTTTCACCTCTATATTAGACTTCTCGATCGGTAACGTACGAATCCTGCCCGGTAGTTTCCTGCTCAGTTTCGCTACAAGCGGGTGTAGGAGCTTCTCGTCGTATCTGTCCGTTTCCTTCCAAGTCAGAAGGCTGATGATCACGCCTATCGTCACGCAGGTGACTGTGCCGATAACAGCGTACCACATATACGAGATTGAATACATCTTGTGAAGGTTGGACATACTGAAAATGTAACAGTGTTTCTATAGAGCATGGTATTTGTTGTATCATTTGTTGTGGGTCATAAGAATAATTAAAATTAAGTACTCTAACTTATACCGTTTTCGGTTGATATAAACAGTTTTCGTGATCACAGACTAATGTAATGGTCAAAACGCGAGAGTAAGCCATACAAATCGTTATAAATATGACATACACATAATATGTATATTACTGCGGTCATTGGACAAATAGTGATTGCTCTAAAAACGTAATTAGAAAAAAAGATGTGGGGTGTCGTGGGACACCGGATAGGAACGAAGTTCCTTCTTATAAAAATATAGTTTTTTTAGTTCTATTCGAGGTATAAAGAAAATAAAACTGGAGGTTTCGCAACAATCCACAGTCATTCGGTAACGTGCGAACTTATTGTGGTACACTTCATTCACGGTTGTTTGCATAAGTTAGTGTATTGCGCAAACGAACGCTCTGAGATCGCGGTCAATGAATGATAAAAAAATATGTTATTACATTTTTTGTACCCTATTACAAAGTTAAGTCGGACAGTGTGTGCATTACAAATAAAAATCTTACGTTACGGACGTTTTTTCCCGGTTAGGATACCCCTCCGCATCGTTCCATAAGGAACTTCGTTCCAAAAAAATATGGCCATTCTGGACTCCGCCAGAATTCTCCTGGAGCTCTGAAGAATCATAAATGTTCTGAATACTTACATGAACGATTCCGGTGGACGTATTTCTGTTAGGCTGATGTTCATAGATTGGAGCAGGGGTGCTAGTTTGGCCAGGGTCTGGTTGATGCCCACGGGCCGACTCAGGTAATTGAGCGTTGTGTTCGTGCAGCCCTGAAATATTTGACGTTTCACTAAAACATTTAAGCTAATTTTTTTACGTCAGCAATTTTATAATTACCGTTTATGATACAAAAAGTTACATACACACTATTTGTACTTAGTTAAGTAGTATCGGGTATAGACAAGCAAGAAAAATGCTGCTCAAATTGATATTTAACTTCTATACTGACCCCAGCACTATCATCAATAAGTAAGCCAATAAGTGGAATAGCTTATTCAAAATGTGGAGAATCCTACATAATACTTGTAACCCCTATTAATGTATGAACAAGGATACGACCGCTAGGCTTTAGTTAACTATACTGTAACTATACTGAGACCTTAGAACTAATTTCTCAAGGTGAGTGGCGCATTTACGTTGTAGACATGTATGGGCTCCAGTGGCTTAACACCAGGTGGGCTGTGAGCTCGTCCACCAAAGCAATAAAAAAAAAGGTAACAGAAACAAAAAGAATAACGGTACTTGTCTGTGGTGGAAGCTTACAATACTTCAGGTGCTGAACCCACCACAAGAGAACCTAAATAATTTTACATAAGACATAAACAAACCTCGACCGAAGTAGGCAGCATGGCTATATTCTTTTTCACATACAAGAGCCTTCCAACTGCCATCCAGGTCGTTATAATGTGCGAAGCGATCATTCCCCATACTGCACCCGTACCGTTAGCAGCCGGACACAGAGCTGCCAGGACAAACACTCCTAAGAGTGCTCCGGACGTGGCTGACGTCACTAAGAGGGAGCCTTCGACTACGCCACCAGCCATCCCCACGCAGAGAGACAAGCACATTATGACGATCGCTGGAATCATAATAAAGATTTATAGAATTTTCCCTATTAGAGAGAGAGAGAGAGAGAGAGAGAGAGAAAGAGAGAGAGAGAGATAGAGAATATATATTTTATTGCCCTTGCAGGCAGACAAGCATACGGCCGACCTGAGGGTGAGTGGTTGCCGTCGCCCATGGACCTCAGCTATGCCAGAGGCAGAGCCAAGCCGCTGCCTACTGTTAAGTGCTCTCCACGAGCCTCGTTTGTAGAAGGACATGTCATAGCGCTCGGGAAACACCGTGGAGGGTATCGTATCAAGGTAAGTAGGAACATCAATGCTCTTGATTTCTATTGGCTCTAATCTGACCAAAGTCAAGCAGTTTGCCGGCCAATGAGACTATGAATGGATTCTGGTGGTAAGACCGCTTGTGAGTCCACACGGGTAGGTACCACCACCCAGCCTATTTCTGCCGTGAAGCAGTAATGCGTTTCGGCTTGAAGGGTGGGGCAGCCGTTGTAACTATACTGAGATTTTAGAACTTATATCTTCTCAAGGTGGGTGACGCATTTACGTTGTATATGTCTATGGGCTTTAAAGTACTGTTTGTTCACTTTAGTATAACGACATCCAATTAAATAAGCTAGTTCACAGACAGAATTAAGTTATGGATATGTTAAGTCGCTGTTTTTTCATTACTAAATATCAATTGGTTTTCATGGATAATGCTGTGAAATATATAAAAAAAATAGTTTTGATAGGGACAAGCTGCAAGATACTCACAATAGATTACCCCAATGATTTTAATGATAGTAAGTTGTTGCTTATCACTGATTCCTTTGAAAGATGGAGCAGCCGACACAAAATCCTCCCATGTGACTGTGGATAAGGAATTAACGTTTGATACCAGGAAACTGGAAAAGAAATTGTGTAAAGTACAAAATGTAAGCAAGACTATATTTTTTTATTCGTCAGTTAGTTTTTTTTACTATCTGAAACAAGATAACCATAAATGCTGCTGATTAACGAAAAAGAAATTAAATTCTGTCAGCGTTTACACCTATGCAATTTTATTTTTACTTTTTTCCTTAGATGGGTGGTGAAACTGACCGCCCAACTTTAAGTGGTTGCTGGAGCCCATAGACATTTACAACGTAATGGCCGACGGCCACTTTGAGACATGAGTTCTAAGGTCTCAGTTTTAACAGTACAACGACTGTCCCACTCTTCAAATCGAAACGGGTTAGTGATTCACGGCAGAAATAGGCAGGATGGTGGTACCAACCCGTGCGGACTCACAAGACGTCCTACCACCAGTAATTACACTAATTATAGCTCTGCGGATTTGATTATTATTACACAATACAATACACATTACATATCAAAACCCAATTAGTTGTAACGGGACCAAGAATCCGCTCAATCCCAACTTTAACCATAATTTTCTACAAACTGCATAGACAGATGTAACTGTCTCTTAAAATACATAAATTAGGTTTATTTATCTATATCATTTTAATATAAAATGTATATTCTCACCTCAAAGCGCCATTGAAAAGACTGCCCAGAAACAGACCCAACATCCCGGGTAGAAAACCAAATTGGTCTTGCACGTAAAACGGCAGGATTTCATCGGGGGCGGAAATTTTGCTTGTGGCCAGCGGATCGCAGTATTTGTACACAGCATATAGCGCCATGCCTACGATCCAAGACAAGCTGAAGAGCACCGAAACGGCTGGAACGTTGGCCAGGAGAGTTTTCTTGACCCTGGATTCGCTGGACATTGAGCAATAACGCTGGACAAAAGTCTGCTGGCATCCATAGATGGATATCGACATGAATAGCTGCCCGATAATGGCGGATAATGTGTCCACTCTAACGGTCGGGTCCCACGTGAATCTGCAATTGAGAATAATTAAATAAATTAGATGGATGAATTCGTTTTGTGTCTAAAATTCTAAATGACAAAATTCTCTAGTTTAGTATTTTCTCGGATTTTGTAGACATAATTAAAAGTACTTTTACAGGTATTTGTGACCACGAAAACCATAAATGTAATGAAAACTTCGAATACATCACAATAAAAAGGCAAGGAGATTGCGTTATGGAGAGCACTACATATTATGCTAGCTGCTATTGTGCTATGCCAGCTATACGACTAGCCTTATGCCAAAAAGAAAAGCTCATCTGCTAATATAAATTGAATGATATTTTGTCGTAAGTTATATTTAAATTAAATTCGAGTTTTGTTCTCATCTAGTTTTAGAAATAATAGAAACTAACATAAATTGACTCTATTTATGCATTTAGTGTATTTAGCTTAATTTTTAAATTGCATAAGCTATTTTATTTGCGTTGACAAGCTGACAGCCAATCTTCTTAACGTCAAAGATTCAATCACATTAATATTTCCACCATAAAAATAATATTTGCTTGCAACAGATACGACATTACTAGCAACCCTTTCACAATACTGTCTATTGGAAATTAACGATCCATTCAGGATTTAGGGGAAAAGTTACAAAGGATAACAAGGTTGTAGCAGTTGCAGTGACTTGAGAACGATAGGTGTTAATTAGTTTTTTTTTTTTTTAATAAATATTTACTGACAATCACGCCACGTTAACTAGTCCCGTTATATGTTCGTAAATAACTTCTGTTACAGGTACCACATAACGGAAATAAATGTAAGATTTTTATTATACACATACATATATTTAATAGACATCCATAACCCTGGAAAAGACATTTATATTTATCATACAAATATCTTCCCTTGGCGGGATTCGAACCCGCGACCCCCTTATGTAGTGACCATGTCACTCACCACTACACCAGACGGCCATTGTGTACCGGAGACATCCTAACTTGAATGTCGGCGCTCACCTTAATACATGAGGACACTCGTAATTTTATTGTATGAAGTTTTATCCCTTTAAACCGACAGGTCTTATAACGGGTATACCATGGTGCAGAACCTACCCATGTGCGCTTACATTCTACCTTTTCACCAACGCAAGGGTGCCACCACGGTTAATTAAACCGGTAATTAGGATCCAGGAATCAGGTGGGAGGAAGGATTTTGGAAAAGGAAAGATGTAATTATAGAGCAAACACTCCTACAACAGATGAATATTATTAGTAAAGGATCTTACGAGGTTTTAATCTTCTGTATCATTACTTACTGGAAAAACTTAAGTCTCCCGCCTTCTAGGTTGTCATTAAACACCGTTGCCGGGCCACCAGCTTTCACTGTCGCTTGAACTATGAAAGCTCCACTCACTAGTATCATGGTCAAAGTCTGAATGACATCAGCTCTGGAAACGAATTAAGCTTTTATTTGAAACGGCTTTTATTCAGAGAACACAGCATGCTATCTGATGAATCCCACTTTTATAATACTGGATGCTGTTTGTAATTTTTTTGCTTAGATGCGTAAACGAGCTCACAGCCCACCCGGTGTTAAGTGGTTACTGGAGCCCATGGACATCTACGACGTAAATGCGCCACCCACCTTGAGATATAAGTTCTAAGGTAATCGAATCTAAGGGAGTACCATATCATTTTGGTATAGTTGTTTATTTACCTAATAGCAGCTGCGAGCCCGCCGAGTAAATTGAAAACGATGCTAACGACGGTCAGTGCAGCTGCTGACGCCCAATGTGGCAGTGCCAACACAGCATGAAGAGCCACTGTTGGAGTGTAGACCGTCACGGCCAGATTCAAAACTTGCCGGAGGAGAAAAGTTGCTGCGGCTATGCGCCGAACCCAAATCGAACCGAAACGCATCTGGAAATTACCAAATAAATTTAAATATTAATCTAGCCCTTCTGTTTTCCCCTCTCTAAAAGTCCAGGCAAGTAGCCTTGTAGTAATGATATAGCAAAAGTGTGTTTTATGGCCTTGTTTATCTCAATAAGGTTTTTTCTTTAATTACCATATGTTGCTTTTTGGCATTCCTAAATAAATGAACTCACTTTGAATCTGAGATTTGTCTCAATTGTTTATTTACTATAGTAAATATAACAGCTATCTCAATCATTGGGACGCACAACTAGCTCTCGTTAGAAATAAATAATTAATTATCTGATGATGTTAGAATTGAATAATTTTAAACACGAGATTTCTGGACCACACTTCATACTACGCTTCTTTGTACCATAACTTCTACATTCTGTAGTAAATACATTAGTTCGAGGCTGTTGCACTAAGCAGTATTATTTTTTTAGAAGTAATATCTGTTAAATATCATTCGGAGATAGCTTTGTTGCATCTACCCAAAGAATTGCGCCTCAATGAATGCTCATTACCTCCAAATATTCATAAACGGAATTAGTTGATAGCCTGTAGTAGACCGGGACGAAGATCCAGCAAACTATGGGAAACGCTAGCACCATGCCAAAAAGCGTTTCCCACATGGCTGACCCTCGGTATACTTGCTCCGACGGAAACCCTGTAATAAATCAAGTTACACTTGTGAAACTAGCGATATTAAACAATTATAGTTTGTAATCATTAGCAACTTCCATTTTTTTAATATAGGTTTAATGATATATCACTTATTGTATGTTTTTTTATTTTTATTGCTTAGATGGGTGGACGAGCTCACAGCTCACCTGGTGTTAAGTGGTTACTGGAGCCCATAGACATCTACAACGTAAATACCGCCACCCACCTTGAGATACGATTTCTAAGGTCTCAGTATAGTTACAACGGCTACCATACTATTCAAACCGAAACGTATTACTGCTTCACGGTAGAAATAGGTAGGATGGTGGTACCTACCCGTGCGGACTCATAAGAGGTACTACCGCCAGTAAACTCTTTAAGCATCTAGCTTTGGGATACACTTAAGGTACACTTCCTTCCAATTCTTACCAATGAAAGTTTGTTAAACTGTTTTTCTTTTCAAATTTTCATACACCTGTCAATTTGCATTTCAGCAAATTTAATAAGGATTTTCAAATTTTCGCTAATCTCACAGCGCTTAATTGATGTATGACTCACGTGTTTAAACGTGACCCGTTTTCGGTGAGCCGCAAACCAGACGTATGGCATTATGAAACCTTATTACGCCGGAACGTGAGTAATTTTCACGTGTAGATTTCACGGATTTTTTTGAATAAGAATTGCAGTAAACATAATATAACATTTTTTCTTGCCGTCGAAGTATTAGACACGTCTCAACGCGGTAGAACAAATAATAGTATAACTTGTGTGTGTGTGTGCGTGTATATTATCAAAAAAAGACTGTAGTTTTCGAAGTTTTTAAAACTAATGTGAACTGAATGACTTTGGTGGCGTTTTCATTGTATTCTTTGAAATTTATGGATTTGAGGAAGGATATTGGTTTACTATGTGTTAAGTTTTCAGCATGTTCCACTGGGTTTGAATTTAGATGTTTGGGACTGGAAAAAGGATAAGTTTTAGGACTCACTCAGTAGTTTGTTGATGCACTATTCAATTTTCTCACTGGCGAGTGTTATATGTGCTGATTGATCAACAAATCACTATTTTATTGTTTTTGCACCGGCACCGTGTTTTAATTTTTTTTACACACTTCGCGCCATTTTTATACGCGCGTAGTTTTTCTTTTAGTGTCAACAGATGGCGTGGATAGGAGATTGAGGAAGGAATAAGGAAAAGGAAGTCCCAACACCGCTGATAAATTATTCTAGATGATTCCTTCATCTCTTATTTATCATTGCGCAGCCCGCCACTAAAGCTACATACTAGCATACTTTTTTGTGTATGTATTTGTAACTTAATATAAATTTCATTGCACCTACCACTATTTACTCTGCACTACCTTTGGTTGTCTGGTAGAGAATGCCTTAAGCATTAAGTCCGCCAATTAAATAAATAAATAAAGGAGAGTTAACCCATGCGCAGCAGAGACACTGCGTTCATCTACATTTGCGTTTCCAGTGATTTTTTTTTCAACGTACATTGTAGGTAGCTTTTGAATGAGCACCTGTTTAGTTAGTGCTATGGCATGTCTTTGTTCAAATGAGGCTTGAGGAATACTGATCTCATGACTGACGTCTATAACTGACGGCGACCCATCAAAACAATAATTAAAAAAAAAAAACAAAAAAGATATTTTTAATGATGAAACAAAGGCGATAGTCCAAAAAAAGCAGATGTGTCTTGAAAAAAATCTCTTAATTGCGCGCGATTTTTTCTTATTACATACAGATTATTTGTGTTTTTACAGTGATTCTCAGTATTTAAATGACACTGACTAATTTCTTTATAAGGAATTACGAGAACGACTATAAGCATGTGTCACTAAATTTTGGCAAAGTATCAATGTGGGGTTCGTTTGTGGAAAGAGGTTTGAGAGAATGCAGGAAAATTCTCTCTTCAATTGAATCGATTCAGGAAAGTATTTTTAAAGTATAACACAAAGATGATTGCAAATTAAAAAAATATATCGTGCACATTGGTATACGCAGTGAGTGTCCTAATAATTCAAATGGATCAGAGTACTCGTATCAAGTAATGCAATAAAAGATTAACACCATGATCAAAATATGTAATCTGCATAATAGGTAGTGGACATTATTGTGACTCTAACAATTTGGTCATGCGTATTCTTCGGCGAAGCAGCCGTTTATTTCGACTTGTAGGTACGTTTAAGGGAAAAGCTAAACTTGAAACTTTCACACACGTCACAGAGACGGATTTGATGTGATATCTGCTTCTGTAACCATTTAAACCAGTGGATCGTGAACTACTTCATCCACCAGAATATATAAAATGGATCGAGTTTTAATGATTTATATGCAATTCCGATTAGCAGACGTTATTATCTTGCACATGTGTTTTTGAGTTCTTGCATTTCAAGGTAGGGATTATCACCCCCTGTGCATCCCAATTAACGTTCCAGAACCATGAGTTCATTTAATCCTATAAAGCAACAAAAAAGCGGACAATAACATGTCAGTCGACTTCAACAAAAAACTGCCATAAAAACTGATAACTTCATTTGTTTTAATAAAGTTACGGTCCAGTGGGAACGGCCAAGCGGATGATTACAATTTAAACGCCATGCTCAATGCATTTGACGTATTGTCACCATTTACCACAATGGTCACCGTTTCAACCTTCCTATTAAAAGTAACTCATATGTTTCATGGACTTTGGCCGTGGATAATGACGAAAAATGAATGGTTTCAATATTCCATTTTAAGTTTGGTATTTAACAGAAAGAAGAAAAAAAACTAGTGTGGAACTTGGATCAAATCACAAATATCTTTTAACAGAATAGAAATTCAAGTAAACTATTTATTTTGCGCTTTGTATGGCCACCTCATTCACCTCGATGATTATGTTACCACGACCCCTTATAATTCAACAACATGTTTTATGGTGGGTAATTTTTACGCTGTATTATCCACGGGATCATTTTACCAATGAATACCAGATGAGACGTGAGAATATCTGCTCATCTAGCCTAATAAAAAATTATATATATAGATTTATACTAAAAAGGCCTTTAGAAATTTAAGCCTTTAATTGTGGTACTTATCCGTTATCATAGGTTAGTGCGTATAATTGTTTTTTATGTCTGTGCTGCCAATCATTGAGAAGTCCCCTAGTGAGACCTCGACTAATGACCCAAGACCAGCAGTCAGTTATTGTAAAACTTGAAACCGGTTATCATGAAATTTTCTTCTTCTTGGCTCTAACTTACTACGCGAGGTCGGTGCAGCATACCCTTTTTTTTCATTCAGGCTTATTTATATATTATTATACCTATATATTATTAGTCCTCATTTCTGCACTCACACTCTTCTCTCATATATCCTCTTTCAGACAAACCATCCAAGACTTCGAGGACGTTCCCTCCTCACATTACCATCTACTTTCATACTCACGATCTTTATGGCCATCTATCATGTCAAGTCTGAATGAAATGCGCACACGAATGTTATGTCATTGGTGTCGAGTGATTTAAAGTTTTTTGGTACTAATCCTGGATTTCGATTCAGATCCTGATTAGTGCATTATCATCGAAACTGGCCCAAAGTGACTCTTTCGGGAGGAAGTGATTCTTATTTAGCTTGCTTTATTTGATCTAAAGAGGTGAGTAGAATTGAACTTATAAAAATTACCCCGATTCTCCGGGCTAGTTAATTTAAGAATTCTTATATGCCAAATATTATAGTTTGGTAAACACAGATTAATGTGCCTATGGAACCGTAATAACTTATTTTCTTTAATCATTCGCTAATCGATGATTTCGAACAGAACTTAAGCCTTCGTCAAACAGAACGCGTACTTAGCGCCGCGTACTTAACGTCGCGCTCTTTTCATGTCACACAAATTGACTAGATGAGTCCAACGCTCCTTGACGCAATGTATTCTCCAAATCATAGTGCCTTTCGATAGCAGTGTGAAAATTTAAAAGTATTAAGATATCGAGTGATTCAGATGTGGCATTGTATAAGCATGGGTATTTTCTAACTATTTATATCATTTTTTCGGGCATATTTTAATACACATTCACTCGGACGCTAAAATAAATTTTGAAAAAAATTACAACGCCTGACGTCAAAACGTCATAACGCTGCGACAGAGCGCTGCGTACTTACAGCGCTGGGGCTCTGTTTGACGGTATGTTACCATAGTTGTACAACACATCTCGGCGTCATAGCGCGGCGTCGGTTTAGCGGTCTGACGCGCGCTAATTACGCGTTCTGTTTGACGAAGGCTTTAATTTTAAAAATATCGCTTAGTAATTGTTACAATATTTTAGCCATTACCCAAATAAGTTGATATGGTATTGTCAATGAGACTTTAAAATAATAATAAGGTTATGAGAATGGAATAATAAATATTAGTCACAATGGATACACGAAATAGAATATTTTTCTGTAAAAACATAATTCGACTATCAATTTTAAATAGACTAGATAAATTCACTTTGCCGAATTTAGAAAAAAACCAGTTTAGCAAAAAAACATTTCATAGACCTATATAGTTTATCAATCGAATTAAAATTCACCAACTAGTAAGTTTCAATACAACCCTTTTATCGTAAAACTGTTTCTTAATGAACTTCATACAATTTAATTGATAGGCATTCGTACTCACGTGCTCACGACCTCGTTGATTTTAATTATTAATGAAGCCTTGAGACACTACAGTACAACTGCTACCCAACTTGAGACGTAAGGTTGAAATTAAATTATTCTCTGATGATATCCTATCCTATTGAATATTGAATAGAGCGCATGATTGTTTTGTAACAAAAGCGGACGCGACTGTTATTTAAAGTAAACACGAGATGAAAAATATCTAAACTACGTATGTTTTATGAATTTGAGTAACGGTACAGAGAATATCTGGGTGTACAACTTTTCAACAAGATCCCACTAAACGTTCAATTACTAACTGTTCATAGATTTAAGAAAACTGTCAAGGAACGTTTGTGCAAGAAGGCATATATACCTAGTCAGGTCATAAGTATTGTCACACAGTAAAAAAGAATGCTGGCCACAAAAAAGTTTATTTAATTCGAATTTCGAATTGTTCAAGAAAATAAAAATGTATACTTTTAGAATTTTACTCATTTTTAAATATGGAGTGGACGCTTAAAGAAGACCGTGTTGCAGTTATTGCGTTGCATCGTTGCGGTTACGCGCCAATTCAAATTTTTAACATACTGAAAAATTTGAATATAACCAAAAGATTCGTTTTTCGTACCATCAAACGCTACAATGAAGACTCTAGTGTAGATGACAGGTCAAGAAGTGGTCGCCCTCGGTCTGTTAGGACTCCAGCGATAAAAGCTGTGAAGGCGCGAATTCAAAGAAATCCCAAACGTAAGCAGAAACTGTTGGCCCTTCAGATGGGGTTAAGCAGAACCACGGTGAAAAGGGTGTTAAATGAAGACTTAGGGCTTCGGGCATATCGAAGAAAAACAGGACATCGTTTGAATGTTCGTCTAATGGACCTGAGACTGAAGAGATGCCGCGCTTTGTTGAAGCGGTACGCGGGAAAAAAATATCGAGAAATTCTTTTTTCGGATGAAAAAATTTTTACCGTAGAAGAGAGCTACAACAAACAAAATGATAAGGTGTACGCACACAGTAGTGAAGAAGCGAGCAACCGTATTCCGCGCGTCCAACGAGATCATTTTCCATCCTCGCTCATGGTATGGTTGGGAGTTTCTTATTGGGGGCTTAACAGAGGTACATTTTTGTGAGAAAGGTGTAAAAACGAATGCAGTTGTGTATCAAAATACAGTCCTGACGAACCTTGTGGAACCTGTTTCTCATACCATGTTCAATAACAGGCGCTGGGTATTCCAACAAGATTCAGCGCCAGCTCATAGAGCGAAGAGCACACAAGACTGGCTGTCGGCGCGTGAAATCTACTTCGTCCGGCAGGAAGACTGGCCCTCCTCCAGTCCAGATTTGAATCCGTTAGATTACAAGATATGGCAACACTTGGAGGAAAAGGCGTGCTCAAAGCCTCATCCCAATTTGGAGTCACTCAAGACATCCTTGATTATGGCAGCCGCCGATATTGACATGGACCTCGTTCGTGCTGCGATAGACGACTGGCCGCGCAGATTGAAGGCCTGTATTCAAAATCACGGAGGTCATTTTGAATAAGCTTTAGTGTCATAAGAATCTATGTTTTGTTAAGTTCATTTTGGTATATGAATGGTTACATAATGAATAAACTTGTTTCAATTATTTTACATTAAACATGTGACAGCATTTATGACCTGACTAGGTATTATAAAGTTAAGGATTATTTACTAGATGGCACTACGTGGGAATGAGGCGCTCGCTCCTGGCCTTTTCATTTTTCATTATTATTATTATTTTTTTAATTGTATTTTTTTGACTTGTTTTTTCCTTTATTGTAAATATTTTTATTTATTTAAAAAAAAGAAAATATTTGAGAAAAAACAAAAAAAAAAGCCCGCTGAGTTTGTTTCGCCGGTTCTTCTCAGGACTGTGGCTTTTTTTGGAACCGGTGGTGGAGTTAACATTGTTATTTGTATTTTGACATTCAACAAGTGTGTCATACTGACATCTAAGTTGAAATAAATGATTTTGAATTTGAATTTGAATCCTGGAAAAGATCGCTAGAAAATGGGCAAAATTTTAAAATATTTAACATTGGTATTAAAACGTGTTAAAAACTCGCTCGGGTGAACACCACTACTTGGCCTAATCCTGCCGCGAGCCATTTCGTCTCTGTTTGAAGGATAAAATAGCGGTATTACATTACTAAGAATTCTGAATTATACCTCAAAGTCCCAATTTGCGTTCAAATTGCGTTCAAAGCTCTAAATTTAGAAAAGGGACTATCATAACCAGTGTAATAGGATGATAATGAGATTTTGTACCAAAAAAAAATTACTTGCACGCGCAAAACTTTTTTTAATCTATTATTAAACTAAATATACTTTTTACTGGTGGTAGGACCTATTGTGAGTAAGCGCGGGTAGGTACCACCACCCTGCCTATTTCTGCCGTGAAGCAGTAATGCGTTTCGGTTTGAAGGGTGGGGCAGCCGTTGTAACTATACTCGAGACCTTAGAACTTATATCTCAAGGTGGGTGGCGCATTAACGTCGTAGATGTCTATGGGCCCCAGTAATCACTTAACACCAGGTAGGCTGTGAGCTCGTCCACCCATCTAAGCAATAAAAAAAATACATCACACAGTTCACTCTTTCAGAAATTTATATTCTTTTTAGGGAATATGTCATATACAGGTTCATTATTTTCGTCATGTACCATTTTGCCATCTCGCCATTTTTTGCGTAAATAGCTATAAAACGATTTCAGGAAATGGCTTATAAGAGCTGAATTTTATCGAATATCGGTCTTGGTGTCACAAATTGGTTAAAGTCATTACCTAATAAATACTATTTAGAGCATACGAATCTCGCACTTAAAATGATAGATTTACAGTCTACTCCACATTTGTTACGGAGAGCATTAATAGTCATTATAAGAGCATTATCCATATGCGTGATCCGAACTGACGCCAAAACGAGAATTTTAAAAAACAACACCGTTGCAACATGACAATAGTCAAATGCGATTTTGGTGCTATGCCAAAGATACATCATGCGTTATGAACGTGGACAAAAGATATTTGTTGTAATCGATAGTAAGATAGACAGTAATACTGCTTGTCGATGAAGTCGGGTGAGCTCCGATAATCGACAAACGTGTGCTGATGATGACGTAAAGATGTGATCAACTTTAATAAAGTCATCAAGGAACATCAAAATCATCAAACCAAATGTTTTATATCTAGATCAATTGGAGATTTTCCAAACTCAAAGATAAGAGACCTTGAATATTCAAATTGCCCAATTTCTTAAGTATTTAAATCTACAGACAGACAGACTTTTGCAAGCTAACAACATACACAACGGAAACAATGATGAACTTAAAACTCCTATAACTACTTCGCCGCAACTGGTCCATGAGCTCAAAAATGATACAAATATATGAGCATTAAATTTTGTTGGTCGAAAATAACGTACTTAGTGTTACTGCGTACTTTCTCAGTGCTGACGTTTTTTAATTTAATATAGTAGCTTATCAAAAGTCCCTGAAACTTGAAATTCGATGTGGCTAAAATTGTATATTCGTTGGATTGTGAGAATGAATATGATTATTTAAGGAAGTTTATTCACTACGGATTACGCTTTAGAATTTATAAATAATAATTTATACATTCGGGGCCCACTTGGAATTGTATTTTAGCTATGACGGATTTGTTTTTCTCTTAAATAATAATTGGTAGCCTAAGGGGCCATTCTGAAATCATCTGATCGCCACCTCGTTGATGTCATCGAGATGTGATGCTGGAGGAAGACGCTATCACACCCGTCCCGTGGACAGCATATCGGACTAACGAATGCTAAGACAGTACAAGATCCAAATCAGCCGCTCTACCATCTGCCTCAAGAGATCATTTGATTTCTTTGGCAAGAAAGAGCGGCGAAAATCTTGAATTATTCATAGTACCTGGTAAGATTGCAGGCAATAGATCTCGTGGCCGCTATCCAATGCGCTGGTCCGACCAAACCCGCACCACTCTAGATACCACAGTCTACGATGCCATACACACCGCCGAGAACAAAGGTAGATGGCGAAACATCACCTGAAGAAAAAATAATGAGAGGCCAAGCCCCTCAGACATCAGGAATGCGACTCAAGGAGGAAGGGGCGGAAGGGGCTATTCTAACTACGCGTGAACGGATAGGTGAGCTCACAGGGCTCAATCAGAGAGAACTTGCTAACACTGGCCCTAGGAAGAGCTATAGATGGAAAAGCACGTGTAAGAACACTCATACCACAACTGGTATTGACTCCGAACGGGAATCAGAGCTTTATGATGCAGTAAGGGTATATCCTGATGTCATCACATTATAGTCTTGCAGATTTCATTGAGCCATTTTTCGGAAATCACTACTATTGGTTTCTGTTTGGACACCGAATATCTAACTGGTTAATTTTTCGTTATTATAATTTTAGAAATCTTTTTATTTTTGCCATAATCAATCAATTCATTGCAGTTATTTCATTTTATGTTTCGTTGCTTTAATATTTGTTATGTGAATGTGTGGTTTGTATGTGTGTGTGTGTGTGTTTTTTTTCCGTAGTAATGGTCACTTACCTAAAAACGATCGAACCCCTAGCGTTCCTCTAGCCACCGATAGTATCATAGCTAAAGTTGACACTCCGGTGCCCGCGAAGATGTATGCTCTCTTGGCACTGCCACCGGCCGCAGCATCCCTTCGCCTACGCCACAGCGGGGCGCAAGATGTCGAACAGACAAACATAGCGAACACTATACACTCCCATGCTAACCATCCTGGCTTCATATTGACCCTGGAAAAGAATAGAAATTTAAATTTTTTTTTTTTTATTGCTTACCTGTGTGGACGAGCTCACAGCCCACCTGATGTTAAGTGGTTACTGGAGCCCATAGACATCTACAACGTAAATGCGCCACACACCTTGAGATATAGTTCTAAGGTCTCAGCATAGTCACAACGGCTGCCCCACCCTTCAAACCGAAACGCATTACTGCTTCACGGCAGAAATAGGCGGGGCGGTGGTACCTACCCGTGCGGACTCACAAGAGGTCCTACCACCAGTAAAAATACCACGTCAACAACCTAAAGATGTACATTATGCCAGTAAGAGTAACTCCACCCTCGACAAATAGCTGGAACGAACATCAAAGGAACTCGTAACATCGAGAAATCTCGAGAAGTACAGTGCCATCTATTGTTAGATAGCGGAAACACACATCTAAGCTACTCGACTTGCCCAGATTGTTCTCGATAAATCTAGGGATGTCGTCTGGACTATAAAGGCGTTGCAGAGGCAAGAGTCAGTAATCGAAACTACACGAAGCGAAACAGAAAACGAATCACCTGAAGCGAAGCGGAAGAAGTGAATTTAGAATTTTAAAGTGTTTCTGAAGTTTTTATGTGTTCTATATTAATACTAATACAGGTACAATTTATACTTCAGTAGATTTTTTATTATCCCGAGCCCTATTACGTAACGATATATTGGTCTCGATTTGCCGAGCCAACTTAAAATTTTTCCGCAACGCTACCTACTAAGCGAGTGATAGAAAAATGTTTTAAAAAAAAAAAAAAACAATTTTCGAGGTCATTCACCATAATTCAACAGGTGTCAGCGGTCATTGACCTTGTTCATAACAGAGACAAAAGCAGCTAGCTATAGATCTGTTGAGTCGATAATTGTGGCAAACACGAGAATCTTACAAAATGATAAAATTTACGATCTATATTTACAGATTCTGTTTTTCTTAATTGGTTTGTAAAATTTGTTATTTGAATTTGAATATACAGGACTTTTCACATGATTGTCGCTATTCTTCAAAATTTGGCAACTATTTTATGATTTCAAAGTAACATGAAAGGAATACAGTGACTGTATTGAATTTTCAATTTTTTTAACTTACTAGCTGCTCCCGCATTTCCCGGCCTTGTCCGCATTAAAATGCAATTTTATATTATAACATAGAAACGATAAGACGATTCAGAAAGCTGACTAACTAAGATAATTTTAGGTGAACATCTACTTTACATTTACGGACATACACATTAGGCCGCGGCTTGGCTGTGCCCCTGGCATTGCTGAAGTCCATGGGCGACGGGAACCACTCACCATCAGGTGGGTCATATGCTCGTCTGCCTACACGGGCAATAAAAAAAATACACACACACATGCTCTTATATAAATATAGTATATATTTCATAATAATTCGAACTATGGTTTAAAACATAAAATCATTCCCGCCAGTGCCACCTATTCGACATTGATTACCTCAATGCTCGTCGAAGCTGTCAAGTGGCCCTTTATATGTGTGGAAAGGTTCATATCAATTAAGCGAACGATTCCATAGATTTAGGTGAACATGCTTTTTTTTATTGCATAGATGGGTGGACGAGCTGGCAGCCCGCGTAGTGTTAAGTGGTTACCGTAGCACATAGACATCTACAACGTAAATGCCGCCACCCACCTTGAGATAATATGAGTTCTGAGGCCTCAGTATAGTTACAACGGCTGCCTCACCCTTCAGACCGACCAAACTGCTTCACGGCTGAAATAGGAAGGGTGGTGGTACCTACCCGTACGGACTCACAAGAGATTCCACCACAAGTAATTACACAAATTAAAATTTTGCGGGTATGATTTTTATTACACGATGTTATTCCTTCACTGTGGAAGTCAATTATGGAAGTCATTAAGTATGTATTTTATTTGAAAAATTGATACCTGCCTGCGGGATTCGAACACCGTTGCATCGCTCGATACGAATGCACCGCCCGTCCTGGTGAAACTGGAAAGGCCTTCGAGCCACAAGTAAACTTACAATCATAAAAAACAAAAAAAAAACGAATGTACCGGATGTCTTATCATTTAGACCGCGACGATCAATTTTTACATACATTCTCTTTTATGGTTATAGATTTCAAAAAAAACATACTTCTGTATTGTGGCTAGTTAAATTTAATACTCGTAGGGAAAGTTCAGTTAAACATAATATACCGTCTGTCACAATTAGCATCTCTCCGTCGAAGCCTTGACAAAACTAAGCCTAACCGATAAAATCATCGAAATTCAACTTTGTTTCATCCTGTCCAAAAGTCGTTTTTCTTACGACAAATAAATAATATATAATCCCTTCTCGTCCTTACTTGAATAAAGAACTGCGGTACATTTCAAAGTCATTCGTACTGTATTGACTGATAAGTGTTAATCATTTTGTACCCGAAAATAACAAATAAAAAAAACCTATATATTTTGAAATGTTTCTTCGTGCGCTCCGCATCGAAAAATAAATAATCATGACACAAAAACGTAATTGGTACTTTTAGAGTTCCGTACGTAACATAAAATAATTTTCACTAAGCTAACTTGAATTCATGAAAGAATGAGTGAGTACTTATATCGGAGGAGTATATTAAAGAGCGGACGGTTAGCGTCGTTTGGATATGTGATGCGTAGAGAGGAGATGCACGTGACTAGGAGATATATGGAAATGGTAGTGCAAGGTAGAGGGGGAAGAGGCCGACCAAAGAAGACATGGATGGAGTGTGTGAATGACGATATGAGAGAGAGAGGAGTGAGTGTTGAGATGACGGCTGATAAAAGAGAATGGAAGAGAAAAATTGTCTGTGCCGACCCCACCTAGTGGGATAACGTGGAGAAAAAGAAACTAATTTGAACTCAGTATTTAATGAATAGTGTTAGATTAGGACATCAACAGCACAGCGCAAAGTCGTGGGACGCGGTGGTGTTCTTCTGCGAGGACGTGATGTCGCAGAAGGAAACTGCGGAACGGGAGAGGGAGATCTCGACTCCCTTCCCCGGCCGCAGAAGGCGCACCGGGGGCAGGAGGAGGGCAGACAACGCCCTTTTCCGCCCCCCATGAATGGATCCAGGGGCGAGGGACTTGGGAAAGCCCTCGCCCCCTATTCGATAGACCCGAGACGGAGGTGCGTGCGGGTGTCAGCGCGTGCCTCTGAGGCGATGCACGGGGTAGCTGAACGCCTCACTACCCCGTGCAGGAGACGAAGCCTGGACAGACCGGGCCAGCACTGGTGTGGGGCTGCGGAAGAATTTCGATTCCCGAGGCCCCGCGCGCACGTGTGGGGAGACACTGGGGTGGTTTTATCCGGTAGGAGTCCCGGCACGCCCCTCCGTCTTTCCCCGGGCGGAAGTAGTCCATGAGGATTTCCAACCGAAAAAAAAAAAAAAACGGCCAGCCTTAGTACATTTAATTATAAGTTTTTTTTATAAGAAACTACTCAGCTTGCACAATAGCTTCCGGAAGCAGCCATAGTAAAATTCATTCTCGCTCACGACTCGGTCGTGCGCGGACGTGCTTTCCGATCCGTGGCCCGCTTGCGAGCTGCGTCTCTGAACTCACAGCTGTGCTCGACAGTGTAGTGACCGTGAATACATCGTGCTTACAATTCGGTAGTGCGGACGTTCCGATCCGTTGGTTGCTTGCGATCTGCGTATCGGAGTCCATTTTTGTGCGCTAAAGTGTTGTAACCGCGAACCCACCCTTTACCAACTGCCTTTTTCAAGGCAAAACCAATCGCTACGATCAGGCTTCCTGTGGCACTCACAGGCTAGCGATTTCCTAACCCTTCCCAAAACAACAGTCTTTTTCAAGACTAGACCCCCGCTCGCGATTCTGCCTGCTGTAGCACTATACAGCCCGAGCGGGTTCCTTTCCTTTTCCCCGCCGATTGCCGTTTTCACGGCATAGGCATTCCCCCCCCCTGCTCCTTGCTGTCCTGCAGCACAGGGGGGTTACAAATCCTATCCGGGGCCTCGCCTTTCGGCGAGTTCAACAAAAGTCCCGGGGCCGCCCCCCCCGGGCAAGAAGACCGAAGAATGGAGAAAGAAGACGTTAGTGATATTGTCGGGTTCCTCCGGGATAGGTACCCGTCAATTAGGGCCGAGTACCTAGAGTTTAGGGCCGCCCGTGGCAATCCCTCCCCCCCCGCGTCCGTCGCCGCATATCTCAAACGTGCCTCGGAGGCACGCCGCGCGCCCCCCGCCGCCGCGTCAAGTTCGAGCGCACGTTCCCACGATGCGGCTCACGTAGCGCCTAACGCTACCCCCACCCCCGCGCCCGCGTCGTTTACGTCATCGCGCGCTTCATCCGTCGCGACCTCGATCGTTTCGAGTTCAGGCTCCGATACCGAATCGGAGATGGATTTCGAATCCGCGTCAAGCCCTCAGCCTGGAACTTCGGATGGGTTCCAAACCGTAACGCGCGGAAAAAAGCGTACTCGCGCCGTGGAGTCCCGGAGCTCCACGACGAAGCAAACTAAATCCGCGACCGCCTCCCGCCCGCAGGTAGTCGTGACACCGGAGTCGGACTCCGCTCGCCGCGTAACCCCGCCGCCGCGTCCCAAGCCCGCGCCCGCTCCCAAAGTAGCTGCCCCGCCCCCGCTGATACTTCAAGAGAAGACAGCGTGGAATCGCGTGTCCCAGGCCCTTCAGGCAAATAAAATTAACTACACCCATGCGCGTAATGTCGCGCATGGGATTCAGATTAAGGTCGCAACGCCGGGCGACCATAGGGCCCTCTCAGCATACCTCCGAAAGGAGAACATAGGTTTCCACACCTATGCTCTTCAGGAGGACCGCGAGCTCCGCGTAGTAGTACGCGGAGTCCCCAAGGAGTTGGACATAGACTATGTTAAGGAGGATCTGACCGCTCAGGCCCTCCCGATAATTAGTGTGCACCGGATGCACAGCGGGCGGGGCAAACAGCCCTATAATATGATACTCGTGGCGTTAGAACCCACCCCGGAGGCCAAAAAGAAGATCGCATGTCTCACGACAATTTGCGGCCTATCCGGGATCTCGATCGAAGCCCCCCATAAGCGTGGCACTCCCGGACAGTGCTACCGATGTCAGCTTTACGGCCACTCGGCTCGTAATTGCCACGCGCGCCCCCGCTGCGTAAAGTGCCTCGGCGACCACGCCACACTAGATTGCTCGCGTGTTAGGGAAACCGCGACCGAACCTCCAAGCTGTGTCCTATGCCTTAAGCAAGGGCACCCCGCGAACTACCGTGGATGTCCTAGGGCTCCGCGAAAACGTCCGACCCACCCAGCCCCCCGAACCGTCGGCCCAAAGACTTCGGCGCCTTCAGTGCCGAAACCCGCCTTCGTGCCGGCTGCAGTTCCCACGGTGTCGGCGTGGAAAAAACCGCTGCCGTATACGAAGGCGGGAACGGAAACCGCACCCCCGCCCCCGCTCGTGACACGCCCCGCGCCCCAGCCCCTGCTCGCACCTCGCCCCGCGCCCGCGTTCCGTCCCCCGCAACCCTCTGCCGCCAACGACTTCGCGCTCGTGCGTGACTTCGTCACCGCGGTCAACTTCGACCGTCTGCGATCGTTCGCTGACGCTATCCGTAGGTCGGTAACCCCCGAACAGCGGCTCGCGGCCGCTTTCGATCATATGGACGTTTACGAGTCCGTGTCGCGTACGTTATAAAATCTTTACCGGTAACCAATGGCGCAAAAAGGTAGAGAAAAACCGTATTCCCTTACGTTAGCATTCTACAATGCTAACGGACTCGCGCGGCAACGCGATCAAATTTTCGAATTCCTCCGCGATAATCTTGTAGATATTCTATTAGTGCAGGAAACCTGTCTGAAGCCCTCGCGTCGCGACCCGAAAGTCGCGAATTACGTCATGGTTAGGAATGACAGACTCACCGCCTCCAAAGGCGGGACTGCCATTTACTATAGGCGGGCCCTGCACGTTGTCCCTCTCGATACTCCCTCGCTCTCACATATCGAGGCGTCAGTGTGCCGTATCTCGCTGACGGGACACCAGCCGATCGTCATCGCATCCGTTTATCTCCCCCCGGACAAGCCCCTTCTGAGCAGTGACATCGAGTCACTGTTCGGCATGGGAGACTCCGTCATCCTGGCAGGCGATTTAAATTGCCACCACACTAGGTGGAACTGCCATCGTACTAACGTTAACGGTAGGCGTCTCGACGCATTTATAGACGACCTCACCTTTGAAATAGTCGGTCCCCCAACTCCAACATGTTATCCGTATAACATCGCGCTCCGTCCGAGCACTATAGACCTGGCATTGCTTAGGAACGTAACTCTGCGCTTGCGTTCCATCGAAGCAATGTCAGAGCTCAACTCAGACCACCGACCTGTCGTTATGCAGCTCGGTCGCCCCCACAACCCAGTCACTGTTACGAGGACCATGGTGGATTGGAATAAGCTGGGCACGTGCCTAGCCGACACCGCTCCGCCAATCCTCCCTTACGGCCCGGATTCGAATCTATCCCCCGAGAACACCGTCGAATCCATAAACATCATTACCGATCACTTATCTTCCGCGATCATTAGATCTTCTAAAGAAGTCGATGTGGAGGACAGCTTCCACCGCATCAGACTGTCCCCCGATCTTAGGAATCTCTTAAGAGTTAGGAACGCGGCAATCCGGGCCTACGATCGTCTTCCCACGCATTCAAACCGGATTCGGATGCGTCGTCTACAACGCGAAGTCCACTCCCGCTTAAGCGACGCGCGTAACGATAATTGGCATAGTTATTTAGAACAACTCGCGCCCTCCCACCAAGCATACTGGCGACTAGCTAGGACTCTCAAATCCGAAACTACCGCTACTATGCCTCCCCTCGTACGCCCTTCAGGCCAACCACCGGCATTCGATGACGATGACAAGGCTGAGCTGCTGGCCGATGCACTGCAAGAGCAGTGCACCACCAGCACTCAACACGCGGACCCCGAACACACCGAGTTAGTCGACAGGGAGGTCGAGCGCAGAGCTTCCCTGCCGCCCTCGGACGCGTTACCCCCATTACCACTGACGAAGTTAGAGACGCGATCCACAACCTCCAACCTAGGAAGGCACCCGGCTCCGACGGCATCCACAACCGCGCGCTAAAATTTTTGCCAGTCCAACTGATAGCAATGTTGGCTACAATTTTAAATGCCGCTATGACGCACTGCATCTTTCCCGCGGTGTGGAAAGAAGCGGACGTTATCGGTATACATAAGCCGGGCAAACCGACAAACGAAACTTCTAGTTACCGTCCGATTAGTCTCCTCTCGACGATAGGAAAAATTTACGAACGGCTCCTTAGGAAACGCCTCTGGGATTTTGTTACCGCGAACAAAATTCTCATTGACGAACAGTTCGGATTCCGCTCAAAACACTCGTGCGTACAACAAGTGCACCGCCTCACGGAGCACATTCTGATAGGACTAAATAGGCGTAAACAAATCCCGACCGGCGCCCTCTTCTTCGACATCGCGAAGGCGTTCGACAAAGTCTGGCACAACGGTTTAATTTATAAACTGTACAACATGGGAGTGCCAGACAGACTCGTGCTCATCATACGAGACTTCTTGTCGAACCGTTCGTTTCGATATCGAGTAGAGGGAACTCGTTCTCGTCCCCGTCAACTGACCGCCGGAGTCCCGCAAGGCTCCGCGCTCTCCCCGTTATTATTTAGTTTGTATATCAATGATATACCCCGGTCTCCGGAGACCCATCTAGCGCTCTTCGCCGATGACACGGCTATCTACTACTCGTGTAGGAAGATGTCGCTGCTTCATCGGCGACTCCAGATCGCAGTAGCCACCCTGGGACAGTGGTTCCGGAAGTGGCGAATAGACATCAACCCCACGAAAAGCGCAGCGGTGCTCTTCAAAAGGGGTCGCCCTCCGAACATCACTTCGAGCATCCCACTCCGTAGTAGGCGCGCAAACACCTCCGCCGTTAGTCCCATCACTCTCTTTGGCCAGCCCATTCCGTGGGTCTCGAAGGTCAAATATCTAGGCGTCACCCTCGACAGAGGGATGACATTCCGTCCCCATATAAAAACGGTACGCGACCGCGCCGCGTTTATTCTAGGACGACTCTATCCAATGCTTTGTAGTCGAAGCAAACTGTCCCTCCGTAATAAGGTAACTCTCTACAAAACTTGTATACGCCCCGTCATGACGTATGCAAGCGTAGTGTTCGCTCACGCAGCCCGCACCAACTTGAAATCCCTTCAGGTTATTCAATCACGATTCTGCAGGATAGCCGTCGGAGCGCCTTGGTTCCTTAGGAATGTGGATCTCCACGACGACCTGGAGCTCGACTCCCTTAGTAAGTATCTACAGTCGGCATCGCTGCGCCATTTTGAGAAGGCGGCACGACATGAGAACCCTCTCATCGTAGCCGCTGGAAATTACATACCCGACCCAGTAGACCGAATGGTAAACCGTCGACGTCGCCCAAAGCACGTCATTACGGATCCTCCTGATCCATTAACGGTGCTTTTAGGCACCACAAGCACCGGTCACCGTCCTCGTCGAACCCGTCGCTTGCGACGAAGGGTTCGACGAGCGAACTAACCCATAGACACAGCCCACTGAGTTTCTCGCCGGATCTTCTCAGTGGGTCGCGTTTCCGATCCGGTGGTAGATTCTGCGAAGCACTGCTCTTGCTAGGGTCAGTGTTAGCAACTCTCCGGTTGAGCCCCGCGAGCTCACCTACTAACGTTAGGGCGAAGCTGAAATAGCCTCTCAAGGCTATCAGCATAGGTAGGAAAAAAAAAAAAAAAAAAAAAAAAAGTAAAATTTTTGCATTACTTAATACAAATTCATTTGAAAAACATTGATGCTATTTTCTAAAATTGAAATTGTCATAATTGTATACTTTAATTTTCCCTATGATAAGAAATTTTATTTTTTATTCATTTATATCGATTTATTAAAAAAAACCTGTATATTTTGTTAAAGTTACGTTTTTATATTTGCATCAGCATACGACTTAACAAGTTATAATATATTTTTCAAGAAAGCAACAAAAATCTTCGGTATTCTCATACCAAAAAACATAATTACACGGAACCTTCTCCAAGATCTCGCTTTGAACTTGACCGGTCATTTGTACACTCATGCTTCGACTGGATGAGGTTATACGAAAAGTGTTCATTCAAATAGGTTGAAATCGTCGTGAAGGAATAACATCGTGTAATAAAAATCAAACCAGCAATATCATAATTTGCGTAATTACTGATGGTAGGACCTCATGTGAGTCCGCACGGGTAAGTACCACCACCCCGCCTATTTCTGTCGTGAAGCATTAATGCGTTTCGGTTTGAAGGGTGGGGTAGCCGTTGTAACTATACTGAGACCTTAGAACTTATATCTCAAGCTGGGTGGCGTATTTACGTTGTATATGTCTATGGGCTTCAGTAAGTTATAAACTTATAAATACTTGGCTTAAGAACACACCCAGATCAAGGAACGATGATAATATAATAGTTTTATTATTTTAAATTAATAACCCGAATCATCAGGGTAGAAATTATTAATTTAGTTTTTAATTGAGTATTCTAATAAATAATAAATAATTTTATTTTTGTAAAGTTACTTTTTATTAATTCTCCGCATTCCTTGACGCAAGTGAAGTGCACTTTAAATCGATTGATTGAATTATTAATCTCATAACCATCTATCGGTTTACGACATCCAATTAAAATTCTCAATGAGCCTTTCATTTCACGGTTTTCAATTGCTTGCTAATCTTGAACGACTTACTTTATATTTGTTCGTCGCAAAAGAATTCGTTGATGTGTGTATAAGTTTTAATATAAACGAAACTTTAGGAATGAGTCAAACATAATAATATGTACATAAAAATACGCTAACTCCGTTTAAGCATTAAACTCGGACTCGGCATTTACGTTGTAGATGTCTATGGGCTCCAGTAACCACTTAAGACCAGGTGGGCCGTGAGCTCGTCCACACATCTAAGTAATAAAAAAAAGTCTTGATCAGTAAAAACACCAATTAAGCCACCGTGAGAATCAATACAAAATATTTTTGATATTGGAACAGAAAAAAAAAACACTAATCGTCGTAAACATATCAAACAAAAAACACTGATCATAGTCACTGTGTTTGAAAGACACGAGATTTTAATACAAACCCGTGTTAGCTCGAAGGACCAAGGTTGTATCACAAAAACATCGCTTCAGTCAATACACAGGAAGTAAATATTTTTTAGTAATAATCACTTAAGTATGCTCACTGTTTCCTAGAATCAAAACACACACCTGCCATACGATCGTTAAAAGGTCGTATTATCAAAAATCGGGCTAGCAGCTTTGATTTTCTATTGCAATAAAAAAATATCTTTTTTATTTTATTTTATTGCCTGAACAGACAGACGAGCACACGGCCCATCTGATGGTAAGTGGTTACCGTCGCTCATGGATATCAGCAACGCTAGGAACAGAGCCAAGCAGCTGCCTACCGCTATCTATGCTATAATAGGTGAAAGTATTTTTACGGCTTAATCTTGCGTTGTTTTGTTGTCATTGATATTGACATGGCATTAATTCCTCGTTTTATCGGTACATGATAATGCTCATAGACTTAACGCACTGAGTTTTTCGTCGGATCTTCTCAGTGGGTCGTGATTACGGTCGCGAAACACCACTCTTGCTAGGGCTAGTATTAGCATTTTATATTAGTTATATTATATTACATATTAGCATCGGCGCGCACTGCGGTACCGTAGGTCTGGTGCAGCCGGTGTGGTGGAGCTCGAAGGGGTTTAGTCGGTAGTCGTTCTGCGGGGCAAGTGCTTCACGCGCCTTTTTCAAGGCGTAGTCTCCTGCGAGGAATTCGGGGAGGTAGAGGACCTTGGCCCTCCTCGTCCCCCTCTTCCTCTCAGGAGGCGCCGAAGTCTGATATAACCCGGTTCGTTACCCCTCGGACCGGGTATCCGTAAATAGATTCCCCAGCGTTAAATAAAAAAAAGGGCTAGTATTAGCAAGCTCTCTCAGGTTGAACCCCTAAGCTCACCTGGCCCTCCTTGAGTATCTGGAATAGCCCCTTAGCTACCAGCCAATAGGTAGGGGGAAAAAACATAATATAGCTACTCACTGAAACTGCGATTCACACTCATTACCATCTGATTGTTTACATTCATGTAAATGTCTTGATCAATTTGAATAAAAGAAACGGCTTTCGTTATAAACACTTAATTTCCAAACAAAAGTAACTGAGATATTTATATTGGAAAACATTGATGTGTTTAACAAAAGACTATATCTATGGAAAAATTCAATGAGGTCGAACTAATCTGTGCCACGAACGTTCACTAAACCGGGGGACTTTAATAAAATTTACGTAATATTGATTTTATGTAACATGTCATTGTTTTGTTTATCACCAAGGTCTTTAACACATTCTAAAGAAACATGCAAACGATACAGTTATGATTTTCTCCTAAAATTTCTAAGTTGGCAATTAAAAATGGCTACTATTATAACCTATTCTTCATCGTTCCAAGTAATTTGGTAAAAATTATATGGATCAATAAATTCGAGTAATTTTTTTATTTGTTTATTCTTTATTGGCCACAATATTCTGAGTGGCAGTACCTAACATATTAAATAAGCAGAGTTAAAAATGTTGAATCTTTCATTTTGATTACACGTATTTGTATTAAATTTTAAACAATTTGCAAAAGAATTCCTTCGTCGAGATAATTGTGTTTTCATAGTAAGAAAGCGGTTGCAAATATCTTAGTTCGTTGAACTACTGCCTTTTATAGCATATACAATCATTTACACAATTTATTTTAAGCACTAACGAATAGTTTTATGCGTAATTATCATTAAAATTATTACTGTTTTTTTTTTTAAATATAATCAGAGTCCTAATTAACGATAAATATTTTAGCTGCATATAATTTTTTGTTTTTACCTATGTAATATAAGCTACGCTATATTTTCGTTTTTTAATTAAAGTGTATTTAATTAAATGTGTCCAAAATTTCATGTATTTCCTTATCTGTCGCCAAATATTTTTAAATAAAACTACTTTTACGGTTTGATTTCGAGCATTTTTTTTTAAATTATCTTTAAATATATTATTCGCGAAGTTTCGAATAGTTTACAAATTTTCAAGGTCACAGACAACTTACTTAAATATTAAACCTTTACATATTACTATTTATATTAAAGTGTTTTAATTTAAAACTTCGGCTACCCGGATCCATAGAAACACTAGCTCGATTGTTGCATTTTTACCTAACCTAAACATCAGCCCGCTGAGTTTCTCGCCGGATCTTCTGGGCGGGTCGCGATTCCGATCCGGTAGTAGATTAATTCGCGAAGCAGCTACCCCTGAGCTTCGTTAGGATTTTTTTTATTGCCCTTGTAGGCAGACGAGCATACGGCCCACCTGGTGGTGAGTGGTTACCGTCGCCCATGGACTTCAGCAATGCCAGGGGCAGAGCCAAGCCGCTACCTACCGCTTAATACTCTCCACAAGCCTCGTTTGAAGAAGGACATGTCATAGCGCTCGGGAAACAGCCGGATGGTACGTGGCAAAAAAACCTCTGGAAACGTACTGTGGAGACGGTCGGGTAGCTGTTAGCAAATCCTACTCATTCTGGCTGAGCCCTTGCTCACCAATCTGTCTTGAAAAGAAGGCCTCCGGGCCACCAGTAATCCGTCAATCACAAAACAGAAGCGATTTAAAAAATAAAAAAAACGATATGCGATTTTCATCTTTATTTCCCGGTGCACAGCGGGCTAGACGCGAGACTAATTTTAAAATCACAATAAGAAAAAGAAGCTCGCGCCGTATTCGCAATGACTCAAAAGAAATGCAAATCTCTTGACAGCTAATACATTTAAAGTTTACCACGTGCTTAAGAGATTATCACGCTTCAAGGTCACGGTTTCCACGTTTAAGATTAATATATTTATTATTTATAATTATACAGTCATAGTTTTCTTAAGCACTAGTCAGTTCAGTCAATTTATATTCATATTCAGTTAATTCAGTTCAGCTTAGTATTAGCTGTGTAGTGTTTTTTTTCTTATATCACAGATAGCGGAGAAATGTATATGTCGGTGCCATGTCACTATGTAGTTAACTAAAAATAGTTAAAGTAACTGTTTAAGGTACGGCACAAAAAATTCTGACTCGAGCAGCCGACCGGAGCGGAGCTCTGTGTTGTTATCGTTGTACACTTGAAATGTAATAAATGGAATTCATGGGAATTGCTAGTGGTGGGACCTCTTGTGAGTCCGCACGGGTAGCTACCACCACCCCGCCTATTCCTGCCGTGAAGCAGTAATGCGTTTTGGTTTGAAGGGTGGGACAGCTGTTGTAACTATACTGAAACCTTAGAACGGAATGAGTGGCGCATTTACGTTGTAGATGTTTATGGATTCCAGTAACTACTTAACACCAGGTGGACTGTGAGCTCGTCCACCCATCGAAGCAATAAAAAAAAAGTGAGCCTTAATTACTGTCACTATGGAAGACAGTGATAATGATGAAGAGGAAGCAACGCTTACGTCATCACTTTAAAAACACCAAGGAACCAGCCTATCCGTCATATATGATAGTGTCGATATATCTATCTCATGTTTTGAGATCGGTGACGGAACAAACATTTCGATGTTGTTAAGCTGAACAACTTAATACCATTTGGACCTTAAGGCCATTTGGTCCGTAAGGTCGTCTACTCATTGATGGGTGGACAAGTTCACGGCACACATGTGGTGCTATTTATTTACCAGAGCCCATAGTCATACATGTATACTTCTTCAAACGAGGCCTGGCTCTGCATTGCTGATGTTGATGGGCGACGGTAACCACTCACTATCAGGTGGGCCGTATGTTCGTCTGCTTATAAGGGGTTATAGTACAGCAGTGCCTTTGTACATAATTTTCCTATAGCTCTGTACTATGTCTTCTTTTTTGTGTGTACATAAATAAATAAAATAAATAAATACAACGGGTGTCCCACCATTTACATCAAAGCAGTTTGCTTCACGTCAGAAATAGATAAGACGGTGTGATGCCTATCCGTTTTAATAACAAAATGATAATCAATTCAAAGCATACGCATATGATTAATAGTGAAGCATCGCCATTTATTATTAGAAAATTTTATTACAATGTTAATTACAATGTCCCATAATTAACATAAAACGCAAATTAACCGGCACCAACCAGGTAATTTGAATTGTAAATTAATTAGCATTGTAACCAGTGCAGCCGGCTTCGGTGTGGCTGTTGATAAATCATTAAGTCAATATGAATATGTTTAACAACTTGGTGAGTATTGACAGACTCGGTGGTGCAGTGGTGAGCGCGCCTGACTGCTGTGCCGAGGGTCGCGGGTTCGGTTCCTACATCGGGTAAACGTTTTTATGATAAACAGTTTCGTTTTCTATTTGTCTGTGTGTTTATATGAGATACTATAATAGCTGTACCCGTCTGCTTCGATGGGCATTTAAAATTAACATTATTATTTCTCATCCCCACAAAGATTCTCATCATTAACGCCCCCGCAACTGGTGTAGGGAGTCGAAAACTCATATAAATATTAGCCTGTCAATTAAGTACACATGTATTTTCTACATGGATACCAAGTTTCAAATCAATCAATCAGTCGGATGCATGGTTCAGTAGTTATAACGGAACATCCGTAAAAACCACTGTAGATTTATATTATTATATTAGTAAGTATAGATATGTCGCAGAGCCTCTGGGTCTGCGGAGGGACTTCGGTTCCCTCTGTATTTTGTACCGTATGTTCCATGAGGAGTGCTCTGAGGAATTGTTCGAGATGATACCGGCATCTCGTTTTTACCATCGCACCGCCCGCCACCGGAGTAGAGTTCATCCATACTACCTGGAGCCACTGCGGTCATCCACAATGCGTTTCCAGAGGTCTTTTTTGCCACGTACCATCCGGCTATGGAATGAGCTCCCCTCCACGGTGTTTCCCGAGCGCTATGACATGTCCTTCTTCAAACGAGGCTTGTGGAGAGTATTAAACGGTAGGCAGCGGCTTGGCTCTGCCCCTTGCATTGCTGAAGTCCATGGGCGACGGTAACCACTCACCATCAGGTGGGCCGTATGCTCGTCTGCCTACAAGGGCAATAAAAAAAAAAAAAAAAAGAATGGGCCGATATCCGCATTATTTTTTGACATAGTGGGCGTATGGTGGGTAATCGTGCAAAGAGATTGCGCAGCACGAACCGATGACAGTTCCGAGATGTCTTCACTGTTCCTAAGCTAGGCAACGAATGTATTTCGATTCAGCCCTAACGATGACACCTCGTCTCTGCCGAAGCACGCCACCCGAAGTGAGCCGATGTTTGACGAGTAGTTGCGGCTCACATACACTAGATGGCGCACTTTCGCTTCGTTTGTCGTGTCCGGATGTGACATACATATTTAAACCTTTATAAGTATAAGTATAAGAATGTAAATAAATAAATAAATGTCAGTCTTCGGAACTCATAGTACAGGGAGTCCTAGCTTGGAGCCAGATGACCAGGTGTAACTTGTCCCTGGTTATTATTATTATGTCATTATATTGATTGGATGTAGGTATTTGGTATTCTTTTGAGCTTGCGCGAGAGGAAGACCCAATTAAAAATACCTTTACAATTTAATATTATGTTTTTTTAATTGTCATTGTATTAGTGATAATGACAATATAATGAGAAGCTAGGAACAAAATATTTACATTACTGTCAGATAATTTTACAAAACTATATCCGACGTAGCACAAAGTTGATGCGATCTTTAAGATCACTTTGAGATTTGAGGTCCAAGTCTCAATTGTACCGTGACCATTTTTATTTCTTTATTATACGATGTTATTCCTTCATCGCGGATGTCATTCGTGAGCACGGTTTAAGTATTTTATTTTAAAAAGAATTATACTTGCCTGTGGGATTCGAACACCGGCGTTTTTGTATCGAGCGATACAAATACACCGGGCGTCTTATCTTATAGGCCACGATGAATCAAGATTTAATTAATACGTTACGCAAGACTGTTTGTTTGCGTTAAAATAATCTATACATTTTTAATCAATCTTATATAACGGTGTCTAATATGATGAATTAAGAAAACATCGCTTCACGCTTATATTTTTTAGCATATTGCTTGCGTCTGTTTATATAAGCCAACAAAACATGAAGGCGTATTAAAAATATTATGTTTTTTTTTGTATATTTTGATTGGATTTATATTATTTGATAAATATATATATTTCTGTATATGTGCTGTTAATCAATACTAATATAAAGCTGAAGAGTTTGTTTGAACGCGCTAATCTCAGGAACTACTGGTCCGATTTAAAAAATTCTTTCAGTGTTAGATAGCCCATTTATTGAAGGAAGACAATAGGCTATATAACATCACGGTAAGACCGGACACGGTAAATGGAGCACCAATAAATAATGTTTCAAAATAGGGGTTTAAAAATAGCTCCTTAACATTCTATAATTCAAAAATATTTTCACTTTCTACGTAAATAAAGTGGGGGGTAAAATTTTGTGTTATGTCAAAGTAAGTATTCCACGCGGACGGAGTCACGGGCAAAAGCTAGTAGATAAATAAAATGTGTTACTGTGGGCGACTATAACCGGTTTAAATATTTCTCCCTGTTATTTCTTATAAAAAAGACAAGCCGGCTCATGCTGTCGCTGCAAAGAGATCTGCCAGGGTCCTTTCAAACAGACAAGAGAAACAAACAGAAACTAGGTTGAACAAGTTGACAAACAGAAAAGAAAATGGCTCGTAAATGTCTTCACTTACAGATACACTAGTGGATCCGACAGACGTTGCCCTGTGTTTGTCTCACATCCGAAAAATATTAAATTGAAATTGATGTTGTAACGACCTGGACTGTTTTGATGAATTTAAAAAAAAATGTTATTAAAATTGTGAATCCAAGCCAAGAAAGCCAAGAAAAAAAAAATTGTGAATCCAAGCCATTCTCGAACCCATTGGAGTACACACGAAAAATTTCATTAAAATCGGTCGAGCTGTTTAGGAGGAATTCACTAACATACACAAGGTCAGAAGAAAATAATAAACTATTTAGATTAATGTAACATACGTGAGATCCTATTTGAGAAAAACTATTTCGAATTTCGAATTAGAATTAACTCAACTGGAGATCGTGAATATGCAGCCTTAAATTCTAATGCCCCCTTATTAGTTACACAATTCACTAAAATAGAGAAATCGTTCCAACTTTTCACTGTCGAGTAGTCAGTCTAAAAATAGCGTACATTATCTCTAGTGGAATGTAGCAGTAACTCAATCGAGTGAAGTTTTCTTCGACAGGTTTCCTAAAGCGCTCACTACACGAGGCTAGTAATTACATTTCTTTTATTTATCACGGAAAAAGTTAAGTGCGTTTTACTTTTTTTTTTATTACTTCGATGGGTGACGGAGCTCGCAGCCCACCTGGTGTTAAGTTGTTGCTGGAGCTCATAGACAACTACAACGTAAATGCGCCACCCACCTTGATATATGAGTTCTAAGATCTCAGTATGGTTACAGTGAGCAAATATATGTAAAATACATTTATTAATTTTTAAAGGAAAAATTAATAAGTTATATTATTTATAAATGTGTTGTTATATATACATATTAGTAAAAAATAATGAAACTATTCACAGCCTTGAAACCTCTATGATTTCGTCAATTTGTGTCTATTACGTTTTGTTGTAAATAACAATTTTATGAAGTAAACAAAAAGTAGGCAGAGGCTTGTCTCTGCCCATTCTGACATTGCTGACGTCCACGAGCGACGGTAAACACTAACCGTCAAGTGAGCCTTATGATCGTCTGCCTAAAGGAGCCATAAAAAAAATCAAAAATTTCAAAAAAAAATCTACAACAGAGTAAAATTCTCATGGCCCAAAAATTATATCGTCTTTATTTTATTAGGTAGCATCAAAATTTTATAATACGTTAAAATAAAATTTCATATCGTCGGTGGCTCTCAAAGTTTTGTGTTCAACATAATATCTCTAACAATTTACTCGTAGTATTTTCTAATATTTCGGCGAGACTAAAACACCTCTCACATTTTTATTGCCATTATATCATTTCTTATAGTTTTGTATATTTATTATAGTTAAGACGCTCACCGGCCTGCCAATAACCGAGGCTATAAAGACCGCCGAGGACAGGAAGACGTGGGGAAGAATTGTGTATCGAGTGGTCCACATTTCAGATTAGACACTCCCCTCAGCAATGAAGAGACCGACTCAGAAGAAGAAGAAGAATATTATTTCCGACGTTTCGGATGGTTTTACAGTTTTCGTGCTAACGTAGAAGACTTATTGGCTTGTTTGAATTATTACTTGATAAGTCAACATAGTCATCTTAAGTCGAGAAACAATATAGATTAATATTTCATTAGTCTATACTAAGAAGGGGTGTTAAATTGGTCATACATTAATAAAGTTGACACCCATCTGTCCAAGAGAGTACTGACCTGGAAAGTGTCTGGGAAAAGGAAGACAATTTGGCGTCGCTCAGTGGAACAGGAACTGGATGTCTTGGGCATGACGTGGAAGGAGCTAAAATAGACTGGCCAAGACCGATGCAAATGGAAGAATTTCATTCGGGCCCTATATCCCAGCAGAGGGCAAGAAAGAAAGAAGAAAAATACTAGGTACACGAACAAATATCATTAAATGAGCGGACTATACGTTTTTTTTTGTTGCTTAGGTGGGTGGACGAGCTCACAGCCCACCTGGTGTTAAGTGGTTACTGGAGCCCATGGGAATCTACAACGTAAATGCGCCACCCACCTTGAGATATAAGTTCTAAGGTCTCGAGTATAGTTACAACGGCTGCCCCACCTTTCAAACCGAAACTCATTACTGTTTCACGGCAGAAATATGCGGGGTGGTAACCCGCGCGGACTCACAAGTAGACCACTACCACCAGTAAAATTGGTAAATTATTAACTTGACGCGTCTAAACGCACCTTTATAACAGGTTAAGCCGTTACGGCCTCAAGCTAATCACGTTGAAGCCGACAGTTAATTAACTTGCGTGCTTTTACTGCCGGAAAAGGAGCTCCTTTAGCCGCGCAGTAATTTATTCAAATCGAAGCAAACATATTTGTTTATCATTAACATAATAATAAGACATAAATTAATATGATGTTGGAAGTTATTTATTTTAATTTTGCTTCTGTCGCGTTTCTGAGATCTTCTTAGAGCAATTGTAGTTAATTTTCTTGTCTTCTCTATTTTCAGTGTTATTCTAAGTGTCTAACACTAACAGAGTTATGCAAAGAAGACACGAAAGCCAAATTTGTGAAGTAGTAAGGTTGATTGGGTTTTCTTAACTACTAGCTGACCCGGCAGACTTCGTAGTGCCTCAATCGATAAATAAAAGACCTAAACTTTTGTATAAAATAAAGTTTGTTTTACAAACAAAAGGAATCCGACGACGGGGGAAACATCAAAGGGAAAACGAAATTGTTATTTTTATTTAATTTCGAGCATTTTCATATTTATCTACCTTTTAAACCTTCTCTGGACTTCCACAAATAATTCAAGACCAAAATTAGCCAAATCGGTCTAGCCGTTCTCGAGTTTTAGCGAGACTAACGAACAGCAATTCATTTTTATATATAAAAGAAAAAGAAGATAGAAGATTAGTTTTTTGTGTTTTGTTGTTCGGCGGTCGTGTTTCGGTTATTAATCAAAACTTCTTAGCATTATTTTACGTATCCCCGATATAAAGACTCAATCTCAAGATTTTTAATCGAAAATCAAATGATTAATTAGAAATTTACGTTTTATATCGCCTATCAATGACTGAAAGAATTCGCATGAATGCGAATCCAATCCTATTAGAGATGCATTTTAGTAAGGCAATTGCAACCGATTCGATTTGGTTGGTAAAAGAACGATTCTATTAATTGATCAATAAATTACAAAATTATTTTAGTCAAATAATTCTAATAAGTTTTTTTTTTGTTTGTTGCTAGAATGGATTTTCAGAGGAAGTACACAACACATTTAAGGTCCAACACTCTTTAACTATAATATGAAGAAAACGTATTTTATATTGTCTAGATCAGCATGTAGAGAATATGTTGCTAAGTTCTAAAAATAAATCTTAAAAGCTGTATAGCATGTTTTACTGGTGGTAGGACCTCTTGTGAGTCCGCGCGGGTGGGTACCACCCACACTGCCTATTTCTGCCGTGAAGCAGTAATGCGTTTCGGTTTGAGGGTGGGGCAGCCGTTGTAACTATACTTGAGACCTTAGAACTTGTATCTCAAGGTGGGTGGCGCATTTACGTTGTGGATGTCTATGGACTCCAGTAACCACTTAACACCAGGTGGGCTGTGAGCTCGTCCACCAACCTAAGAAAAAAAAAAGCATGAGTGCTCCAAAAATTGGAAACAAATTCAAAACTCTAATAATTTGATAGTTCGCTTAGCATATTCGTTCTTTAAGCTGCGAAGTTCTGATTTATTGAAATTTTCGAAAATTCTAGATTCTAGATATACCGTAGACGGTGTACGCTGACATAGAGACAGCGTACAATCCATGTATATAAAATATTATAAATTTATTACAATAACATTTTTATTTCATCCGTAAAACATTAAGAAACGTTAACAGCAGATTTGAGGTTCGAACGCTCTACACTGAAACATCGAGGATAAGTGCATAATGAGATAATAATCTTAACTATCAGATAACTTCAAAACAATTGGGATTCTAGGCCCAACTCCACTACCATCACCGACGCTGACCATTTTTCCTACCTATGCTGATAGCCTTGAGAAGCTATATCAGCGTTACCCTAGCATGTAGGTGAGCTCTCGGAGCTCAAGCCGGAGGTGTTGCTAACACTGGCCCTAGCAAGAGCAGTGCTTCGCAATGCAGTAGTTCGGTGAATCGAGAATAACCCATCGAGGCTACTAGCATAGGTAGGAAAAAAATACCACTGGGCTAAAGGTACAGCGATGTCAGCATATCAAATACACTTATCTTTTTTTCTATTCCAAACATATCTTACGCAATCCACAGGTTAAAGCCACAAATAAAAGACTAATCCAATTTCCGACATTGATTTTGAATAACCCTTGCCCGATTTAGTTTGAAAAATCACTAGACTAAAAAATTTAAATGAAATCATTAAAAACCTTGTAAAGCAAGCTATAAATACTTTAAATAACCTAGAGGAATGTCGACATTCATTAAAAAGATCAACAAAAGTAACAAAAGAAAAACGTGGTTGTATATATTTTAAAACCAGTCCCCTATTTTTAAATCGATGGTTTGTGTCGATCTTTTTAATAAAAAAAACGTCGAATCTAATGCCATGTGAGCAGCGCAATTATGAACTTTAATTTAAAGATATAAGATTTAAAACAATCTATTGCCCTACATCGTAAATGACCTTTGGTCTTATGGATGGATTACACACACAATGCCGTGCAAAAAAATATCTATTCTCTTCTATATTAACATTTCCAATTTTTATTATCTTTCGGAAAACGAATATCCAGACCTAAGAAATAATAGAATGTACTAATTAAAATAGATAATTGTATCGACTTGTTTCTTGTGCGCAATTGTAGGTGGAAATTAATGGAACAATTTCATTCTGCTTAACACATCTAATCGTATCAAGCGATGCGACTATTTTGTAAGGGAATATGGACTTACTACGTGTTCCCGAACAGCGGAGTAGCACCTATACTTAATATCTATACTAATATTATAAAGAGGAAAGATTTGTTTGTTTGTTTGTTTCGAATAGGCTCCGAAACTACTGGACCGATTTGAAAAATTCTTTTTCCATTAGAATCCGACATTGTCCCGGATGAACATAGGCTATTTTTTTTTATTTATTTTTTATTTTTTATTTCATGTGTGTTTTAATGTTTCCGAAGCGAAGCGGGGGCGGGTCGCTAGTTATAATATAAAGCTGAAGAGTGTGTTTACTCGCTAATCTCAGGAACGACTGATTCGATTTGAAAAATTATTGTTCCATTTATTGAGGAAGGCTATAGGCTATATAATATCACGCTAAGACTAATGCAAACGGAGCACCAATAAAGAATGTTTCAAAATCGGGGTATTTTTCCCTTTTGAGAGGTTCCATTGCGTGCGCTGCGGAAATGGTTAAAATTACGCTAAAATAATGTACGGCAAAATTGTTCCCCTTTAAAAGTTTAAAAAAAAAGTCCGCGACAGCATATGTCTATATGTTAAGGTTGGTTCACTATAACGTTTTTTGTGCTAACCAAAAGCTAGTTGTGTAATAAAAACATAACAATAAAGTGAGGAGCTCACACAAAAGATCAAGTACCTACGATCTACATATTTCTGCCGCGGAGCAATCATTCGTATGATGATGGAATATTTGACCGCGTATCTTGAGTTCGCTGATAACAATTATGTTTTTCCTTTGATATGTCCCCCGTCGGACGGATTCCTTTTGTTTGTTTTAAGTTTATTTTATACAAAAGTTTCTTTTATTTATCGATTGAGGCACTACGAAGTCTGCCGGGTCAGCTAGTAAGGTAATAAAAATAATGAAACTCATTAGCATGATCCGTGGAAATTAATCAATATGAAGATATACAACGCAAGCAAATGCAAAAATATAACATATTATGTACGCACGTACATGAAGACTAAACAGTCATTCTGTTGTATCCATCAATCCAGTGTTAATAAATCTTTTGTAACGTATATAATACTAATCTAACTACAAATCATGTTTATGATAATTACTTGAAACGGCACGTAGATTACATTTTATTTTAAACTAGCGGCCCGCTCCGGCTCCGCTCGGGTCTTTAACAATATTTTAGGTAATTTTTTTTACACCTCGGGAATAGTGTAGCTTCCAAACAGTGAAAGAATTTTTCAAATCGTTTGGAGCCTATTCTATACAAACAAACAAACAAATCTTTCCTCTTTATAATATTAAGTACAAAAGTATAGATAGTATAGATTAGTATAGATTAATATACAAAATGAATGCGAGTCTGATTGTGTTGCATGCGTTCAACTTCGTTGTTGGCGATTCAAAGGTATTTGGTAGAGCGGGCGCCTCAAATATCGCCGGATTTCACTTAAGAACGTTTAATTTGTCATACATTATTTCATATTTAAAGCATAGTTTATAATTTGCGTAATCGCTGGTGGTAGGACCTCTTGGGAGTCCGCACGGGTAGGTACCACCATTCCGCCTATTTCCGCCGTGAAGCAGTAATGCGTTTTGGTTCGAAGGGTGGGGTAGCCGTTGTAACTATACCTGAGACCTTAGAACTTATATCTCGAGGTGGGTGGCGCATTGACGTTGTAGATGTCTATGGTCTCCAGTAACCACTTAACACCAGGTGGGCTGTGAGCTCGTCCACGCATCTAAGCAATAAAAAAAAAATAGTTGTTTGACCTGTTGGCTCTTTTAAAACGACCAAATAAAAACTTAAAATAACAATTACACAGAATAATTTTCTAAAATGATTTATGTTAATCTGTGACCAAGAAAACTGGATTTTGTTTAAAACGTAAAAGTGGCGTGGTAATTGGCGTGGTAATGTTCATACTTAATTCGCGAAAACCAAACCAAGAAAAACAAAACTCTTGTAGTTTTTTTCTGTTAATTTTCATACAGCTGCGCAAATTAGTTTAAAGTTTCGCAAATAATATTAACAAACCGGCCCGATTGGTGGTTAGTGGTTGATTCTCACAACCCGAAACCGTGGCTTTTATTCGATATGCATAAAAACTGGTGGTAGGACGTGTTGTGAGTACGCACGGGTAGGGCACCACCACTCTGCCTATTTCTGTGGTGAAGCAGTAATGCGTTTCGGTTTGAAGGGTTGTGCAGCCGTTGTAACTATACTGAGACCTTAGAACTTATATCTCAAACTGGGTGGCATATTTACGTTGTAGATGTTTATGGGCTCTAATAACCACTTAACACCAGGTGGGCTGTGAGCTCGTCTACCTATCTAAACAACAACAAAAAAACCTTGTTTTACTTATTGTTTATTGCCCTTGTAGGCAGACGAGCTTACGGCCCACCTGATGAGGTGAGTTTACCGTCGCCCATGGACTTCAGCAACGCCAGGGGCAGAGCCAAGCTGCTGTCTACCGCTTAATACTCTCCACAAGCCTCATTTGAAGAAGGACATGTTGTAGCACTCGGAAAACACCGTGGAGGGGAGCTCATTCCACAGCTGGATGGTACGTGGCAAAAATTATATCTGGAAACGCACTGTGGATGACCGCAGTGGCTCTGATGAACGCACTGTGGATGACCGCAGGTAGTATGGATGAACTCTACTCCGGTGACGGGCGGTGCGATGGTAAAAACGAGATGATGGTATCATCAACGTTTTAAAAGCTTAAGAACGTTTTAAAATTCAAATATTTATAAGACTGCAGGGAACGCTGTTGTCTTTGAACAATACATTATACATCACTATGTCTCACTATAGCTAAATGTATGATGGACACGTTTTAAAATTCATATTTCAACACGCTCAGTAAGAAAATTATAAAGTTAAATTTTCCGGATTGAATGATTCTAAACAACATTTTTAAAAACTTGTATAGGACTACTGGTCTAAAAGAGTGTGTCAGAGATAAGATAAGAAAGAAATATATATGTATATATAGCAGAGTAGGTATTCAACCATCAACTATGGATCAAGGCTAAATAATAAATTACAAGAATAGTATGTATCATCTTCGGTTTTCCCGGGTCGCGGAGATAATTACAACTAAATACTTTTACGATTTAATATATTTTTATTGTCACTAAAGGTTGCCCAGTGGTCGCAATTCGACTATAATTATTAATTTAAATTTTAAGCTTGAACATTATATATTAAGGTTCTATTATCAAAGACTATTAAACTTCTACAATCACAGATTTCGCCAAGACTACACTATAGACAAATAATATTAAATACAAACAATAATAATCTTTTTTTTTTTTTTTTAAGAGATTTTATGACCTGGTAACTTAGACCTTTAAGTCATGTCTTATTTTACTTTATATTCTTAATTTTATGAAAAATGATAATATGGAGTGAAATGAAATGAAGATGATTAATTTGAGACATTAATCAACTAGGATGAAATTTAATGAAATAAGATGATATGGGATGAAATATAATCGCAGTAAAATGGTGGTCATTTACTGAGATTTTTTCAGTGGACTTTTTGGAGGAACCCGAGAAGTTACGTCCAGCAGCTTTGTTTCATTTTCCCACATTTGTGCACTTTCACAGATATTAAACAGTTAATAAACCACCGTTATTACACATTTAAACCTGAAGAAACACTAAATAGACAAAATAAAACAAATCACACAACTTCACTGCTCGCGTTCCCGCCAAAAAGTCCACAATAATAATCTGCTCTGAATTCGACCACAGACCTTAAACAGTAACAAAGGTTTAACAATAAACACAGAGTATATACTTGTATGTGTGTCAAATACATAGTAGTGTGTGTAAAGTTTTTTATTATTGATTTAATGTATTATTTATGCATAATTAAAAATAAATATTAGCATTCTGCACTCCTTCTCTATATTCTCTATGAGTGTGTGAAATTTCATACTTCTTCGTCCGTGTAATTTTCGTAAAAAGGAGTACAAAGTTTTTGCTTCACGTATTAATATCTATATATTGCGCGGACGGAGGAGTATGAAATTTTCCACACTTACAGAGAATATAGAGAAGAAGTGCACAATGCTGATATTTTTTTAAATAATGCATAAAAGACACATTAAATCAATAAAGAAAACATTACACACACTACATACCATGTATTTGACGCACACACGCATGCATACTATTTATTGTCAAACTTTTGTTCTTGACGTCTGTGGTCAAATTGAGAATAGATGAAATATTGTCTTTATTAATATTTTTTATAGTGTAGCCTTGGCGAAATTTGTGGTTACAGAAGTATAAAATACAATAATAGTGTACAAACTTACAATTCCAATTAATTATAGTCGAATTTCGACTACTGCGGGACCTCTAGTATAGATCATATTGCTTCAGATGTTTTGGGTAATGCAGTTTTCGTGATTACACTCGACAGTTGCCTCCCAGGCGCGAATTAAAATTAATTTTAATTGCTTAAGCATTCTATCTAGCTGTTCTTATTCTAATGATATTTAGCATTATTGTATGTTTACTTTATAAATCGATCACAATACTCCTGAAAGCGCGTTTCCTTGGACAACCCTTGTCCGATATCGGAGGTTTGTGTTATTCAACAAAGAAATTGATACTTACACGTCATCAGTATCTTGAACCATGGAATGTTTTATAAACGGACGTTGTTTGAGAAACATTCAAAGAATAGTCTAGAGAATTGTTGCGATTTTTTTTTACACTCGTCGATGACATTAGCCAACGGTTTCCATGGGCGCCGATAATGCTTTGGGGCTCAACCCGGCCATTGACTACTGGAGTATATTGGGTCTGAACTCTATTCAAACATAATTAGTAACATAATTAGTAGTGTTTCATGAGTCAAAGATTACTAACCTAACCTAAGATCTATTGAAATGTAAGTATGCTGTTGAAAGGTGATAACATTTAAAAAAAAATTGAGACTGCGGTGATCTTTAATGGAGATGTTTGGCGCTTAATTGCCGCGATAATGAGACAAGTCAATTAAGTTATCAGACCTCAAAGTACTGTTAATTCGATCTATTAAGAATCGATTTTTTTATTTAAAGTAAATATGAAATAATTTATTAGGGTAACTTATTTCCTGAAGTGATTCTTGTCCACCCGATGGTTGTCTGGAAAAGTTCGTTATTTACGATAAGACCGCCCTTTGTACTTTTTAGAATTTATTGATTTACATTTTTTTTATTTTGGTCACTCTCTCTCTCTCTCTCTCTCTCTCTTTCTCTCTCTCTTTCTCTCTCTTTCTCTCTCTCTCTATTCATATAACAACTTAGTCGTCCGTCGTCCGTGACCACGAAAACTATAAAATATACAATGCTTACGTCGGAAATCGTAAATTAAAATAAGAAACCAAAGCTTAAGCCGTAAAATTAGTTTTGAGTTTTATACCGAAGCCTCGGAAAAACTTAAGAAGTCGCTATGGTTAAATTTAATGACAATAAAGTAAAAAATCATGTTGTGTCGTTACTGAAAAATTCACAAATCTAGACTTTTTAGTTTGTAGATATAAGGTGCTTTTCTTTTCGTTCTGTATAGAGATTTATTACATTCTGGTACTGAACATATGACAACCACATAATTTATTGGATAGTCGTCTAAACAATTATTTTTGATTGTCCAATGGATGTTCATCTGAATACGTCAAACAACCTTAATTTTTTCAGTTTAACTTAGGTTGGACAACGCACAAAACCTCTCCTTGCCTCTGCCCCAGGCATTGCTGATGTCCATGAACGACGCTAACCACTCATCATCAGATGGAAGGTAAGCTCTTCTGCCTACAAGGGCAATAAAAATACCGATCAAATCCTTACGAAGGCACATTGCCAAATAGATAGGTCAATCGAGCAAGTTTTGTGACCTGCAAATATCTCAAACACCACAATAAGCTATTGTTTTGATTATAAAGCTTTAGGGTGGTGTTTTAAAAGATAGATTTACCATCAGTATGTAATCTCCCTTATTGATGTTTAAACACTTTTCATAAGAACCTTGGACCTCTTGAGAGTCCGCGCGGGTAGGTACCACCACCCTGCCTATTTCTGCCGTGAAGCAGTAATGCGTTTCGGTTTGAAGGGTGGAGCAGCCGTTGTAACTATACCTGAGACCTTGGAACTTATATCTCAAGGTAGGTGGCGTATTTACGTCGTAGATGTCTATGGGCTCCAGTAACCACTTAACACCAGGTGGGCTGTGAGAAAAAAAAGAACAATTTATATTGCTATGGGCAAAAAGTTGAGAACATATTTTTCAATTATCTTACCAAAAAAAAATTCTTTGATGGGCAATCGAGCTTCCAATCCATCTGACGTTTGGTCGATATTGGAACCCATAGACCTAAGTAACGTAAATGCCTCGTTGAAGCATGAGTTCTAAGTCCCAGTTCTATAGTACAAATATTTTCTGGTTTTCAAACTGGAGCGATTTATTTCTTCGCGGCAGAAGTAGGCGGGGTTATGGAGCCTGTACGTGGATCAACTTAACAAAAGGGACTAAGGTTCAAAATCAATGCACATTTACAGAAATAAATCAAGATTGTTTGTGACAGAAAGTGGATTCGTGACGGTTCGATTTCGTAACGCTTGCAATTTCCGAGAAATCGTGAATAGATATGCACAACTATTGTTCCAAGTTTTCAGAAAATCACTCTATCGCATACGATGAATATTGTATTTTCACGGTTAGCTACGATTGGGAGCCGAAGACATTCTTTATATTGATGACTAGCTGACCCGTAGTTCCTCAATCGATAAATAAAAGACCTAAGCTTTTGTATAAAATAAACTTAAAACAAACAAAAGGAATCCGTCCGACGGGGGACACACGAAACGGAAAACAAAATTGTTATTTTTATTTCATTCCGAACATTTTCATATTTATCTAACCTTTTAAACCTTCTCTGGACTTTCACAAATAATTCAAAGCCTAAATTAGCCAAATCGGTCCAGCCGTTCTCCAGTTTTAGCGACACTAACGAACAGCAATTCATTTTTGTATAGTATATGTTCTTTTTAGTTTGTATATAGATTGACAAAAATCATACTAGTGTAAGGAAATTGTTACGACAATTTTAAAACAGAAAGCAATTGAATAGGTAAGAGATTATAAATTTTTTAAATAAGAGATATATTGTGGGACTATGTCTTGTTTATATTGGTAATCTATATATTAATACGTGAAGCAAAAACTTTGTATCCCTTTTTACGAAAATTGCGCGGACGGAGGAGTATGAAATTTTGCACACTTATAGAGAAGAAGTGCATAAAGCTAATTTTTTTTTTAAATAGTGTTTAAAAGATACATTAAATCAATAAAGAAAACATTACACACACGCGCATGCATACTATTTATTGTCAAACTTTTGTTCTTGACGTCTGTTGTCAAATTGAGAATAGAATAAATATTGTTTGTCTTTGTTAATATTTTTTATAGTGTAGTCTTGGCGAAATTTGTGATTATAGAAGTATAAAATACTAGCGACCCGCCCTCGCTTCGCTTCGGAAACATTAAAACACACATGAAATCAAAAAAATAAAATAAAAAAAAATTAAAAAAAAGTAGCCCGTGTTCATCAGGGACAATGTCGGCTTCTAATGGAAAAAGAATTTTTCAAATCGGTCTAGTAGTTTCGGAGCCTATTCGAAACAAACAAACAAATCTTTCCTCTTTATATTAGTATAGACAATCATAATAGTGTACAAACTTACAATTAATTATAGTCGAATTTCGACTAGTGCGGGACCTCTAGTTAAATAGAATTTGCTTCGTCCTTAGCGAGATTAAATCGCAAAAGTGGCTTTAATTATAATTAAATAGTTTTTTTTAAAGGACGTATTCATAATATTTTGATTTTCGTTAAATTAGTTAAATGACGGACGATTTGAATTATTACATTTATTTCTTATTTGAATAGTTCATGTAGATAATGTATGTAATTTTAATTCGAGTTCCTAATCTGCATTCAATGGAGGCTAAAATAACTAAAAATAACATAAAACTAGAATTTATTAATGAGAAATTCTGAACGAATGTCCTGTTTGTGGATTAAACTCTATAAAACTAAATTATCTAACCGCTACGTAAGCTAATTTACACGGGTAAGCATTTAGGGTTTTCCGAACTACTTCTAAAGGTTTTTTTTTCTTTTTTTTTTGTGACGGACGTGTATTCATGGACGAGCTCACAGCCCATCTGGTATTAAGTGGTTACTAGAGCCCATAGACATCTACAACGTAAATGCCGCCACCCACCTTGAGATATGAGTTCTGAGGTCTCAGTATAATTACAACGGCTGCACCACCCTCCAAACCGAAACGAATTACTGCTTCACGACAGATATTAGCGGGATGGTGGCACCTACTCGTGCGGACTCACAAGAGGTCCTACCACCAGCAATAATTTTATTAATTATGTAAAAAAAAGCTACGCGTTTGTAGTTAGTTGATTATAAGTTTAGGATGGTTTTATTAGCATAATTCGTATTGCTATGCATTCGACTATTTCAAGTTAATTTTCACCAAGTTCAAGATAATTATTACCTTGAAAATTTGTATTTACGTGTGGTTGAACCGATGACAACATGTTAATTTTATTGATTGTATTACCAAAATTACTAGGATAAAATGATGATTTTATTTTATTTTAGACCCGGTTTTCTGAAAATAAGTGTTTTCGAACTATATAGGTATATTTATTATTGATAGCGTTAATGTTATTCTTCGTGAAAAGTGTGAGAATTTTAAAAGAAGAATTCATTTTTAAAAGTTTGCTTCATGAATACGTTCTTCCGTGTTAAATATTAAAAACTGTTTTCTTGCACTTTTTATTTTTTTATAAAAATGTATCATTTTTGTTTAATTTGTATTTTATTTCAATTGCTCAAAAGTGCCGGTACCAATGTTTATTTTTTTAGTTCAAAAAAAAAATACAATAAATAATTATATCGTACTATGTACTCACTTAAATTTGATTTCTTAGATCCGAAAATAGTAAAACGTATTGGCATCGATCCACGTTCGACTAAAAGCGATTCAGAAACACGTCCGAACACGACGCCGACCGGTTAATGACTGATCTTGTTCGGTTGTGGACTGCACAGTCTGCAACGCGGCGTGTTTAATGACCGACACCACTGCGAACCCGACTGTCTTATAACTATTTTTGTGTTTACGCAAATTTACGTAGGGTGCGCACACTAAAGCTCGAACCGAGAATTTCCTGTCTTAATTTTTTTTTTTTTTTCGAAATATTGATAATAATAAATCGATATGTTTCTATGTACATTAACCATAATTCATTTCGATGTTTGAAAATGAAACTGAGAATCGAAATCAGACCATGTGGGTCAGTCATCAACCACCAGACAAATGAGGCAGTCAAAGCTGGGTTTTTTTTATCAATTTATCTATTGTATAGATTTTTTCCCTACTTATTTACTAGTAGCTTGATATTCGATAGGTGAGCTCACGGGTTGAACCTGAGAGATTTTGCTAACACTAGCCCTAGCAAAAGCAATGCTTCGCTGAATCTACCACCGGATCAGAATCGCGACCTACTGAGACGGTCCGGCGAGAAACTCAGTGGGCTGTATCTATGGGTATAGTTTAATACACGACCTCGTTCGTTTGATGTAAAGTGGGTATCGAAGCTCATTGACATCGCATTGTGAATGTCGCCAACCTCCTCGAGTCATATCGAAGTCATAATTGTATTGTTTAATGGCTGTCCCACTCTTGCAATCAGAACGCGATTAGTTCGAGACAGAAATAAGGAGAATGATGGTGTTTATACATTTAGGCTTACTCTACTACACGTGCGCCATGTATACGGGTCATATACCTAAGCTATACTATTTTGTTATTTCGCGCTGTCTCGGCATTTAAGTAGTCCCAAGCTATTCATTTCTATTGCGAAGAGAACAGATACTCAGCACATCAATGCAGAATCTTTCATATTACCTTTGAGGATCCTTAAGGCTAAAAAATAGTAAATATTTCCATTTGAAATAATCATCTGTTGTTCTGATAGAAGAAGAATATACTGCAGAGAATATACTGAAAGATGAGCTTAGTGAGAATGTAATGAGAATAAATTGTAATAAGATTATACTTTGATGGCTGACGAAAATGGAGCTAATGCTAATTGATTATCTTTCCGACGTCCTACCACCAGTAATTACGCAAATGAAAATTTTTCGAACTTGGTTTTTATTACAGAATGTTATTCATTCACCGTGGAAGTCAATCGTGAACATTTGTTAGGCACGTATTTCATTAGAAAAATTGGTACGCACCTGCGGGATTCGAACACCGGCACAGTGGCATCGCTTGATACGAATGCACCGAGCGTCTTATCTACGGGCTACGACTTCTTCTAGATGTCAGCAGTGCCAGGTATCAATCAAAACGCTGCCTATCCTTAAAAACTTTTCGCAAGCTGCGTTTGAAAATTTTTTTCAATAGGACATAAATACTCAGTGATATTTATAGTACTCAGTGAATATTTACCGAAGAGGGGAGCTCATGCTAGAGTGGATAGATGATAAAAAATAGTCCTTGAAATCCAGTTCAAACTTTTCGTATATCATTCAGATTTTTGAAATACATTAAAAATCCTAATAATTTCCGGAAAGTGTGGTCACAATACAAAATTTTCACTTTGTACATCAACGTTGCAGCACAACTCATGTGGTTGAAGTTAATCCTCCAGGGTCTTAAGTTTTTTTTACCTATCTATGCGAGTAGGTTTAGAGTTACATTATATTAAACTCTTTAACCGACTTCAAAAAAGGAGGAGGTTCTCAATTCGACTGTATGTTTTTTTGGTATAAACTTTTGACTGGGTGAATCGATTTTGATGATTCTGTTTTTATTAGAAAGCTGACGCTTCCCGTGTGCTCCCATTTAGTTCCGTTCTGATAATGGTATCCATGAGAAAGCCATATAAGTCTGTAAGTTGTTTTTAGTGTATATTAATTTGTTTTGGAATATCTTTTTTTTCTATTTGAAGTCAGTTTTTGTTAAAACATGTCTATTTACAATTATGTTTACTGCCTAGAACTATCTACTGCGTCTTAAAATTTTGTCTCCTTGACTTATATTTTTGCTCTATATGGGCATATGTCCATTTTGCTTGCAGCCCAACTGGTATTAAGTGGCAAAGCTAAGCTTACAGACATGTTATGTTTTTTTTTTTTTTTTTTTTTTTTTTTTTTTTTATGATTGAAAGTTTACTGGTGGCCCGAAGGCCTTTCCAGTTTCACCAGGACAGGTGGGCGAGCAAAGGCTCAGCCAAGAGGGGTGGGATTTGCTAACAACTGCCCGAGCGCCTCCGAAGGAGACCTAACAACTCAAGAGCAATTGTTTCGCGAATGAATCTACTACCGGATCGGAATCGCGACCCGCTGAGAAGATCCGGCGAGAAACTCAGCGGGCTGATGCATGGGTTAGGTTGCACGTCGACCTCTTTGTCGAGTTCGACGAGTACGGTTACCGGGGTCCCTAAGCCTGCCCCTAGTATTAGAGCTGAAGGCATCTAATGCAAAGGTTATTGGATCTGATGGATCCGTAAGGACGTGTCTAGGGCGTCGACGGTGACTGGCTCCTGCATGATCAGGATTCGGGGAGTAGTCAGCGGCGGCAACGATAAGGCGATTATCATGACGCATAGCCTTATCGAAGTATCGTTCCGACGCTGACTTCATGTATTTCCGAATTGATTCGAGGCCCAGGTCGTCGTGTAGGTCAACGTTCCTCACGAACCACGGAGCCCCGACAGCTAACCTGCAAAAGCGGGATTGTAGGGATTGGAGGGTGTCTATGTGTGTGCGGGCCGCGTGAGCGAACACCACACTCGCGTAAGTCATGACGGGCCTTATGCAAGTTTTGTAAAGTGTCACCTTGTTCCGAAGGGACATTTTACTCCGCTTACAGATCATGGGGTAGAGTCTACCGAGAATAAACGCGGCACGGTCACGGACTGATTTTATATGCGGGCGGAATGTCATCGATGCATCCAGGGTAACGCCCAGGTACTTGACCTTCCTGGCCCAGGGTATGGGTTGTCTAAAGAGAGTAATCGGGGGTGTGAGATTCCTCCTCCTAATCCGGGAGGAAATCCGTGTGGAGCTTCCCCTCTGAAATAGCACCGCAGTACTTTTCGCTGGGTTGATGTCTATGCGCCATTTTCGGAACCACTGTCCTAGGGCTAGGGCTGCGCTCTGAAGCTTCTTCGCGATTAGGGACTTATTTCTACTAGAATAGTAAACAGTCGTGTCGTCGGCGAATAAAGCTAAATGGGTCGGCGGCGACCGGGGAATATCGTTGACGAATAAGCTAAATAGGAGGGGTGAGAGGACAGAGCCTTGCGGGACTCCAGCTGTGAGAGGTCGTGGGGAGGAGCGGGTTCCCTCGACTCGATATCGAAAAGAGCGGTTCGACAAGAAGTCCCGTATGATGAGCACGAGACTATCCGGCACGCCCATGTTGAATAGTTTGAAAATCAAACCATTGTGCCAGACTTTGTCGAACGCTTTTGCGACGTCGAAGAAGAGAGCTCCCGTGTATAACGGTTTTGGTCGATTAAGCCCCACAAGAATGTGCTCCGTGAGGCGGTGCACCTGTTGAACGCATGAGTGATTTGTACGGAATCCGAATTGTTCATCGATAAGAATGCCCTTGGATGAGACGAAGTCTCTGAGGCGTTTGTAGAGCAGACGCTCATACAGTTTGCCTAGAGACATGAGGAGGCTAATCGGGCGGACATGTTATGTGTTAGCTCACAGTATGTATGAAAGCCGATTTTCAACGTAAGAGAACTTGAAGTCTCATTGTATTGATTAATGGTTGCCCCGTCCTTTAAGTTGTTGATATCCGATTCTCAGCACAAATAGCTGAAGCTCTTCTTATTCAGCTATTAGAAAGTTTGAAGTCGTCGTGGCCTAAAGGATAAGACGTCCGGTGCATTCGTATGTAGCGATGCACCGGTGTTCGAATCCCGCAGGCGGGTACCAATTTTTCTAATGAAATACGTACTTTACAAATGTTCACGATTGACTTCCACGGTGAAGGAATAACATCGTGTAATAAAAATCAAACCCGCAAAATTATAATTTGCGTAATTACTGGTGGCAGGACTTCTTGTGAGTCCACACGGGTAGGTACCACCACCTGCCTGTTTCTGCCGTGAAGTAGTAATGCGTTTCGGTTTGAAGGGTGGGGCAGTCGTTGTAACTATACTGAGATCTTAGGATTTATATCTCAAGGTGGGTAGCGCATTTACGTTGTAGATGTCTATAGGCTCCAATAACCACTTAACCCAGATGGGCTGTGATCTCGTCCACCCATCTAAGCAACAAAAAAAATTTTTAGAAACAAAAATACATGGCATTCCAAACAGGACTATTAGAAAAATAAAAATAAAAACTTTCCTTTCTACCACGAAACCATTTCATGTTTAATAAATGACTGACATAATTTGTTTAGAGTTTTCCTTCCGCTAATTGACTTAGGCTAGAGATTTACAATCGTGTAAATATTTATTTGTAACGGTAAAGGCAGACTGTTCGCAAATATGACGGTGACGTCACGTTGCGTGGTGTGACGTTTTCTCACGTATAGCTCATGTGGAATCATGTCTCAATCACGCGGTTTTAGAACACGTTTGATCCTGGGATTAATAAAATTACATCTAGTATTTCAGATTGCTTAGGTCTGTATGACAAGCTATGTCAAAAAAATTTTTTTTTTAGTGCTTTGATGTTTGGTCTAGCTGAAGTTGACCTAGTGTTAAGTGGTTATCGGAGCCCATGGATATTATTTACAACGTTTTTTTTTTATACCTTTAATGGGTGGACGAGCTTACAGCCCACCTGGTGTTAAGTGGTTACTGGAGCCCATAGACAAGTACAACGTAAATGCGCCACCCACGTTGAGATATAAGTTCTAAGGTCTAAGTATAGTTACAACGGCTGCCCCACCCTTCAAACCGAAACGCATTACTGCTTCAAGGCAGAAATAGGCAGAGTGGTGGTACCTACCTGTGCGGACTCACAAGAGGTCCTACTACTAGTAATTACGCAAATTATTGTTTTGCGGGTTTGATTTTTATTACACGATGTGTTATTCCTTCACCGTGGAAGTCAATCGTGAACATTTGTTGAGTACGTATTTCATTAGAAAAATTGGTACCCGCCTGAGATTCGAACACCGGTGCATCGCTCAACACGAATGCACCGCACGTCTTATTCTTTAGGCCACGGCGACTTCATGTTATACATAGAACTCATGAAATATGAATTCCAAGCTCTCAGTTTTTACAGTACAATAAGTAACTAGGCAATAATAATACGAACTGAACTATCGTCGACAGAGCGTTTTCTAGAAGACTCTAGTACATAGAACAGCCCTGTCTATTTTTGCCGGGTCACGTGCTCCTATTTAAAGTTTGGATTTATATAGACAACTATTGTAAATTGAACTGCCACTTGAAACTCGTGTCTCTGGCGTTTGTGTGACGCCTATGGGATGCAGTAAGCCGAGAAAAATATTCATAATCCCGGTTCATGAAGCAACCTCCGAAAATAGCAAGAAATCTGTTGAAGCAAACAACATACTTGATGTAATGAGTCACGCAAAGTGATTGACGATTTCGAATAATTGTAATTTTTAGTGTGTTCTTGTGAAAGGTCATCGCCATCAAACCAGCTGTTAAGGTCGTCAGTATATGTCAGGCTACTTATCGCATCGTGTTGACCTATGTAGATGCATAGATGATATGACGAATATGACGACGAATTCCATAAATCAGTTTTATGAGTTCAATGAGTTCCTCGTCGGATCTTCGCAAAAGGTCGCGATTCAGATCCAGTGGTAGATTTTTTTTTATTGCTTAGGTGGATGGACGAGCTCACAACCCACCTGGTGTTAAGTGGTTACTGGAGCCCATAGACATCTGCAACGTAAATGCGCCACCCACCTTGAGATATAAGTCTCAGTATAGTTACAACGGCTACCCCACCCTTCGAACCGAAACGCATTACTGCTTCACGGCGGAAATAGGCGGGTAGATTCAGCAAAGCAATGCTCTTGCTAGGGCCAGTGTTATGAAATCCTCTCAGGTTGAGCCCGTGAGCTCTCATCTACACGTCTGGATGTAACTGGAATAGCCTCTTAGGCTACCATCGAATAGTTAGAGACACAAAAGAGTTTTACGACCTTATCTAATGCTGAAAATCGAAACATTTTTTCGGGGCGCTTAAGATGGGTACTAATTTTGATGGTTCTATATAAGCAAACGAATTATACGATTTTAATTAATGGGGCGTATTGTGAGTTCATAGGGGTAAGTTGGAGCGTGTTGCTTGCTTCCTTTTTAATGCGTTTCGACTAGAAGATTGCGATCGTTTTTCTAAACAGTTGACATTTCGACGTCATTTCTCAGGGTAGCGGATGGCATTGACGTACTGAAAGCCGATACGTCAATGAAAGCCACTCTAATGTCTAAATACTAAATGTTTCAGCCAAAGACGAATCAGGGTTCCTAACTAACATAAAGGCTCTCGCATTGAGTTTTCACGTCATTACGGATCCCTCCGATCCATTAACGGTGCTTTTAAGTACCACAAGCACCGGTCACCGTCCTCGTCGAACCGTGGAAGGGCTTGACGAGTGAACTAACCCAAAGACACAGCCCACTGAGTTTCTCGGCGGATCTTCTCAGTGGGTCGCGTTTCCGATCCGGTAGTAGATTCTGCGAAGCACTGCTCTTGCTAGGGCCAGTGTTAGCAATGCTACCGGTTTGAGCCCCGTGAGCTCACCTACATGTTAGGGCGAAGCCTCTTAAGGCTATCAGCATATGTAGGTAAAAAATATTGAGGTTTATGTTCAGTTAGTTTGACAGAATTCTAAGATACTCAGAAAACGTGGCTGCCTATTCGTCGGTGCATTCCTTAGTCGCCTTTTACGGCATGAAAAGGCATGCAATAGTGCTGTATAAGACCACCATATCAAAGTCTGCTATGTTTGAAAAAAGCTGAAAATTATTTCTCACTAAAAACCTTTGCACGGTACTATGTACATATTTGTTACTTAGCATCCACCTTTACGGGTGCGGCCACGAGGGTTCACGATGTAATGTTAAGAGTACATATAATCCTGTTTTCGTTTTGACATTTATCCTTATCTGATTTCAGCGTTTGACTCGGAATTAACGTATTAAGTTTTTCGGTTTAATTCACTATCATCTAAAACAGTGCAAATAAAGCATTAAGGTCAGTTTTTTTTTTAAATTGAAACGCTAGCTAGGGCGCATATTCTATTTATACACATCAGAATGGACAAGATAAGGAATGAGTATATCAGAGGAAGTGTGAAAGTAGCCCAGGCGATTGACAAATTAAAGAGCGGACGGTTAGCGTGGTTTGGACATGTGATGCGTAGAGAGGAGATGCTCGTGACCAGGAGATGCATGGAAATGGTAGTGCAAGGCAGAGGGGGAAGAAGTCGATCGAAGAAGACATGGACGGAGGATGTAAATGACGATATGAAAGAGAAAGGAGTGAGTGTTGAGATGACGGCTGATAGAAGAGAATGGAACAGAAAAATTCAGACAGACGGATATTATCAGACAGACAGATATTATGGTGGAGACAAAGTAGAAGAAGATACATCAGGGATTTATGATTACTGCACTCTGTATATTTATTGCCTCAAACCAGTAATTTGGTCCGTTATACTATATTAATTAAAACTTGAATATTATGTCTCAAGCTGGGTGATGGCATTCAAGTTGTAATGTCCACGGGCTACGGTAACCAATGAATATCAGGTAAGCAGTGAACTTATACCTCCAAATATGAAACAAAAATTCCGTTCTTTTGTTTTACTTAACGATTTGAACGCAGTGCATTTAACTTAATCATCTTTTTTTTTATTGCTTAGATGGCTGGACGAGCTCACAGCCCACCTGGTGTTAAGTGGTTACTGGAGCCCATAGACATCCACAACGTAAATGCGCCACCCATCTTGAGATATAAGTTCTAAGGTCTCAGTATAGTTACAACAGCTATCCCACCCAGCCCACCCTTCAAACTGAAACGAATTGCTGCTTCACGACAGAAATAGGCAGGGCGGTGGTACCCACCCGCGGGGACTCACAAGAGGTCCTACCACCAGTAGATCATCGGGATCATGTAGGGTTTTCTATTCCATCCTCACTCTCATGCAGCTTCCATTCTCCTAGGAGAATTTCTAGATAGTACGTAAAGTTTTCTAGAATCGTTGGTAGTTTTAGACCTGTAATAAAAACATTTTTGAGTTTGTTTTAGTCCTAAGGTATCCCGCTGGTACTTAGGTCCCTCGGAACATATCCGCTCCTATAGACCGAATGGTAAACCGTCGACGTCACCCTAAGAACGCCATTACGGATCCTCAAGATCCATTAACGGTGCTTTTAGGTACCACAAGCACCGGCCACCGTCCTCGTGGGTCGTGTTTCCGATGCCGTGGTAGATTTTGCAAAGCACTGCTCTTGCTAGGGCCAATGTTAGCAACACACCCGGCTTGAACCTCGTGAGCTCACCTACATGTCAAGGAGAAGCTGATATAGCCTTTCAAGGCTATCAGCATAGGTAGAAAAAAAAGTCCCTCGTATGTTGTATCCACTTGACCCTATCTTGGGATTGCGCCTTAACATCATTCCAGGTCAGGCTGGCAGTCCTCATCTCAGTCTGCAAAGTGCGTCGCCAAGTGTATACAGGTCGACCAGGTATTCTCCTGCCGCGCGGTTGCCATTCAAAAGTAGCCGATGCTACGTTGATTCCGCTGCGCCTTAGAGCGTATCTTATCCAACGCCAGTTTTGAGTAGAACCTAAGAATACTGTTTCACCTTCTCTGCTGCGTGTAGTTGTATTAGTATTAAACTTGTATACTGTACAATACCTGACGTTAAATATTGCTCATCGACCTTTTGAAAGAGACAATCGGCTGGATTCGGCTTTGTATAGCGCTGTCTCTCTCTCTGTATACCCACCTTGAGATATAAGGTTCGACCTTTCAGCAAATAATAGCTAAATCGAGGCTGAAATAGATATAATAGCCCGCATAGTATATTAAAGAGACCATCATAATTCTTTGGCCATTTTGGCCTTACTTTTTTTTCTTCCTAGAGTTTCCCGGTTTAGTACCAGGGTTCGCTTTCGTATATAAACCCCTGCGATTTGCTCGGTCTTGCTGGCCTTACTAGGGATCTATAAATAAAACATAGTTCACCTCGATTTTTTATTTCCGAGATGCGACAGTACTATGATGTACGGGCGTCAAATATGTTAATTTGCGTAAAACGGTAGGTAATTATTCATCTATGCGACTGTTGTCTGTTGCAAACTGAACAAAGCCGAGAGAGAATCGTTTGAATATTATCCTTTTCGTTGACAGCTTCGAATGATGGCGGAAATAATATTAATGTTTATCGAAGACTCTTCTTTCGGATGAGAAAAAAAATAAAAAAGGGTGCGTGTACCTATGTACGAGCGTAAGAAGTTATACTTTATTTTTATTAAATTTATTTCTTTTTTTTTAATATTAAATAATTAATAATAAATATTTAATGCTAATAATTTAATAATATTTAATATGGATTATATTAAATAATACTTTTGTCATTTATATTACTAAAAATGAATGCTAATAACACTTTTTTTTACGAGTGTACATGCGCGAAGTTCACCTGCGGCTATATTCAGACTCGCCAAGCTACGTCAGTCGTATTGTAATGAGCGATTTAGTGGGCAACTTCATTCTGTTAATTTTGTGTCACCGTGCGCGCACATCGTAAAATTTCACTCTCATCAATTTTTCATAACGCGCCTAAAGAAGTATAACTTCAATAAGCATTCTCTGTTTTTAGAGTTTATGTATTTGTTTATCAATATTTGTTTTTTTTATTGCTTAGATCGGTGGACGAGGTCACAGTCCACCTGGTGTTAAGTGGTTACTGGAGCCCATAGACATCTACAACGTAAATGCGCCACCCACCTTGAGATATAAGTTCTAAGGTCTCCAGTATAGTTACAACGGCTACCCCACCCTTCAGACCGAAACGCGTTACTATTTCACGGCAGAAATAGGCGGGGTGGTGGTACCTAGCCGCGCGGACTCACAAGAGGTCCTACCACAAGTACAAAATGTTTGCCTGATGTAGGAATCGAACCCACGACCCTCTGCGCAACAGTCGGGACCGCTAACTACTGCACCACTGAGTTAGTCAGGTTTTTAATAGCTAATAATTCATGAGCATAAAAACGTGGCAGGTAGGAGCAGATCCGCGCTGTCATCACACGTCAGTCGAGATTCCTTTTATTATTTAACTAGCTGTACCCGTCCGCTTCGCTGGGCATTTAAAATTAACATTATTATTTCTTACCCTCACAAAGATTCTCATCATTAACGCCCCCGCAACTGGTGAAGGGAGTCCAACACTCATATAAATATTGGCCTATCCATTAAGTACATGTATTTTCTACATGGATACCAAGTTTCAAGTCAATCGGATGCATGGTTCAGTAGTTATAACGGAACATCCGTAAAAACCACTGTAGTTTTATAACTAGTAGGGATTAAGGAAATCGTCAAAACAATCTTATTATTAATCAATAAAATAAACCTTTAACCGTTCGATAATTTTTTTCAGATTACGCAATCTTTTTTTTTTTTTCTAATATTAAATTCACAATTGTTGATGATAGAAAAATAAACATTACAATGATTTTTGGACTGAAAATTTACAACGCACTCACATTGTATTTCGAAGCTTTCAAGATAAGATACCATTGAATAGTTGATCCAAAATTATAGTATGGGGGTAACGATTTGACAAAACTATTTCTGATATTATAATGACGTTGAAATACGTTGATAAATACGAAGGTATATTTCTTGCTTTCCGACTTTAGTAGCATCGATAATTCGTTTTCAAATCAAACTGTTCCACCACCGGTTTCAAAATGAAACGCAATCTCAATGGGAACAATTAACAAAACAAACACGGCTCTTCTTTTTCTTTAATAGCCGTAATAACAAACATTTGAATTATCGATTATGTAAAACGCCGGTCGATTAAAAATGTCGCAAAATCTCTAGCCAGCTAACAGGGTAAATAAATATTTACATATTGTGTATTCATGTTAAATAAAAACGAGATACGCACACATTGAAATTAATCTAAAATTAAATAGGTATGTGTGTTTTTACGAAAATATCTCAACGACTCGTGCACATTGGCGTGATAGACGGACTAGCTTACTGCGGTCATAAAGCGTTAAGTGGATACTAGAGCCCATAAGCATCAAAACGTTAATGCTGCAACATCTTGAAATTTTCGTAGACATGGACAGATATTGAGTTTTTTTTTAGTTTTTTTAACACCTTTGTAGGCAGACGAGCATACGGCCCATCTGATGGTGAGTGGTTACCGTCGCCCTAGGACTTCAGCAACGCCTGAGCCAAGCCGCTGTCTACTGTATATTGAGAGATGCAATTGGTGTTCTAATTCTACGGCATTTAGGGAAACGAAAGAGTAGTCCAAATATCCAATGGAGGTGAGTATACATTTTAGATCCGATAGGAGGTGATTTCTGACCGTGTGAATTCTCGAAGAGGTTATCACTATTGTCCACCGGGGTCTTGTGATTTAAAAACATTTAGTATTTTTTCTTTGGGGCTACGTGAAAGATAAGGTCTATGTCAATAGACAACAATCGATTTTAGACCTTTTTTTTTTTTTGGTCAGGAGGAAATCGCCGGACTCCCACCCTCCACTGGGGACGGAGGACAGGGCATGTCGGAGTCGAACCGACTAAAACCTCCTGTCGCTCAACAACCCACGTCCGAGCCTCGCATGAGACAGAACTCATAAAAAGGCAAGGGGAGGAGAGTGAAGCGTTTAGTGCGGAGCACATCTCTCCCATCACCCTCCCCCTCGGGACGCCGGGCCAGCGATCGTCGGCGCCACGATCACCAGCCCTCTCGGCGATTTTAGACCTTAAAAGGGGATTTTTTATCGAGGAAATCCAGCCACAGATTCGCGAATCGGTGATGAAAAATTACATGAAAACATTTTGGTTACACAAGTATCGCCGTAGCGCCCGTTTGACCGATATTGTTCTAGACCATTAATGGCATACCCTCCTCTTTAAAATTACATAAACGTCCAATGATTTCCCTTTTTTTTCGGGCCGGGGGCCGAACATCCTACGAGGTCCCCGCGCCTAGGGGGTGCGCGGGGTATGTGGGACTGGTCCGCGACTGCGAGACCGCGGGCCCAAGGATGTTTTCAGGGCCCTACCCGCTAAACGACTCCCCTGCACTCTTCGCCCAAGCGTCTGATCTCCTCCGAGGTCTGAACCCGGATGAGATAAGGGGGTTACCGCGGTCAACACTACAACCAGACGGCGCAGCTCACCCCAAGGACGCCCGGCCGACGGAGCCTTCGAGGCGAATCGAAGGCTCTGAAATGTCGGCCGTCTCGGTACGGCGGCCCGTCACGCCGCTCAGACGGTGTCCAATGATTTCCCTTAAAGATACTATTTTTTTAACTTAACAAAATGAAACCTCTTATTGAAATACCTGATATTATAGCTATTCCATTTAAACCCAGAATTAACGCTTGATTTGCAGCCCCAATATACAACTCGCCATCAACTATGGGCCTGACGCAGATTTTAGATGAAATAATTCTGTTTGCCAAACAATACCGTTAATTACTTTGACTCTGGAAACGATTCTCGCAAATAAGCTATTAAATATTAGTTAGCTCTTGAAAAATTCGTCATCAAAGACGATCTCGAATCCAAATCACTTTATCTTTGTAGGTTAAGGCCTATATTGTTTAGACTCAAAAAACAATTAGCTAATTACTGGTAATTAAAGCGTTAAAAATATTTGTTCTCGTGTATATTATTTGATAATGTACCCAGTTACAATTCTAGTATTGTGTTCTAGTTTTCTATTTGCTTCGAAACAATATTAAAATTGTGTAATGTTTTATTTTCAAATTGAAGATAACATGAATTAATTATTTATATACCTCTAAACTTATGTAAAAAGTTAAAGCATTATATTATTGCCGAATTTCTTTTATGTGGTTCGGTCATTAGCTGGTTTTGTTAAGAAAATGATTGTTTGCAAAATTGGTTTACGGAGACTGGTTCTGGTTTGAATCGTATCATTCTATTGCTTGCTGTGGTTTGAGATGTTCATCAAGGTCATTTCAATTTTACCATCGCGATTGAAGCAGGATTGATACCTACCTATTGTTTGAAGTTGATGAGTTTTTTTATAGTGTTTATTTTTATTACCCTTGTGGACAGATTAGCATACGGCCTAACTGATGGTGAGTGGTTACCGCCGCACATGCACGTCAGTAACGCCAGAGGCAAATCCAAACCGCTGCCTACCGATAAGTAAATCTCGTTTGAAGAGACTATTTATGTTACACACCACCCAGTTCAGGAACAAACTCTTCCCGATGGTGTAATGAGCGCTTTCTTCAAACGATACATATTTGAAAACAGTTTTAGCGGAATGCCGTATTGTTCCACTGACTTTGCCGATTTCCTTAAGCGACATTTCCCTTGTACTATGCTAATGCTGTCAAATGAAAACGCTAGTACCGCTGGCGAAGCATTCACGATCAAATTTGGAACGCTGTTACAGAAAATTTCAATCTAAATTATTCACAAAAAAAAAGACTGTAGTGTAATAGTAATTTAAAACATTTCTTCGTTCGCTTGAGCGTTCTCAAAACAGTCCGTGTTGGTACAAACAGAATATCGCTGAGTAAATTTTAAAGTTCAATTTGCGTTACGACGTCTTTCTGGGGATCATTTTTGACATGGGCCACCTAATTTTGACGTTAACTCTTTTTCTATTAAGTAGATTAATTTAACGCTAGTCCGTTTTCCAAACGATGTTTGGAAACTCCTTAGTCGTGGCTCCTTAGTGAGCAACAGTGACAATTTACGATCGAAGGGACGTTAATTTCGTAGGTAACAAAAAAAAAACAAATTAAACAGCCATGTTTTGACTAAGAACGTTTTGTTGATATTAGGTGCTCAAGATAACGCGGCCTCGCCACTGCTCTCGCAAATTTAGAAATACGATTTACCCAAATCTAAACGATAAAAAACGTCGTCATTTCCTTAACCTTGGACAATGACCAAGCCCATTAACAGTGTTAATGTACGCCTTAAATTTATTTTGCGACAAGTTTATTTACTCACTACATCAATCATTGTGTTGTGTTTTAGATGGTGTTAATAAGAAAGAAAATGAAAAATCGGCAGATACTTAAGCTATCTCGAATTTAACGCCATGTTTGTAAATAGTTCTCATCGATTAACAAAATCAGTTGTGTTGACTTCGTAGAAGAAAATCTACTGAATTATAATTGATAGAACCGTCACAGAACATCCAGGGCATAACGGCTTCTCGGTAGATTTAGACAGGACGGTGATATCTAGTCGTAACGTGGCTCACACATCATTCCAGTATTTAAACAAATTTACCGGATTCATTTTCATTAGACGATACTCTGAAATGTCTATGAACGTGTTTTCGAAGTCGTGATTCGACTCATTACGTCTGTCTTCGACGCTAATTTTACCCATGTGTATATACCTGACTACTTTATCAAACACCTACCCAATAATTCATTAGTAATCGCGATCATTATTCACCTTACGTGTACCCCAAGAACTCGTCTCAATACAACGGCGTGACGTGGTCCCCAGAATTAAATCGCCCAAGACTAAGTATTATTTTGGTAAACAAGCGACGATCGCGCTTAGAATTATTCCCACGGACAATGCGTATCCGTGAGGAGATTTCCGAAGCGTGTAATGTTAAACTGATTTACGTAATAATCGACACGCTTATGGCTCAAGGGGAATCTGTGTGTCTTTGAAGCAGCAGGTTCGAGATTAATTAATGGCGCGCACAAGGCGGTACCTGGGTTCGACCCGACTGGAGGAGCTCAATGGGGTTTAGTTAATCGTTCTGAGAGAGTCCATATAGAGTCCTTTCTTTATTTCGTGTGAAAATCACTCATTTGGATCACTCGTAATTAGCACCACAATTGAAACAAGAGGAGTTTTATTGTTTCAGCGGCTTACACAGTTTTAAGTTATACCTACAGTTATTATTTTATTCGACTTATGTATTTTCGGCGGGAAAAATCTCGTGTCACAGGCTATATTCTTTCTTCCATCTCTATAGAGTTTTTAGAACGTTTAAGAACGTACCTTTTTTTATAAAAAAAGGTACGTTCTTAAAACGCCACTTTTCTATTTGGCGGGTTTTGCGCGGCTCACACCGAGAGCTGTCGCACTCGCCTTTATCAAGGCCTAGTTTCTTGGAATCAATTGGAAGAGACCGAGGACTTTTGTCCGCATGCTCTCCTTCTTGTTTTTGGAGGCGCCGGAACCCAACATAACCCGGCTCCTCCTTCGCCAGGTTACCGTAAATTGTGATTCCTAGCATTAAAAAAAAGGTTCGAGACTAGTACGAATCAATGGTAATTTATTAGCGATGTTAACGGAACAATCGTCAGGGAAGTAACTATATTGGTAAAGGCCATATTGAATATACCCGGGTATGCACCGGCACTGCACTGGTGGTAGGACATCTTGGGAGTCCGCGCGGGTAGGTACCACCACCCTGCCTATTTCTGCCTTGAAGCAGTAATGCGTTTCCGTTTGAAGGGTAGGGCATCCGTTGTAACTATACTGAGACCTTAGAACTCATATCTCAATGTGGGTGGCGGCATTTACGTTGTAGGTGTCTATGGGCTCCGGTAACCGGCTTAACACTAGGTGGGCCGTGAGCTCGTCCACCCATCTAAGCAATATATTATATATATTCGCTGCGAAACAGTCACTGGAATCTACTACGATGTCCATAGACTTTGCTTGTCCTTTAATTGGCATTCAACTTGAATCGACTGTTATATTCTTTTCTCAGTGTAAACAGATAACCCCGATGACCTGTCCAGCTACTGAGCTGCTATCCCACCTGGTTCTTTTTTAATGAGAGTAGACATAAAACCTATCGCATGACCATTTATAAAAAAGAAACATAAAAGCAAAAGTCGAAAATAAAAAAGAAGACTATCGCCGACCGCACCGCACGCGTTTCATTCGCGAAGCAGCTGCTCTTGAGCTGTTAGGTCTCCTTCGGAGGCGCTCGGGTAGCTGTTAGCAAATCCCACCCCTCCTGGCTGAGCCTTTGCTCGCCCACCTGTCCTGGTGAAACTGGAAAGGCCTCCGGGCCACCAGTAATCCTTCAATCATAAAAAAAAAACCGCACGCGCTGTACACGCACACGCCGCTTGTTTTGAAACCTATATATTTTTTGGACTTACTGATTAGTTTTCTATTATAGTCGGGCCAGCCGCCGCCATTACGCTTCGTTCAGCAGTGACGTTGAATTCTGCAGCCAGGAAGAAGCTAGCGACGGGTTGGCAGGTCTACTCCTCATAGCCTAGCCTCGGCCTGCCCCTCTTTTTGTGCATCTTTAGCGACACTCGACCCCGCAACAACTTTCTTCAAAAAGATTGAACCAGCGCACCGCCGTGGTAAGAAAGAGTTTTCACCACTACCACCCTTTACAACAAAACGTAATTACGATTGAAATCAAAGGAAGTTGATGGCAAACGCTTACGATTGCAATTCGACACGACAAAAAAGGTATAAAACAAAACACAACACACACTGTTCTAATAAAGTGATTTATTACACAATAATTGCCGGACATTATGCGCGTTCACACAACGTCAATAATACTTAAACAATTTACATTGTAAATATAATATAAACAACGGTTCTCATCAAATTTTGGTTTTGCATATGGCCGCTAATGTTCTCTATTCAAAAAAATAATATAATTATGTATAAGGTAACTTTGGAAATATTAAAATTTCCACGTCCCTAAAACTATTCTCTCTTATTAATTTTCATTTATCTGTCTTATTTACATTACACTAAGAGTATCTACAGCTCCTAATATATAATGTACACTTTAAGAAAAAAAATGTGGTTTTGAACAAAAAAGAAAAATGTGGATTTTCGAATTGAAAATCGATAAAAAATATCGATGTTTCGAAATTAATCGATTCGCTTGTATTTTTCAAATGATTTCAATAAATCACTTACGGATGAAGTAACGTAAACGATTCTAATGAACTATTTAAAATTTATAATAAAATGCGCGATTTTTTTCTAAAATTTGGAAATTCGAACCGAAAATCGATAACAAGTATCGATGTTTCGAAATTAATCGATTCGCTTTATTTTTCAAATGATTTCATTAAATCACGTTCGGATGAAGTTACGTAAACGATTGTAATTAACTACTTAAAATTTACAATAAAATGCGCGATTTTTTTCAAAAATTTGGATTTTCGAACCGAAAATCGATAACAAGTATCGATATTTCGAAATTAATCGATTCGCTTGTATTTTTCAAATGATTTCAATAAATCACTTACGGATGAAGTAACGTAAACGATTCTAATGAACTATTTAAAATTTATAATAAAATGCGCGATTTTTTTTCCTTCATATACACATTTCAATGTATGTATTATTCTATTTAATTAGACTTTATTTTAAATGCTTTCATTTCACTCAACTTTTATAGTTCAAATTATTGAATTCTATAGCGGTATATTCCCATAATTGTTGCATTATCAATAAATATTTCAATTGTATTTCGTCACGTTACCTAACACATATGGTCCCATCGATTCTGTTTGGCGGTGGAATTAAGTTAAATAGCATTCTATTTCATCGATAGGGCTTCATTTAATGTTCAAAATAATATTAATTAATTAATATTATTTATATACATATTAATATATAAGTAATATATTAATTAATATATAATAATATATTATTATATAATCATTAATTAATTAATATATAAATAATATTAATTAATTAATATTATTTATATATTCATTAATTAATATTATTATATAATTATTAATTAATATCTTTTCTTTTACTTCGTCTTATTTACGAAATAAGTTATTAATTTGTGCCATTCAACAGTCACACGGTGTAATATCACATCTTAATATCAATTGTGAAAGTGTATTTTATTTAGACACTATTGACACTTAAGCGTAAGGCCGGATTTACTTCATTTCGAATATCGCTCGTAACGCGATTTGTGTGGGTTAAATTTTCCTTAGCGTAAAATTTTGATATATATTTTTTTAAATTCGAATTCCGACCATAATTACTGACACGTAAAGTTTAGATTACTTTACATTTAATATAATAGTGTTATAATAGTGAAACCAAATTATTATACATAATAATATTGTTCATAGCATGTGACTTATAATAATGTTACTTTTGAATTAAATCTATTTGAATATCACGCGAACCGGATAAATATGAACTAATAATTATAAGTAATGTGAATTGAAGACATGGCTGGATCAAGGGGATATGATACAATTTGTTAATTTTGAGAAAACGGGCAACAAACTTTTGTTAGTTGTACTCTTTCTTCGTATATAATTCCTCCATCAAATGTAATTTCTAAAAATAGCCTTTAGCCCAGAGTTTTAAGGTCTAATATGGTTTATAAGCACATAACACCTTCATTTAATGTAAAAACCCAAAAATCTTAAAAATGATACTTAACCCCTTCATCTACTCACGTCTTCAATTATTAAAGTGTTCTAATCTGTGTTAGTCATTAGATTTAAATGTAACAGAAAAACGGACCGCTATTAAACTGATCAAATAACCTTCGCTAAAATAAATCTAAAAATAAAATAACAATACTCTCCATAAAACGCTACAAAATATATAAATAAATCTCTCCCTAAATAATTATTTTCTAGTGTTTTTTTCTAAAGTGAATTTATCGAATTTCTTTTTGGTCTTTTATTTATGGCAGCGAAAACTTTTTTTTCAACGTCTAAATTAAATAAAAGGAATGCCTATCTTCATTATTCAGGTAAACTGTTGTCCATGAAAAAATATGTGGTCCAGTAATATAATATTAACATATTTTATTTCCGTGATGGATAAGCTCACGACCCACTAAAGTAAGGAAGACTTTGGGATGTGAGGTCGTAATCTCTACTGTGTAGAACAATGACTGCAACGGAAAGCATGTCTGCTTTGCAAACACCCCTTAAATATCTACTCATTAAAATTTAAGTCGAAGTAAGAACCCGTTAGACAATTTCAATTTAACATGTAGATATAATGAATACTATTATCATCCAATCAGATTTTTTAAGTTAATTTTTGAGACAAAATTTCATTTGGCAACACGCTGTATGCGAGTTTGGAACGCGAATCTTTGAACGCGATTTTCACTCGCTCCAAGACTGATTGAATTCCAAATTTGGCAGACTTATTAGGGACCGATGACAATACAACTATTTAGCTTAATAATTTAGTTTGTCCCATTACCCTAGCCGGGATCTTAAGGATCAGCTATTTCCTTAATATATGAAATGAATTATATATGTATCTATTCATTAAAGAATTACTCTACAATAATTCACCGTACACAGTATCTAAGCAGTAATAATTGATAACAAACTATTCACCTATTAGTTACAACTCGGAAACAGTATTTGAGACAGTCATACAAAGAATTGGATATGGAAAAACAAAGACAGATCGGCCTTTTAAAATATGATTACGATAAGCTAATTTTTTTTATAGCACGCAATGGATACTATAATTTACGTATTACATTGCCGTTCCGAAAAAAAAACATGATTATGCTAGAACGGACAAGTCTTTACGGTTGGTTTAATAAATTGATCATGTATTATCAGGTTTTATTAAGTGAGACATGATTTTATAACACCCTGTACATGAAATTCCGAAGAAGTATTCTCAGAATACCCTACAGCGGGGAAGTAAATTAAACCTCACCTAGTTATATTTAAGAGGTATTTTCCTTTAAACTAGACAACAATGTGAGTTATTCCTCATTGAGCATTACGTTTCTTAGGTGGGGGCGTCGGCGCCTTCTCTACATTCGTGTTCCTTCTGTGCACGATCGAGTTGTACAGGAACGATCCTCGCGGCGCAAGAACCGTGTCGTAGTTGTGGCGGACCGGCAATGGTGTCGGATCGGCGTTATTGTTACTGTCATTGTCCAATTCCATGCTTCGGTGGGATTTCATTGGCAAAGGCGGTGGCAGCTCTTCGTCCTGGTTCGAATCCGTCGTGCCTGGTGATGATTAAGTTTAATTACATCTAAATCTTTTTTTTTTATTGCCCTTGTAGGCAGACGAGCATACGGCCCACCTGATGGTGAGTGGTTACCGTCGTCCATGGACTACAGAAATGCCAAGCCGCTGCCTACGGCTCTTTTAAAGAAGGACATGTCATGGCGCTCGGGAAATACCGTGGAGGGGAGCTCATTCCATAGCCGGATGGTATGTGGCAGAAAATACCTCTGGAAATGCACTGTCGATGAACGCAGCGGTTCTAGATAATATGGATGAACTCCGCTCCGATGGCGGGAGGTGCGATGATAAAAAGGAGATGAAGGGATCATCTCAAACAGTTCCTCAGAGCACTCCCCATGGAACATACGGTACAAAATACAGAGGGAACCGAAGTCCCCCCGCAGACCCAGAGTTCCAAACAGTTATCTCTGAGAATTTCCATTCGACGAACACACGAACTTTTACGTAACACCTAGAGGTAAATGTTTACGTCCGTGAGGAATCGTCCACCTATCTAAGCAATAAAAATAACCACCATGTTGACGCTAACCTATTTTCAAAATGGACACCAGAAACACTATGAATAAAACTGTGCATCGTGCTATGCAGACTACACATCATCATCATCATCATCATGGTTCCAAGCCGGTTTCGGCAACGGCGACCAAAATTTTCAGTTCAATAACTTAAAAGCTTATGTCCGCGTCTCTCGTGCTCTAATATGGCTTGGGTAGCCTATTTTGTTCTTAAACGTGCGCAAACAGAAGCTACACGTAAGAACACCACCCACGAAGTTGTAAAAAATGGTGGAAGGCGGTCCATTTTTCAATTTATTTTGTCTGTCGTCCAGTTCGCGCCTCCTGTCGTTTTCAAAGACATGCACGCCCTGCTGTACCAAGCGTCTCCACTCCAAATGATACAGACTACACATACGTACCAATCGAGTCTCTGTTGGAAGGCGGTGCGGAAGAAGTGGTCAAAAGACTTGCCCGTTGGGACAGTCTCTTCTCGCGTTCGACTTCGGCACGGAGCGGTCGCTCGGTGACCAGCTGTAAAACGTCCTGCGTTTGGATGCTGTGTTACTAACTTCTTTACTACATTGATTTTGTACGAGTACGCTTCAAGCTTTAAAACTTGTATTGCCAATATACAGGGTGTGATTTTTATCACGATTACCTTAAGATATCAAATAAAGATTAAATTGGGAGATGTATTATGTTTTATTTACTTTTTTTCAAAAACAAAATTGTCAGAGTAGGTTCTGTAACGTTTGTAAGATTTTTTTCTTTGACGACTCGAAAAATTCACCCTGTATATTATTTAATGAGAAAATTGTCGAGGTGCCTTATAGAATGCAATTGTGCTTTTAAATTGAATTTTAATGTAAAAAATAAAAACCTTACAAATATGAATTTACGTTGGTTCTATATTAGTTATGAACTAAGTACAGCTAAATGGTATTAATTTAATTTTCTTCTAAATGACAAGTAGACGGAGACGACAGATGTCATAGTCTAGTGGTATATTGTTCGCCTTTATAATACATAAGCCGCAGAGACAAAACTGAGCTTCGATGTCTGTGAGATCTGAAAGTCATACATTTGTAAAGTGGAGTGTTCATGAGGACTCACGTCGCTCAATTAACACGTTTAAATTAATGAGCACCAGCTGTTGCACTCATGCTTTTTCTTCACGTGTATATACATATCTATACAGTACACATTAATTTCATATTGATAGGTTAACATTTATGGTAAGAATCCAATTATTCAAAGCTGGCAAGACTGCGTATGGATTTAGTTAAGAGATTTATGAGAGTGTCATGTTTACAAGCAAAACGTTTAAGCAGAACGAAATACTTACATGAGTATTAGTCGAGTTTATTCACATGATCAAATTACCACAATACCGAGTGTAAGGCAGCCGGAATGAAAGTTATTTCCCACAAACTCAAGGAAACAATATTCGTTTCCATGGCAACATTTATCGAGGGGTGTGTGGCTATTTTTTTAGCGGTACCGGAGGAGTGAAGTTTTTGTTTTATTTTGTCTATTTAGTGTTTCTTCAGGTTTAAATGTGTAATAACGGTGGTTTATTAACTATTTAGTATATGTGAAAGTGCACAAATGTGGGAAAATGAAACAAAGCCGCTGGAAATAACTTCTCGGGATCCTCCAAAAAGTCCACTGAAAAATTCTCAGTAAATGACCAACATTTTACTGAGATTATATTTTATACCATATCATGTCATCTGATCTCATCTCATCTCATTTCATTTCATTTCATTTCACTTCATAATATAATTTTTCATAAAATTAAGAATATAAATTAAAATTAGACTTAACCTAAAGGTCTTAGTTACCAGGTCATAGAATCCGTTTAAAAAAAATTAAAAGGCTATTTGATTGAGGCGACATTTCGCTTAACGCGCGACATTCATTTTTGCAATTAAGGGTGCGTTTTATTTGGTATTAGCATCAACAGTTCGATGTTTTTAATTGAACCTTAAGTTTACTTCATTCAAATAGTTGAAGAGGAATTTTTGTTATGATATTTTTTCTAAATTTTAAACTTAAAATTGCTCTCCTGTGAAGATTCAAAAATGTCGCTCAAACCAAAAAGCATTCCACCCCTCGATATAGTCTTAACGCATTTATATTTAGAATTATGTTCGGTTTATGGGAATCGTAGACATAATTAAAACCACTCCTATGGTTTATCTCACTTTATTTTAATCACTTTTACTGTCATTACTTTATACATGTAGATGTGGGATCCCCTATTCGATTTGTACCAATAAAACAATTGATTTCTTCACACAAGCTTGATTTTAATTCCGTCCTTATTATAGGAAAGTAAACAAAATACACAAATAGTTTGTCTTTAGAGTTATACTCCCTCCGCGTCCGGTAATTATCCTCATTCCTCCTGTCGCATAAAATAAAACCAATATGTCAAACATTCATTCACCGTCTCCCTTACCTTCTAACACGACATCTCCTATCTCTTTCACTCACTCATGCTCTCCTACTTACCTTAATTTTTTTTTAATAAAGACGAAATTAAAATAAAGTTTGTGTGAAGCAATAAACTGTTTTATTGGCCCCGAATCGTATAGAGGTACTCACATACATACTAAGAAATACTTTTACGATTTCTTATCTATTATCTCACATAACTATTATGTATTTAAGTATATTAGTATGTAAGTATGTATATTGGTATATAAATCAAATAGTTATTTCATATTAAATGTAAACGGTATATATCTATTTATTGTATGAATATATTTTCTATAATCATGTATTGTCAATGGTACACCACAACATACCTACTACTATATTTTAATATTTTTCAGAATTTCTCTAAATTAAACGGCTGTTAGCGATAAGACCGCCTATTGTACAAAGCTATCTGCTTTTTGACTGTTTTTGGAATGTAAATTGTGTTTTGGTGTGCAATAAAGTGTATTCTCTCTCTCTCTCTCTCCCTCTCTCCCTCTTTCTCCAGCACCAGTGAGCAGTCTAGGCAATTAAAAAAAACCTTAACCTCACCAGGAACAATATTAGTTTTATTAATTTATAAGTGTCACATATAATATGTTCGCTCCGTACCGTCTTAGGAGTCACGACCAAATCACATGCTAATTTAAAAGAATCCAAATTCTTTTATCTTTAAACGAGCAATTCTTGTATATATATAATCTGAATCTAGGAAACGGCTCCAACGATTTTCATAAAATTTAATATACAAGGGATTTCGGGGGCGATAAATCGATCTAGCTACGATTTATTTTCAGAAAATGTTGTTTTATTCGTGTTTTCAATGATCAACTTTATCATACTATTTTTCTTAATTGAGGGCAACTAACCGCTTTAAAGACACAAGAAGGCGATATCAAAAAAAAAAAACGGTCATCATCTAGTTTATATTATAAACTCGCTCATTATGCACGAACTCACTAAAACTAAAACCCGACAGACGTTGTCCTGCAAAAATTCATTCAAATCGATCCAGCCGTTTAGTTGTAGTAAAGATAAATAATCTAGATACCGACTGCAGCGCCATCTGCCGGGCTGATTGATTGTGAATCTAAACCATCCAGGGTGCCACCCAAACGCATACAAAAAAAAAGTCATTCAAATCGGTCCAGCCGTTTAGGAGGAATTCAGTGACAAACACGCGCACAGAAGAAATATATATGCATAAATTTAGACGGGTGAAAGGCTAAGCGACATTTTAGCAAATTTACAGGAGAGCTTAAAGTTTAAAATTTTGAAAAAATATCATAATAACAAAAACTTCGTCAGCTATTTGAACTCGATATATATGTAAGTATATTCACAACGGTAATCCTTGATTAATTCGTATTGCGATATGGACACTTTATATTTCCATTCAATGTTATTTACAAACACAAGTTATGTACAGAGGTTACAAAACATTCAACGGTGAATGGTTGAGTGAAAGAACGAATGAATGAACGAATGAGTGAACGAACTACTGTCTCACCTCTTGCCGCAGTTCGCGTAACGTCGACATCATCGGGGTTTCGTTCAATGACGTCACGCTGTTAGGGGTGTTGCACACGCCGCTATTGTGGGATAGAGACCGCGCGTCGTTGCCATTGACCGTCGCGTGCGAAGTGTAGAAGTGGCTTTGTGAGCCGCTCGATTGAGTTCCGACTTCGCTCTGTAAATAAGATATAGACATAGACATCTACGACGTAAATACGCCACCCACCTTGCGATTAGTTCTAATATCTCAAGTATAGTTACAACGGCTGCCCCAACCTTCAAACCGAAACGCGTTACTGCTTCACGGCAAAAATAGGCAGGGTGGTGGTACCTACCCGCGCGGACTCACGAGAGGTCCTACCACCAGTAATTACGCAAATTATAATTTTGCGGGTTTCATTTTTATTACACGATGTTATTCCTCCGCCGTGGAAGTCAATCGTCAACATTTGTTAAGTACGTATTTCATTAGAAAAATTGGTACCCGCCTGCGGGATTCGAACATCGGTGCATCGCTCGATACGAATGCACCGGACGTCTTATCCCTTAGACCACGACAACTTCATGTAATAGAATAGTAGAAAGATTTACGCTAATTTACACGCACTTGGGGCACTATTCAATAGTCAAACGTTTACATTAAAAGAAAAATTTAATTAGCAAAGAAATAAATAAACACACATAATAATATACATTATTAAAGTTCCCGCAAAATTAATCTTAATAGTATCTGTGGACCGAAACCATAGAGTATATACAATATATCACGTGGTATGGAAATAAAACTCAACTGCTTTTTGAAAAGGAGGCACGACATGAAAAGCCTTTTGTCGTGGCCGCCGGAATTACATTCCTCATCCTGTAGACCGAACGGTAAACAGACGACGTCGCCCTAAGCACGTCATTACGGATCTTCGCGATCCATTAACGGTGCTTTTAGGTACCACAAACACTGGTCACTGTCCTCGCCGAACCCGTCGCTTGCGACGAAGGGCTCGACGAGTAAATTAACCCACAGACACAGCCCACTGAGTTTCTCGTCCGATCTTCTCAGTGGCAGCAACACTCCCGGTTAGAGCCCCCTGAGTTCACCTACACGTCAAGGAGAAGCTGAAATAGCCTCTCAAGGCTATCAGCATAGGTAGGGAAAAAAACTAAAATACCTTTCTTCCGGCTCGTGCTTTACTACGTTTCTTTGGTGGATTCTGTAGAGTGCCAAGATAGTTTGCAACGCCGCCGCTGCTATTCCTATAGAGAGAAATATACAATTTCAATATGCAATATAAATGCGTTTGGCTCACGGTCGATCATAGCAGCCTTTTGACATTAAAACGTGAACGCTGTCATGGAATTCGAAGAATCTATACATAGAACATATGTGAATATGTTTTCTTTGTAGACTCCGAAACGGCTAGGTCGATCACGATGGAACTTTCGGGAAAATTTCATTTCTGACTAACGGGAGATTCTGTGAAATTTCATAGCTATTTGATCAAAGTCAAAGTCAAGATTATAAATAACAATAGAATTTAATATTATGTGTAATCAGTAGAAGTGTGAACAATGACGTCATTGTGCACTTTTCATCTAGCGTGAAATTCAAACGGCTAATTTTCTTTTCGTTCGATATTAAAATTTAAATTATTAGCTTATTTTAAGCAGCAGCTTGGCTTTCCTGGTGTCCATATACGACTGTAGCTCGTCGGACTACAATGCTAATAAAAAAAAACACACTATAAACAATCAGTACGTACACAGTACGGTAACCAGTAAACCAAGGTTACTTTAAACAACTCTCTGTGATTGTAAACGCGACCAAATGACAGTGTGAATAAAGTTTTCTTTTCATTGCCCAAAAACGGTATATAGAGTATAGAGAACTGTACCTGGCGAATTGATTTATGGCGCTGTTGAAACTGGTGAATCTACCGGGACTCTTGGACGAAACGCTGAAAAAAAAAGCAAGATTAATAATTGATGTTCTGACCTTCCAACTTAAATGCTTGTACGTCTTTTATTTGTAACGTATCTGAAAGTACCCTCAAAGTTTTTATTAGAAAACTGACTCTCGCTAAAGCTGTCCTGAAATCGCTTATTTCATCGTTGTATACACACGAGTAATGAGAGTGATTTCATTCTGTTTACATTCTCAAATCGGTGACCTTGTCTAAGGTAGAACTAATACAGCGATGATATCATTTAACAATATATTTTAGGTATAGCTGTAATAAGGTCTATTTTACCTTTTTATTAATGTGAAGAAAGCGCGAATAAAAACTTTTACTGAAATAAAATATTTGCGACCACACTAACTCTCAAGTACTATCGGCCACAAAGTAATGTGTAGCTAAGACTTACTCGTTTCCGGTTGATATATCGGACATACGATTGTTAGTGAGTGTACTCGTGGTGTCCGTGTGCAGGCTGTTCCTCAGAGTTATCCGAAGTTGAACTTCTTGCGATTCCGTTTCAAAGTCGCAAGTCTAAAAATTAACAAAAAATTTCTATACATTTTTGTGATGAAATTCTTAAACAAAGTCTGGAACTTTCTGACAAAAACGTTTAACCGTTACTTGTCATAATCGTAGCAAGCCATCATCGTTAAATCCACTGTAAATAAATAAGTGACATGCGATCATCTGGCCGACATTTTTGTAACTACACAGGCGAGCCATTTACAGTTAAAAATTTGTAACAAATATCATAACATCGTGTAGTAAAAAACAAAGCCGCAAAATTATAGATTGCGTTATTACTGGTGATAGGACGTCTTGTGAGTCCGCACGGGTAGGTACCACCGCCCCGCCTATTTCTGCCGTGAAGCAGTAATGCGTTTCGGTTTGAAGGGTGGGGCAGCCGTCGTTACTATACTTGAGACCTTAGAACTTGTATCTCAAGGTGGGTGGCGCATTTACGTTGTGGATGTCTATGGGCTCCAGTAACCACTTAACATCAGGTGGGCTGTGAGCTCGTCCACCCATCTAAGCAATAAAAAAAAAAAAAAAAGGTGAGCTGTGAGCTCGTCCAGCCATCTAAGCAATAAAAAAGCTGTGCTCGCAATGCCAACAGCCGCCTCTAATGATGAGAACATCGCTCGATATGCCTTGGAAGCGAACGGTGATGAGACGCGACCCCATCCATCGACGGCCACTACTACAAGAGAATAAAATCTAGTTTAGTCTAGCTGATTCAACAATTCGATTGGTTATTACCAGTGGGCGGAGTAGGTAGATTGATTTTATATACTTGCGTCAAGATATTATAATATGGACATGCCATTTTATCCATAATAATTATTTTTTATAATTGAAAAAAAAAAATTCAATCCTCATCGGATACAATTTCTATATTTATGAGATAAAGTAACAAAAAACTCTAAGTTTTGTCTCATACTGACAAGCGTCATTTCTAATTCAACAGAAAGGGACAAAATACGACAAAATACAAACTATTCCAAGGTGTTTTTGTATAAAATAAAATACTGATTTCTTTCACCATTAGCTAGAACTGGTCGCGTAGATTAATATTATTAGTACGTTTTTCACCTTAAACACAGATTCATACTAATTTCAAAATTGCGGAACAAATATCACAATAAATATGAAGTTCCGGTATTTTGGAGGCATATCCATATTATCCTCTACGTTTGACGTCAACGACTTTAAATCAATCTATTTACTCCGACCTCTACTTATTACGATACGTATTAACGAACCTTCCTGCCGTATCTCTGGTGCACGTGCTTCTGTACGGTTCGAAACCGTTCCATGAGATGCGCGTGCATCTCCTCTTGCGCGGGCGGAGCTCGGCTGGCGTGAACGTCTAAGCCTAAAGCACACAGAACATCACAATCATTATCATACTAATATAATAAGCGCGAAAGTTTGTAAGCATGTATGGGTGTTACTTTTTTTTCCTACCTACGATGAAAGCCTTGAGAGACTAGACTAGCGTTACCCTAGCGTATAGGTGAGCTCACGGGGTTCAAGCCGAAAGTATTACTAATGCTGGCCTTAGCAATATCTGCGCTTCGCAGAATCCACCACCGGATCGGAAATGCGACCCACTAAGAAAATCCGGCGAGAAACCGGAGAGAATATTACAGTTACAAATATGCAGTCTAGAGATGTGCGGTTTAGGAAACGGGATCTGCCATCCTTGTCGCACTCGACGACTCTGAAACGTGTGAAGAGTGAGACGGGATACACTCACCGAACTTGAGCAGCGGTATTTGGTCGGCGATCAAATCTTTGAGCTCGACGAGCAGGGCCGCGTGCTCCGGGTGTCGGCTCTCGTAGGCCGGGGTCAGGAACGAGTTCTCGTAGTTCACTATGCCGCCTTGCACAGCTGAGTCGAGGATACCTGTGACGTAGGCGTGACGTGGCGTGACGTGAGCGTGACGTAACCTCGTAGTTCAGTGTTTAAGCCGCGCCAATAAAGAAACGAATCTAAATTACTGGTGGTAGGACCTCTTGTGAGTCCGCACGGGTAGGTACCACCACCCTGCCTATTTCTGCCGTGAAGCAGTAATGCGTTTCGGTTTGAAGGGTGGAGCAGCCGTTGTAACTATACTGAGACCTTAGAAGTTATATCTCAAGGTGGGTGGCGCATTTACGTTGTAGATGTCTATGGGCTCCAGTAACCACTTAACACCAGGTGGGCTGTGAGCTCGTCCACCCATCTAAGCAATAAAAAAAAAAATATGGCGGCGGCGATCATGCGCTCTCACTCTAGACTATTGCTGTCTTTAGTCGCACACGGCGCGTACAGCATACAAATAAAATATCAGTTCTGACTGATAAATAGTATGGCCTCTCACAAACGAGGAAAAGTCCTTCACAGTGATGCACGCGAAATCGTGTATAACGTTATTAAGTACCTTGAAGAGGAAAAAAATCTCGAAAAATTAAAGAAAAGAAATTCTCATTTGTTTCTTTAATTTTTTTTACAATAAACAATTGTTTATTTCTATCTTTCTTTTTATTTGTTGACCCTACCATCTGTCAGTTATTGGCGCGGCTTATACTCGGATTGTGACGTGGCTTAGTTAAGCACCACCACTGTGAAGCAATAATGCTTTTCGGTTTGAAAGCCGCGAAAGTCGTTCTACTAAAATAGCTGAGACCTTAGAACTTACGTCTCGAGGTGGGTGGCGGCATTTACGTTGTTGATGTCAATGGGCTCCAATAAACATTCAATACTGGGTAGGCCGTGAGCTTCCTCATTCACTTAGGCAAGCAAACGAAGACAAAGAAATCATGGTGAAAAAAAAAATGGTGCGCGTGAAAGAAGTGAAACTTCTTTTGCGGTGGGTATGTGATTTTCTTCATTTTTCATCCTTAAATCAAATTTCTCTCGTAATAGGAAAAGCTGTCTATAAGAGAAACGACCTAGCTCGGTTTGTACTTGCCCTCTCACCACGGACGAGTAGTTCGCGAGACGTTGTCTATTTTCCCACTCCCTAAATTGTATAATATATTTCTCTCCCTAGCCTTTACGAATCTGTCGCGAGTTAAATTTTACTCTCAACGCGCCAACAGAAGTTTCACTTCAAAAAACAACTTTCTCCCAGTAAGCTACACTGCCTGTTTTCGTCGCCCATCCCGGCGAGGTCTTGCGTAACAGTCATTAAGGTACATATTCGCTTACCCAATAATCTCATTGTGAGCGGATTGAGGGGAGTGTCGGGATTCCTGGCCTCAAACGCTACAGACTTAAGGGTCCTATTCGTTTGGCGCAACGACTCGACCGCGACCTCGATGGGCGAGACCCAGTACGTGCGTTGCTTGACCACCGGGAACCAACGCAGGATGCCTGGAAAAATCAAAATAGGAATCGATTATTACGTCACAAGAAAATTAACATTCAAGATTTGAAGGTGTCTTTTTTTTTATTCGAATACAAAATCGATTTGCGTCAACAGGTAACAACTAAGTACAAAGTACTTTTTTGAATGGGATTCGGAAATTTGAACAAAAAAAAAACAAAACGAATTTGTGTTTGGATTGACGTTAGTAAAACTATTGAGGTGATAGAGATTCGAATTATAAATCTTCATTCCATTGCCAATAGTTCAATTTTATCGACTGCTAATGTTTTTGATGGGCTACGGACAGTGGGTCACAATTAAGATCCGGTGGTGGATTCTGCAAAGCTCTACTCTTGTTAGGGCCAGTGTTAGCAATTGAAGACATGAGTGGATGGAGGGGTTAAGTATCATTTTTAAGATTTTTAAGTTTTTTCATTGAATGAAGTTGTTATGCGCCTATAAACCATATTAGACCGTAAAAACTTGATTTAAAGGCTATCTTTAGAAACTGCATGTGATGAAGGAGTTATGTATGACGAAAAAGTACAAGTAATAAAAGTTTGTTGTATCATATCCCCTTCGTCCAGTCATGTCTTCAATTCACTCAGGTTGAGTCCGTGAGCTCACCTACCCATCCGGTCGTAGCTGGAATAGCCTCCTAAGCTACCAGTCAACAGGTAGGGGGAAAAAATGCATTAACGTCTACACGTGTAATATTATTAACGATAGACTAACGTGTATACACTCACCAGGCAATTTGTCGCTTATCTCTAGTTCAGTCCTTTCGAGCCAACGTCTCGCGAACTCGTTCTTATTCAAATCTTCGGTCGAGTCGCTTAACGACTCCTCTGCAAGAATACAAATGTACTATTACTGGACGCTAACATGCCTTTTTTTCCCTACCTATACTGATAGCCTGGAGAGGCTATATTAGCTTCTCCTTGACATGTGTAGGTGACGTCACGGGGCTCAAACCGGAGTGTTGCTAACACTGGCTTTAGCAAGAGCAGTGCTTCGCAGAATCCACCACCGGATCGGAAACGCGATCCACTGAGAAGATCCGGCAAGAAACTCAGTGGGCTGTGTCTGTGGGTTAATTCACTCGTCGAGCCCTTCGTTGTACCTGACGGTGACCGGTGCTTGATGTACCTAAAAGCACCGTTAATGGATCGGGAGGATCCGTAATGAAGTGTTTAGGGCGACGTCGACTGTTTACCATTCGGTCCACATGATCGGGTATGAACCAATGAAGTAGGAAACCTATGGAAATGAAACGTCAACCAAAATTTCGTGCCGCTGTGACGTCATCTGGCCACAAAACATGGCGGCTTTAGTGCTGTACAAAAGATTTCAATGTTATCAGGTTTTATCGATAAACGTTCTTGGCTCATTTTATTTTAAATATTGTTGAGTATTATTTATTTGTAGAATTTATACTTTAATGGGAAGTAAGTAGGTATATTGTTATGTGCAAATATGATATGATTTAGATGGGTGAAATCTAAGACAAGTTCGTCCTTCGAATTTGCCAAGTAAACGATATGATGATTTTTAAAAGTTGCTACACTGATTTTATAAAGTTGTCGTTTGTCGCAAAACATAAAGATATGGCGTAGTTCAAAGCCATCAGCCCATTTCTAGCATGCTAAATGTTATCGTATTTTGAGTACGTGTTTTTCTTAGACTATTACAATCTATTTTAATTGTTTTGCTGACTCTAAAGTCCGTAACATACTACCGCAGCGCACCCCAAGGAAGGTGCGCCGCACCATTTGAATCACTTTCGCTTGAGAGTGATTCAAATTTAAAACTTATCAAGGGACCGCGTGAAAAAAAAAACACCTACAGAACATTTATTCATTAATTACAAACGTCATTCCTTGTGACTTCCTCTCTAAAATCACTGAATTATTAAATATTTAACAAATTTACAATAGTGTTTTACTCACTGCGGAATAAAACTATTTTATTTAAATAGTTCCGAAGAGATTTTGTCGGTAGCCTGTTTCCCGAAATATCTAAACAGAATGTCTAAATATGTTTTGATGACATATTTTAAAGTGGTATTTATGATTAGTGTCATGATCAATAGATTCCGACCGAAAAATGGATTTTTCGGATGAGGGCTCCATAATGAATTTAAATACATATAGATAATAGTTTTAGGACATCGACTTTCTTGAGATCCTATAAAATACGTTTTAATTATTATTTTTGTATGTTTTAAGCATAATAAATTATGAAATTTTATATAATCAATCATATTAAATCGATATCATAGTCAATAAATAATGTACAACCCAAAACAGACGGCCGAACTGACGTGACAATGACATTTGGCGCGCTAAACATGGCGGATTTTCGGCCTCATTAGACGGAGACGGAGATATTTACGTATATTCATGTTTCATTTTATGTACGCACTGAAATACTGTTATATTGTTTTCCTGCGAGTTAAAGTGCTGAGTAAGAACGAGATAGATATATGTTTATGTATGTGCCTTCAAAATGGGTGCTATTTATATAAGCGATTGTACGTATAGAACATTATGTCGTGTCCCTACATATAGGTCTATGGTATGAACACACACCTTCGTTGTTTTAACCGTTGTTTAAAAAACGGCCACTATTGTTATGATGCTACCACTGATAGCTACTGCTAGCTAACAACAGTAGATCGAGTATCATCAGCTTCCACTATCGCCTTTAATTCGTCGTTGTCGACTTTAGTTATCGGGCGACGCAGGGGTTAATTTTTTTTAAATCTAAATTTCAAAACCATTAGAAGCAAACGCGAGTCGTGCATTCGTTTGTAGCGTTCAAACCGCACACGCAATTAATGTCGTTGAATTTAGGATATATTGCCAGCCATAAACACAGATTACGTTTCCAATTGCCAGTATTGTTAAACGACAGCTTCATAGGTAAAGAAATATTTAAGAAAAAAAAAATAGATAGATATATCTTTACATCGTGAAAACGATATTAAGACATTAATTATTTTTATTGTTGCTTTTGTAAACATACTAAAATACGCCACGGCAGCAAAATATATATTTATAAGAGAGAAAAAAACGCACCGATTCTCGGTTCTGCTAATTCGATGTGTGACAGGTAGCCGTCATACAACACAAGATATTTGACAGATGCCTGTCTCTCGCTTACGTTTTCTAGATGAGCTCGCATATTATGTACTAGTTCCGAAAACCAACATTAAGACCGTCGTCGGCCTAGCGAGCATTATCACCTGCTCAGTGGGAGGTCCTTTGTCGCGGTCCCAAAAAATATATGTTTAGATTGATTGATCCTCACCAGGCCGGTCGAAGGGTCGCGAGAAATAGAACTTGTCGACGTCGTTGTGCTTGTAGTACTGCAGGATCTGTTCGGCGACGGGTTTGCCGGACAAACGTTTGAGCTTATCGCTCATTATCGGATCGACGGCGTTAATTTGAAGATCTAATGTTTGAATATTAAGGATTTTGTAACATGGTAATTCCATTTTTTCGAATGGTTACGGCGAAGGTATATCGCACCACACAGCCTAAGTATTAATTTATAATGTTATATAAAAAATTATATGCACTAAAAAGATATGAGGTTGATTTATTTGATACAGTAATCAATTGGGATGAAGTTGAATAAAATGTCTCATAGGTCTCATCTACTGAGATTTCATTGACTTCGGTAGCAGTCAACCCGCAGTCATGCGTTCCAGTTTGAAAGACTGCCATTAGGATTCCAATGTCGAAATCACGGTCAACCGTATCTACATACTAGCTCGACGCAAAGCATCCCCGCTTAATACAACACATCTTAAAATCGACGGTATTATGCGGTAGGCAGCGGCTTGGAAGTCCATGGGCGACGGTAACCACTCACCATCAGGTGGGCCGTATGCGTACAAGGGCAATAAAAAAAAACCCAATCGGCACTTTTTTGAGATGAAAACTTTCGAAAAAGGATACATTGTCCTTCGGATTCCGTGATATCCTCGCCGGGCGGGTCCAGGCGCGGCAACACTTCCGCGTCGGGCCACTCGTCCAGCATCCTCTCGATGAACTCCTGGAGTTGCTCGTACTCGTTACCGCGGTATATGAAGCCCTGCGACGGTATCGTGCTGAGGCAGCCCTAATGATAATTAAAAATTTAACGTAAGCACAATAGGGTTGTGTCACGCTATTCAAAAATTATTATTGAAGATTATTTCGAAGCTATTATTATTAAATAGGTGTTGGACAACCTGCTGTGACGGGTGTAGTGTAACTCTTCGACATCACAACATCAATGCAACCACTTACCGCGAGATGAGGTCAACATCTATTCTATTGTATAACAGCTGATCCAACCATCAGACCGGGGACTTTTTGGCGGGAACGCGAGGAGTGAAGTTGTGTGATTTGTTTTATTTTGTCTATTTAGTGTTTCTTCGGGTTTAAATGTGTAATAATAGTGGTTTATTAACTGTTTAATATCTGTGAAAGTGCACAAATGTGGGAAAATGAAACAAAGCCGCTGGACGTAACTTCTCGGGATCCTCCAAAAAGTCCACTAAAAAAATCTTAGTAAATGACCACCATTTTACTGAGATTATATTTCATCCCATTTCATTTCTTTTAATTTCATCCCAGTTGATTAATGTTTCAAATTAATCATCTTCATTTCATTTCACTCCATAATATCATTTTTCATAAAAATATAAATTAAAATAAGACATGACTTAAAGGTCTCAGTTACCAGGTCATAAAATCCCTTAAAAAAAATCAGACCGGAACGCAGGGCTGTTTCGAGGCAGAAATAGTCAGGACGGTTACACTAGTTAGACGGACGGAGACATTAAACCAACCAGATGGGTGTAGGTCTCTCCAATTGCACGACACTGAGCACCATCCTCAGCTTCTCTCATCCACTTCTTGTCGGCCGACCTGCATAAATCGATCTCCATTGAGCCTGAGGGCGTTCTGGTCTACGTTCGCTAATTCGCAGCCTCCACTCAAAAACACATTTTCTCCAACGGTCCTGCTAACATGGTCAGCTGGCAAGCCCATTGCCACTTCAGTTTACTAATCCGCTGTGCTATGTCAATAACTGTGGTTCTCTGTCGGATAACCTCGTTCCGGATTCGATCCTTCATAGAAACTCCAAGTAAAGCAAGCACTTAAGACATAATCACTAACCAATGGTTTCCTTAATATCTCGGGGAATCCCTTCCCGTGATATATGACCCGGAAGTATCCCGGATGCGACCTCCGGGATTGCAGCATCGAAGCGTAGAACTCGGCCAGCTGACTGTGCAGTTCCGCCAGCGGCCCGTAGCCGAGAGCTTCCTCTTCGTAAACCGACACGAGCTCTTTGACTATATCGACCGCCAGCTCCCAGAGTCCGCCGCGTTTCAAGAGCTCAGCTATTTCAAAATAGAGATGTTCCTGAAAATACATTGTTTTAAGGGATTTTATGACCTGGTAACTAAGACCTTTAGGTCATGTCTTATTTTAATTTATATTCTTATTTTTATGAAAAATGATAACATGGAGTGAAAAGAAATGAAATAAAGATGATTAATTTGAGACATTAATCAACTGGGATGAAATTAAATGAAATGAGATAAGATGATATGGGATGAATATATTCTCAGTAAAATGGTGGTCATTTACTGAGACTTTTTCAGTGGACTTTTTGTAGGATCCCGAGAAGTTACGTCCAGCGGCTTTGTTTTATTTTCCCACATTTGTGCACTTTCACAGATACTAAATAGATAATAAACCACCGTTATTACACATTTCAACCTGAAGAAACACTAAATAGACAAAATAAAACAAATCACACAACTTCACTCCTCGCGTTCCCGCCAAAAAATCCCTGAAAATACATTGTGCATTAGAAGCATTGCGCATTTATGTTCTAGATGTCTATGGGCTCCAGTAACCACTTAACACCAGATGGGCTGTAAGCTCGTCCACGCATCAATCAATCAATCAAGTTTGTAAGGAACAAGAAGTGGTTCTTCAGCCTACCTTTAGCTCTCTATGCGTCGTGTGGTCGTCGTGGTTGAGCGTGGGATGGCGCAGTCTGGGCGGGAGCGGGTCGTGGCTCCAGGACAACAGCTTCGCGTGCAGCCGCAGCGTGAGCCCAGCCTCGGTCCACTGCTGGGCCGCGCGGTACATGCTGGCCAGCTTGTGGACGTACCTGCAATACATATACAACGTGTCCCAAAATTAAACTTTTTTTTTCCCTACCTAAGCCTTGAGAGGCTATATCAGCGTAACCTTAATAGGTGAGCTCACGGGGCTCAAACCTGACGACGTTGCTAACACCAACCCTAGCAAGAGCCGTGCTTCGCAGAATCTACCACTGGATCTGAATCGCGACCCACTGAGAAGATCCGGCGAGAAACTCAGTGGGCTGTGTCTGTGGGTTAATTTACTCGTCGAGCCCTTTGTCGCAAGGGACGGGTTCGACGACTTAAAAAGTGAAGTGGTTACCGGAGCCCATAGACATCTACAGCGTAAATGGCGCCACCCACCTTGAGATATGAGTTCTAAGGTTTCAGTACAACGGCTGCCCCGCCTTTCAAACCGAAGCGCATTGCTGCTTCACGGCAGAACTAGGCCGGGCAGTGGTCCCTATCCGTGCGGACTCACAAGAAGTCCTACCAGCAGTAAAAGTTCGTTGTGGGGTTTCACAGCATACCGTATGTACATGTGCGGGCGCTCGATCTCCTGGTAGAAGTGCAGCACGGTGGTGGTGAGGTGCATGCGGTGCGGCGTCGGGGAGCGCAGCGCGGCCGCCCGGTACTGCAGCAGCGTGTCGAGCTGCCGCGCCGCCGCCGCCACCAGCGCCAGCCCGCACGCCCGCAGCGCGCCCGCCGCCGCGTCGCACCGCGCGCCGCACGACGTCACGAACCGCCCCCGCCACTGCAGGTCACCGCACCCCCGCTCAACCAGCACATCTAGCTTGTCGATCAGCTCGCTCTCTAGCTCCTTCAAGTAGTTCTCTGTAAATCACATTATCACAACATACCTTTAAACGAGCAATTCTTGTATATCTATATAATCTGAATCTCGGAAACGGCTTCAACGATTTTCATAAAATTTAGTATACAGGGGATTTCGGGGGCGATAAATCGATCTAGCTACGATTTATTTTCAGAAAATATTGTTTTATTCGTGTTTTCAATAATCAACTTTATCGATAATTAACTTTATGACTCGTCCCGACATCTATTGGCGAATAAGGGCAACTAACCACTTTAAAGACAACAAACTGGTGTTATGAAAAAAAAAACCGAGCGAAACTTGGTCATTGTCTAGTCACTACATAATATAAAACAAAGTCACTTTCTCTGTCCCTATATCCCTATGTATGCTTAAATCTTCAAAATTACGCAACGGATTTTGATGCGGTTTTTTTAATAGAGGTTTATATGTATAATAACATCCATTAAATTGTGGAGAAATCAATAATAAATTACAGTTTCCGAAGCGAAGCGAGGGCGGGTCGCTAGTAATCTATATATTAATACGTGAAGCAAAAGCTTTGTACCCCTTTTTACGAAAATAGCGCGGACGGACGAGTATGAAATTTCCCACACTTATAGAGAATTTAGAGGAGAGCAGGATACTAAAATTGTGCATATATATAATATACATGTTGAAGGTGTCGCATCTCTTATACACAGCATTCTCTATTACAAGAGCAATCTGATTTAAGGATGAAAAATGAAGAAAACCATAATACTACACTACACATCGAAAAAGAAATTTCACTTCATTCACGTGCGTGAAGTTGCACGCGCACATTTCTTTTACCTTTCTCTCCGCCGGCAACACTGTGGTTGTATTCTGTTTGCATCATGTCAAAGAATATCGGTATTGTAGTGTTCCGGACTTCGTCGTCGCGTAAGAAACTGACTTCGAGGAACGGAGTGACGAGGCACGGTATGAAGGAGCGCTTGTGTTCGCCTGTTAAAGATAAAAATACACTTATAATAATATGTGTATTCTATAATACTGAGATGTTACTTTAAGGAAGACTTTTGTTTTGATTTTGTTCTTTTTTTGTTTATTGTTGTTGTTTGTTATTCTTTTGTTAATGCACCTAGCATGCATTATCTCTGCACCACCCTATGGTCAACTGGAAGTAAATGCCCATGGCATTAAGTCCGCCTGTGCACAACTTTTGTTTTGTGCATAAACTATAAATAAATAAATAAATACAACCGAGCACAACCGACCGTGCTCATCCGTGAGCACTGAAATTGTAACAGGTATTCGAAATGATATCGACAGGTGAAAGGCTCTTAGGTTTAAGCGACATTTATCCTTATAATTAAAGGTGCCTTTTTTTTTATATTAGCATTAACAGTTCGAAATTTTTTATCGAATTTCAATTAAGTTTACTTCTTTTTTTTAATGCTTAGATGGGCGGACAAGGTCAAAGCCCACTTGGCGTTAAAGTTTGTGGTCATATTGAGAATAGATTAGTATTGTATGTCTTTAATATTATTTGTCTATAGTGTAGTCTTAGCGGCATCTGTGATTATATAAGTTTATTAGTCTTTGACAATAGAACCATAATAAGCCTCAAGTTCAAGCTTATAGTTTAAATTAGTAATTACAGTCGAATTTTCAGGGACCACTAGCATTAAGAAAGACTGAATAAAAATCAAGTTTGTGTGAAGCCATCAGCTGTTTCACTGGCCCAACCCGATTAGAAGACCACACATATACAGCGTGAGGCCATATATATATATATATATATATATATATAAATAAGTTTTTTTTTGCTTAGATGGGTGGATGTGCTCACGGCCCACCTGGTGTTAAGTGGTTACTGGAGCCCATAGACATCTACCACGTAAATGCGCCACCCACCTTGAGATATTAGTTCTATGGTCTCAATATAGTTACAGCGGTTGCTCCACCCTTCAAAGCGAAACGCATTACTGCTTCACGGCAGAAATAATAGGTAATACATACCCAAGCTGTACCACATGTCGCTGAGGCATTGCGCTAAGCCCCTTCTTATGTCCCCGTACAGTTGCTTGACGCGTTGTTTCCTCGCTGCGGTCAAGGTCTCCAGCTGGAGAGGCGCCGACGTGCCCAGGGCCGCCCCGGCACTGAACCAGGCCTTGCATTGTGCGCGGACTTTGGCCAGAGACTCCGTGTCTTCGGCCGTGTTGAGGCGGTCTTGAATGGTCGTTGATAGCAGCCTTTTGTGGACAGAAAATTAAGTTTTCAACTAAGAAGTACCGTTGGAAGAATCGATTCGTGAATTCTAAAGGAAAATGTAACTTTGAAAGGACAATCTATCGTCGCAGTAACTTAGAAAATCGTCACATTTGGTTTTAAATTTGAGGTCGGTACATGTTATAGTTCACGATCAAATCGAAAATCTTCAACTTGTCGATCACGGAGACACTCAAAACAGTTCTGAGCAACGATTTATTATTAAGAACCTGTTTTTTTTATTGCTTAGATGGGTGGACGAGCTCACAGCCCACCTGGTGTTAAGTGGTTATTGGAGCCTATAGACATCTACAACGTAAATTCGCCACACACCTTGAGATATAAGTTCTAAGGTCTCAAGTATAGTTACAACGGCTGCCCCACAAGCAGAAATAGGCAGAGTGGTGGTACCTACACGTGCGGACTCACAAGAGATCCCACCACCAGTAATCACACAATTTTTGCGGGTTTGATTTTTATTACACGATGTTATTCCATCACCGTGTAAGTCAATCGTGAACATTTGTTAAGTAAATATTTCATTAGAAAAATTGGTACCCGCTTGCGGGATTCGAACATCGGTGCATCGCTCAACACGAATGCACCGGACGTCTTATCCTTTAAGCCACGACGACTTCAAACCTCAAACTTTCAAACCTCTTACCTCAGAGCATGAAGCATCACATAATGCTGTAGATGTAGCATATCCGCCCAGTGCGGTCTGAACACCGGTCGCTGAACCAACATCACTATCAGGCCCAGCGCGTCGTCAACTAGGGAGCCCGATCCGCCGGCATTTTCCGCTTCAAGCGCCTTCACCACCATAGAATACTGATCTTCGGACATTTGCCGCACCATGTCGACCAGTACCGAAACTATTCGTCGCTGTTGTGGTTTTAAAAAAAAGAAAAATACTGTTTATCATATTAAATTTCATAAAATATGTATCCTTATATCTATACTAATATATAAATCTACAGTGGTTTTACGGATGTTCCGTTATAACTACTGAACTGTGCATCTGATTAACTTGAAACTTGGTATCCATGTAGAAAATACATGTACTTAATAGATAGGCTAATATTTATATGAGTGTTGGACTCCCTACACCAGTTGCGGGGGCGTTAATGATGAGAATCTTTGTGGGAGCGAGAAGTAATAATGTCAAGTTGAAATGCCCAGCGAAACGGACGGGTACAACTAGTCTTAGATAAAGCTAACAAACAGTAGCTAATGGAGTGTGCTGTCTGTATCGTAGGAGGAATACGGAGGCATGAGCTATTTTATTTCTATGCTTAAATGGATGAAGCAGCTAACGTCCTACCCGCTTTGCAAAGGCTACCGAAGTCCGTAGACCTAACGTGGATGCCGCCACTCACCTTGAGACACGAGTCAAAAGTTTCAATTGCATTCTATAGCGGTCGTCACATTCTTCAAGAAAGAACGCATCCTAAGTTCAAGGCATAAATTAGTAGAGTGGAATCCGTGTATTTACCACCCACAATAAGTTTTGCCAGTAAATAGCAGTTGGTGATCGCAATATGATGGTATGGTACACGGAGAATGCTTCTGCCCATTCTCCAGTGATTCCTTAGTCATCTTCCAAAACAAACAGCGCTAAAGGTCTCAATTCAATAAACGCGAGTAACGCATACTCACAACAATGTTCTCATTGGACGAGCTAGGATGTTCCTCGGTCCCCCTCTCTTGAATCATCACGGTGGCCGTTTTCAATACTGTGGGCAGTAGTCTTCTAGCTAATTCCGCTCGATCATTCTCGACGGGTCCCACGTCATCGCGAGCGAGTAGCGTCAACACCTCGCCTAAGGTTTCCACGCAGAGTTCCACCTAACCAGAGATTTACAATTCAAACAAGCGATCGCTAAAGACACTCGTCCCAATCTAGATATTTTGATTGATGCTTAATTTGTTAACACACCTCTTTCGTTTCGATGCGATTTTATATTTTAATTACGAAAAACTAAAACCCATTAATCGATATTGCCCCAACTAATGTTACGAGTCGGGAGTATTTGCAGTTAATAATATTTAACAAGTAAAGAACTCGAACATTCGTTGTGTTCGATAATTTAGTGATTTCAAGAGTAATTTTACACCAATTCAGATACCTACGTATTAAATGGAAATCGTTCGAACTCTGAGCTTCTTTTAAATGTAATTGAGAATTTAAGAATATTGTTGCTATGTGTTACGTAACCTTAACCGGGTCTTATCTAAGTAACAAACCTTGATCACACACTTCGAGTACGCTGCTTGAAATTAAAAGCTTTATTAGTATATATATTCCTAAAACTGTTCATAGACACCATACCGCGTAAAATGTATGCAGATTATGTTTAAGCATGTTATAATTTTAAACGAATTCCATATTCCAAAATTACGAAAGTCGTTTAAAATTCAATGCGAGATACGATCGCGAACCGATAGTTATGTACATGGTAATATAATATGAGAACGAAAAACATCGTAAAATAAGTTTTGTGAGTTTTTAATTTTCAACTGATATGCATCACCTGAAATCTCACAAGCTACTTAATACAATAATAATATATTTTGTGAACACGAACAATTTATAAAACTTACTATGTTTTTGCTGTCTAGCACGAATAAGAGCTTTGCGTCAGAATTAGTCGAATCGACACTATAAAACGCCCGTAAAAGCACAGCGTACAACTTCTAAATTAACTGTTATTCATAATCACACTAGTAATACTTTTGGACAATCTCAAAGCAATCAGCATTATTTCTCAACAACAAGTACCTATTATAACTTCATATCTTCCCTTCTATATCTCGATACGAAGCTAAATCTAATTAACCTATTACGAAAAAACAAATACTAAAAACTATTAAAAATAAATTAATTAAAAATAGCTATGTAAATTTTAAACAGTCAAGTTATCATAGGCATGTTTGTTAATAAATTATATATGATAAAAAAAAAAAAGTCTCATCAAGTTATCTGATAGGTGAAGGTTGATCTTCCATGGTCTCCTGTACTATAATAACGATTAACCTGGTTTAGAAGTGTCATTTCTTTTCTCTCTAATCACAATCGCATAGCCCTTATCCAGCCGCGTGTGAAAGCAATAATGTTACTATATCATATCGTTATTATATTATATCATATCGTTGTTATATTATATCATATCGTTATCATATTATGTCATATCATTATTATATATTATATCATATCATAATGTTATTATACATACGATTTGCTGGTGATGCGTTGGATCGTGTAGTTTCGCAGTGTCCTCGCCTAGGAGTCTCGCTGCCTTGCCAACCAATCGCAACTTGAGCGCCGTCTCGCGGTACCACTGTCACACCCGACACTAAGCTAGTGCACGCAACTAACGCCCGTAATACAAATGCTTTATGTGTGATTTCACGAGAACCTTCCATCGTCTGTTCTTACTATCTTCAATTTCATGGATCTTTTTAAATATTTTCAGAAGCATCTATTGAAAACTTATCCACATTTTTAATTTAGTATGAATTCCCATTTATACTTTTGTATTGAATTACCCTCAAATTAGGGCTTTACGAGAATTTAATTTGGGAAAAAAGTGGAGAAGCTGTAAGTCACTGATATCTAAGAAAAAAAATACCAGAATAGACGTGTATCTAGATTCAATTCACTTAGATATCGAATTGCAACCGACTCTATTTCCGTAATTCGGGCATTAGTTAAAACGTACACAAACACTTGACCGACCATTATTAACGAAAAAAAATTAAAACATTTATTAAAAAAGTGTAAAAAAAAATTTTAATCTTCATTCTAAATCCATCAAAGCTTATTATGCTTTAATAATGATCGGCCGTCCCACGCGATAGCTGTCAGTTTCGAAATGTCACTTCAAACGTCAAACTGACAGCTGTCGTGTGTCAAACATGCAACACATCAAGAGTTTGCACACAATTTAGTTTTCAAGCGACATCGATGGCTCGCTTGTTGCATTTTTAATTTTTAATAAAAAAAAGTAAAAAAAAAACATCAATTGCAAAGTTGCCATGTTACATTTAAGAAGAGATATTCACCGTTATCGTTATAAGATTAAGAACGGAAATTTACCCTAATTATAGTAAAAAAATAAAACATATTGTAATAAGATTAAACGTAGTTACATATAATAATGTAAATATAAAATATGTGAGCGATACACAAAAATAATATATAAAAAAAACACATAATGAACATAATAAAATACGTAAAACAGACGATAACGTGTGACAATAAGAAAATGTTAGTTTAAATTTTCACACAGACAGACAGACACACAAGAAGACGGATATTAGTAAAGCGTCATTCTAATTGAATTTAATTATTTTTTTCATAAACATTATAAGATCGATACCGACTTTTTGAAATCTTCATGTTTTAATGAGATGTGACCTTTAGTTTTTTTTTCTAAGGTTACATCTGCCATTGTATTATGATTAGAGCTTGATCAATTCTAATTTAGAAAAAATCTACTATAAATAATAGTATTACTATTATTTTACAACTATTTTACTACAATTTTACTATTATTTAAAACTATTGAATCAACGGCCAAATAATTCGCTAAGTACCTATATTGACTTGGTAATCAGACCTGAAGCATCAAGAGCTGTATAAAGTTTGAACTCAAACGACAATAAAATATAAATCGTGTATATAACACAAACAAACAAACAAAGTCTAACAAACAAATAAAGTCAATAGTAATATTTGCGGTTGATAGCACTTTTTAGTTACATAAATAACAGACGATAGCTCATTTTTATGACTGAAATTATGATCTCTGTTTTTTGTAACTTAACTGATACTTATATAGGTAAGTAGTCGATTTTAACTGCCCATTGGACTATGAAACAGAAAAATAAACGCTATATTTTATTTGTTTTGTTTCCCAAACGTCTTGATTTGTTAACCTCGCTTACGATCTGTGCCAAACACTACACGAACACACGTGAACACACTACATGCTCGCACACAAAGTGAGATTAGTTATAAATAAATATTAATAAGGAAAATAGTGATTGATAGGTTAGATTTTTTTTACAGTGACAGGTGATTTTGGTATTTATTTATAATCAAGTTAGAACTTACATTTGTGTGCACATCTCACGATGCGGGTGCGACGGGGGACATTTTTTTTAATATTTTTTTCTGTTCGTCTTTTAGCTCCTACCAAATCTACTGCATGCATTTTACGTAATACGGTTAGTAACTATGTTTAAAACACCTTTAGTTTAAAATATCGATTAGTGTTTCGATTTTATGGAATAGATAGAAATTGAATTCAAACTAGCGACGACTACATTTACATATATGTATATGGCAATGAACTTTATTCTCATTGTGATTTATGTCCAAAATTGAATTTGTTTTTATTCACTGGTCATTCAACGATAAATAAACTATTTAAGATTTTCGAGAGGTTTTTATTTTGAGCGACATTTTTGCAACTTAACAGGAGAGCCATATAAGCTTAAAATTTGGAAAAAATATCAAAAAAATCTCCTTCTGTTATTTGAACGGGGTAAACTTAATTGAAATTCAAATAATTAAAAACATCGAACTGGTGATGCTAATAACTAATAGATGCTAATACTAGATAGCTAAGCTAATACCAAATAGAACGCATATTTATTTACAAAGATAAATCTCGCGTAAAACAAACAACCTTTCTACCCTCGATATGCTACTAATATTACCATCAAAATTAAATTTATTATAGCATTTTTCGAGTTCAGTCAAAATCACAATTAAAACAAAGAACTTTAAATATTTTCATCTCTAACTCTACTATGACATATTAAGACAACATTTAAATGTGTGTGGCGGGCCTCATGCATCGGCGTGCTGTGCTTACCTCGTGTTGATTCCGCGTACACGAACATATGTACTTCGTTGTCGTAAAATCAGTCAATACTATCGATTCGTATAGAATACGAAAGCATTTTAATCGATTATACTTAAATAAACTTTAAGTCTATTTAGACACGACACAATTAATGTCATTTTATCTCTATTTTATTTTATTTATTATGTTATAACTGATAATTTTCTTGAGAACATCCACTCGACAGCCCGAATTAAAGAGACTAAACAAAATCGATTATACACAAATCGATACTATCGACTGAACGACAGAGACCAAACATTAACACATAACAAGTGAGGTGCTTACATACCATTACACAGTGGCTTTGAACACGGGACGTACACAATGTTATTGACGAACACTTTGTTCACGTGATTTTACTAGGAAACATTAAATTGAACGATGCGGCATCCATAGGGTGTGAGATAATGGAACATAAGACGCGATAATGGAGTTTGGGAGGTTATGAAATTACGATCATACAAAACTGTGTCTAATTGTGTTGGCTCTGTGATCGAAATTAGATTGATAATCAATCACTTTACACTCATTTTATGTATTCACTCAACTACATTACACATATCGCACCTTTAGAATAGAGGTCGCTTAATCCAAAGTTCATGTTTTTTTTTGTATAAACGCCAAAAATGTATTTGAGGAATTTTGTATATTTTCAGTTTTGATTTTAATACTTTAAGCCATAGGGCACATACCTTAAAGAATGCGCTTGCTTTAAAAGAGACGGAAAGTGTACTTTGTTCTTTACTAACTAGCTTTTCTAACTAATATAAATTTGGTTTTTCATTTTAAAAATTTAATTTTACAAACTAATAGAATACACGTCTTTAAGTGGTTATAAATATAAAACTCATTTTCTTAAAAATGTTGATTAAGCCACTTCAATTCTAAATATGTCAATTCTAAATATGTCATGCCACTTCAATTCTAAATAGGTGCGATATGCTCTTTTGCTTTTCTAATTATATTTTTCTTGACAACACTAAAGTCATCAATCGATTGACAAACACCGGAGAGTAATGTACTCAACTGTTTTCTCTATACTTATTTATTTACAGATTTGTTCATATTAGAGTTAGGTATATTCGCTTCAAGTGAGACACACGAAATTACCATAACTAAAAGTAATGAATATAATTTTGAATTTATATCACGGAATAGTTAATATTTTCCGGCTTCGAAAACCAAATTCAAATTCAAATTCAAAATCATTTATTTCAACTTAGATGCCAGTATAACACACTTGTTGAATGTCAAAATATAAATAACAGTGTAAACTCTACCACTGGTACCAAAAAAAGCCACAGTCCTGAGAAGAACCGGCGAAACAAACTCAGCGGGCTTTTTTTTGTCTTTTCTCAAATATTTACTTTTTTAGTAAAAATATTTACAATAAACGAAAAAACAAGTCAAAAAATACAATTAAAAAATAATAATAATAATCGAAAATGAAAAGGCCAGGAGCGAACGCACCATTTCCTCACACCGTGAAAATTGAACAGTGAATGCCTTGGAGTCAAAATGGATGTTAATATGTTTATTAATTGTATTCAATTAATATTTCCTAGTAATATATTCGGGCTAAAAATTAGAACTTTTATAAGGGTAGCTTCTCGAATACGAATGGCGGGGATTTTAACTTCGATTAGTGATTACGTCATACGTGTGTATATCATATGACGTAACCACATAGTTCGGGTGATACGCAAGAATGTTCGTCTCATATAACACCACTTGTTCGTATTCGCGAAGCAATCCCGATGCGAACTAGCCCTTAATTAAACTTATACTTACGCTAAAAACATCTTAAGCTCCATTAAAAAACGGACGTCACAAATATATATGGTTACAAAAAAAAATATAAACAAAAAATTTAAAACTCAATGATCTTCGAAAAAATTGTGTACAAGATCACTTGATTCTATTGCAAAGAAACATTTAGATATCTATTAAAGAAAAACTTTTATTTTAATTGAATCAAAAATTTAAGACCGATTTCAGTTGGTATCTATTCTAATTCTATAACAATATTCTGTGTTACTGTTTCTTCAACTAATTAATTACCTTAGTATTTATTTTTGTTTAATCAACCACACTTATGGACATAGTGTTTTGTTGAAAAGACAAACAATCAGAATTTCATAAGGAGAGGACATACACTTTTCATAGCTCACGTTTTGCAAATGCTCACAAGAAGTTTCCACGATGGAAACCGCGTAATAAAAACCGCAAAAAATATGATCTACATGATTACTTGTATGTAATAGGGGCGCGTTGGTACCGGTCATCGTAGTCGTCAAATACGACGAAGAGTTCGACGAGTGAACTAACCCATAAACAGACACAGCCCACTGAGTTTCTCGCCGGATCTTCTCAGTTGGTCGCGTTTCCGATCCGGTGCTAGATTCAGCGAAGCACTGCCCTAAGGCAGTAGGGATAGGGATAGTCTTAGCAATTCTCTCAAGCTGAGCCCGTACGCTCAGTTACCTGTCCGGCATCAGTCGAAGTACTCAACGATACGATTTGAAGCACATATCATTCAATAAACAATCGATCAAATAATAACAATAGATGATGCCGAGCTTTGCTCGTGTGTATTGTTTTATTATGGAAATTTAGAGTTTCTTCGGGCTTAATAAAAATGGTTTAACTATCATAACAGTGGTTTACCATTTGTGAAAATGTACAATTTGGAGATTTTTTTTTTTTTTTCAATGAGTCCACTAGAATAGTTTCAGCAAATAACCTGATCTCGTTTCGTTTAGTTTCATCTAAATCGATTAAAAACTCGAATGAATCATTTTTCATATAACAGAATATGTACACGTGTATTTAATATATCGAACATTTATATAAGACTAGCTGACCCGGCAAACGTTGTTTTGTCCATATATAAGATTTCTAGGGAATTTCTAGTGTAGAAAAAAAAACTTCATTTAATCACATAATGCCTCATTATAACAAAAAAAATACGTCTAAAAAATCAAATATAAATGTTAAGGGTGGACAACCCTTATCACTTAGGGGTATGAAAAATAGATAGTAGCCGATTCTCAGACCTACTGAACAAGCATATAAAATTTCATAAAAATCGGTCAAACGGTTTCAGAGGAGTATGGTAACTAACATTGTGACACGAGAATTTTATATATAAGATAACACTGGCAACAAAGGCGTCGCAAAAAGACAATTGCCATGCATAAAAAAGAAGAAACAGACCTCTGCTGCATTGGCGAAGGATAGAACTAATTTTTGCGAACTGTCAAATTATCTTAAATCCTATTAATCTGCCACCCTATAGACTACCTCGAAATAAAAAAATAATGATGGTTTGAAGAACCTGGCAACTATGTATAAAGCTTTTCAATTTTACGTAAAGGATACGCTGAAATGCCTAATTCTATAAAATTTTCGTTATACATCCCATACACGATCACTTGACCCGGGCGGTTCATCTACGCCAGGGCTTCCCGAACTTATTTTGTCTACTTTGAGAATAAATTCTTTTTTAGCGCCCCCATTTTTTCACCTACTTAAAAAGCACTATAGCGAGTCCTCCCAGTTGAAATTACTAATCGCCTCTCAAGCCTCTACACAACGCCCCCATTTTTTGCCTGATCTCTTACCGCCCCCTTTAGGCCTGCAGCGCCCACAATGGGGCGTTATCGCTCACTTTGAGAACGGCTGAAAAGGCGGGAAAGTTACGCACTGTGTTATTTAAAAAGTGGACAGTTGATGCCTTTATTGTGTAGTCGACTCTTGTTTTTTTTTTTGATGAAAATTATTGAATTTTCTTTTTTTAAATAAAATTATTTTTGTGATTGTGTATTTTTGTGTAAATTCAACTGGTACAACTCACAGAAATAGTTTTCATCGAATTTGACTGAATTAAATTTTTGTTATTTATAACAGAAATTCTTCAGAATTTTCACATCCCTAACGATTTTATCGACTTTGGTTAAGTAACCTAAGGCCAATTATGTTCTGTACTAGAACCATCACCTGTATCAATCAACAAGTATTTCAATGTAAGCAAAAAGGCTTCCCAAACCGTGAGCGCTCGTGAACATAAGTGAACACATACACTTCGAGTGACAACTGAAATCGGCCTACCCTGCATCCGTCACAACTCACCTCGGCTTTATCCCTCAACAAAGCTCGAAGTGTGGCTGCGAGATGCGGCAGCAGCAAAGCTCTGGCAGCCGGCGCGGCGCACAGTGGTCCACGGACCAACTCTAGTAGCGCCAGCATCCTTTGAGTGCCGAGACGACAAAGGGGCAACGCATCCAATGCACGGATTATGTATGCGCTGGGGGAGATCAAATTTAACATACTTACATACATACAATTATTATTGGTATTTTTTTTTTTTTTTGTGATGTGATTTTTAAATCTAATTCTTATAATCTCAATCTTTAGATTGCTGTTTTTAGATTAAATTATTGAATATAAATACATTAAAAACAATAAAAAAATATTAAGTTCAATTGGATATGCCTCTATGATCAGAATGGTATTTTTTCAACCGGGATGAAAAGTTCGCTTTTAGTCCCTTAGCACGCGGGAAAAAAGTACCCGATTCTCTATTATTTGTCGAGGTCCAGAGAAGGTTTAAAAGGTAAATAAGTATGAAAATCCTCGGAATTAAACAATAAAAAAAACGGAATTAAAAATAACAATTTTGTTTTTCGTTAATGTGAACCCTCCCCCCCCCCCATCGATTAAGGCACTACGAAGTCTGCCGGATAATAAAAATGGATTTGAATAACTCGAGTTATAGTAATTAAAACGGAGAAGATATTATAAGAAATTTAATGTTTACAATAATTTCTATTCATAGAAATTTTAATATGTTACTAGGTTAGACGTTCAAATAAAGTAATGGAAATGTTTGATAATGTATGTGGTGATAAATTACACAACTCTACAAAAAAAACTTCGTTCTTCGTCCTAACGTTTATACTAGGGTTTTCCGGTTAATTATTCACAAAAAGGAAAATAAAATATGTACCTTTTTTTGTATAAAGTTTGCTTTTGTGATAGTTATAGTAATAATACTCATTTTTAAATTTTTTTATAAACTTTAATACTTTCAAAAAAACCGCGCTATGACAGTGGGGTGTTTACGTTTACACAGAGACCGCTACCACTAGATGGCACTCGAGTCATAAATAACGATCAGGCGTTTTGTACAAGCCCAGAAAAACTTAAAATGTCACGAAAGTGTAAATACGATGCTGATGCACATTTTGTTTCATATGTGGTCGATTTATTAAAGTTCAAAAGCAAACTGTTTCATGCCATGTATTTATTTTTCGTCTAATTAACGATCTGAAATATCGAAATTTTATGCTTTGCAATCAAAGTCAAATTTGGAGTTGACCCGTGTTACTTATAACATCAAAATTTTTATTTTGAATTCGATCTTACCAGAGCTCTGTGTCCGGGTACACTTTGATGATGTGCGGCACCGCGTGCGGGAAGTACTTCAGCGCGGATCCCTGACACGTGAGCACGTGCTCGCCGCACCGCATCAGCCACACTAGCGCTTCTAGAAGCGTCTGTGCACACAAAGGTGTTAATCATCGACTGCGCAACACTGAACCCTGTCACTCGCCAATAATTATAATATTACGCCGGTAAGAGTAACGCCATCTATTGCCGAATAGTCGAACGATTATTGGAGGATTTAGTAGCACCTAGAACGCTCGAGAAGTACAACGCCATATATTGTCAGATAGCGGAAACACAATGGTAGGGATGTGTGGAGTATTCTCGATAATTCTAGGGATGAGATATCGACTATAAAAGCGGTGCAGGGATGGTACGCAGTCAGTTAGTAATCGGAACCACTCGAAGCGAAACAGCGAACGGATCACCTGAAGCGAAGCGGAACAAGCGAATTGAGAGTTTTAAAGTGTTTGTTGAGTGTTTTAAGTGTTCATACAGTTCATACAGTGTTATTTTTTTTTTTATTGCTTAGATGGTTGAACGAGCTCACATCCCACCTGGTGTTAAGTGGTTACTGGAGCCCATAGACATCCACAACGTAAATTAACTTGTAATTCGGTATAATTTTATTAAACCTGAACCCCAACACGTAACAATAAGTATCAAGTTTGTGAGTGAGGTCGACGTTATCGAAAACTGTTTATGCCTTCTTCGTGTGATTCAACACGTATGTGCGTGAGTTATTTTATTATTACAATAATAAGCTTTGTTTGTAACATGATTTTGCCGACTGTCCGCGTTTATTTTAACAACTACCCACAGTTAAAAAAATATAATTAGTCGTGAGTGTTCGATTAGTGATGTCTTCTTTCATTTTTATCACTAACCCACAAAATGACAAAACTATCGATAACGCTTTTCGACAACATAATGCGCATCACTATGCCCGTCCATAAGGCTCGTGAGTGGAAGAGAGAGCGAAATACTCGCTTCACCGCTCCGATCTTTTATGACCCAAGCTGCACGGACAAAATAATTCTACTATAGTTAAATATTAATATACTGTCTGTGATTGGGAATAAGCTGTCTACCATATCACGGACTCGTTGTACCGCCCGGAACTGGTGACCCGATCTACAACCATCAACCAACTACTTCCAAAGGCTCACGTCGAATAGCGCCTTGAAGCCGTCGTCGGCAGCGCTGTCGCCCAGCGCGCTGCGGAGTTGCCTTGAGCGCACCACCAGCCGCAGCAGGCTCTCGATGCACTTCATGCAGACCAGCAGGCGCTTGACGGCCGCCTCGCTGCTGTTCGCCGTCCGGATCACCCACACCATCACCGTTATCAGGGACCTGGACACGGTTACGTCAGCATTTAGCTTTTTTTGCTAACTTTTTTGTTATTGCTTAGATGGGTGGACGAGCTCACACTTTTCTTAGGTCTAAATCACTCTTATCGTCTTCTCGCATTAAAACTGTATAATCTCAAAACTTACTAATTTTACAGGAGAGTGTTTTAAAGGTTTAACATGTCATTGTGATATTTTTAATATTAATCATATTTGAAACATTTTTTTTCTTTACCAGTTACATTATCTGTCTTTTAAAGTAAGATAAAATAATGTATTAATTGTGTTAATAGTAGTCAAAATATTATAGGTAAATTAAAAAAAAAAAAAAAAAAACTAAACAACGCTCTTTTGACAGTATTTATGAGAAAAATACTGGTACCTACTAATACCAAATGATTCCGCATATTAACTCAATTTCGAATATTTTTGGAAATTGTACATTGATGTGCCTTTGGAAAACATACAGCATTGTATTATGAAGAAGCAGTGTGTACTTAGCTTAGATTCCTTGTCTATGTCCAACCATAGACCGTCAATTTAGTTCCATCTTTAGCCGCTAGGTGCTGCCAGCAAGTATAAAGGGAGCGCAGCCATCTTTGATCTACATAGCGTTGTGTACTTTCGTACTGTGAAGTCGCAAGTCCACAAATATTTATTCGACTTCTTATTAATTGCAAAAAATATTTATTTTGTGTTTCTATGAGTGTTATTTTGCAATCATTACGAGTATTATTTACCAATCCTATCATCGGACGCCATGAATCACGCGTCATCTGTTGGAGGTGATGTTGAGTCAAGCTCCATAATTTCCGAGAGGGAAGATGTCCAGGCGAGACGCGATGGAGACGCCTCGCGTTCGAACAGCTCGTCAAGCGAAAAAGAACAAAAGGAGTCTCTGCGTAAGAAACGACGAGGTTCAAAGGTAACGGTCGATCTTCGAATCGGCTCGTTATCCCACCAGGTCAGTGACGTTGTAAATCTAATAATGCATCAACTGTGTGTAACAATTGAATGTAACGAAAAATGTTGTAAACAAATTGATCTCGTCAATACGGAAATTTTGACAAAAACACAACAGATTTAAACTAATAATCTTTGTAACATAATTACTGAAAACTTTGACAAATCGTCTCCGTCGTACAAGTTACCCGTAAAAAGCGTTTTAAATTGTATGCGGAAAAAAGGGCCGTATGTATAGAAATAACACGTCAAAGTTTAATTTCCGTGGTCTCTAACAAAGTATCCTGTTGCCAACGCACCACTCATTGAGGAATTTTTGTTTGATAATAGTAAATTGAAATCTATTCAGTCCCTCGGAGGGCTACAATCCTATTTGTCACGATCTCGTACAAAAGGTAAGCCAAACATTATAAACAATCATAGTCTGTAACATCTGGCACAATCCAGAGGGGGGCAATTGAAGACACCGACGGGAGGCACTGAGTGCCACCAAAATTGTAATAATTTGTAAACCATGTATGGTTACCAAATACCGTAAAAAAAAAAAAAACAAAAAAAAAAAAAATAACAAAAAAAAAAAAAAAAAACCTTTTTTCTGCGGAAGAAAAGCGACGGATCAATGCGTCCAATTTTGGATCTTCGAGAGTTGAACAAGGTCGTAAAGATAAAACACCTAACTGTTTTCGGACACCTAGGTACCAAACTTTCTCCACCCAGGGGACTGGATGATAGAATTGAACATTTCTCAGGAATATTTTTCTAGTATCAGTCGCAAAATTTCGTCGATACTTCTTGAGGATCAGTACCAAGGTACCAGTATCGGTACCTCCAGGAAGGAATCGGTACCTTCTTATGAGTTAGTATGAAATGACATGCCTACCCTTCGGTCTGGCTTCAGAGCCACACCTTTTTGCTTCTATAACATGCGGGTCGCAGAGACCTTGCGTGCAAAGGGAACTCGAGTGCTAGTGTCTACTAGACGACTTCCTTTTTGGTCGACCAAGACAAATCCAAGTTGAAACTTCAGGCTGCAGAAGCTGTGAAGCTTTTGGATTAACCTTTTTTGCTTCCATAACATGCTGGGTCGCAGAGACCTTGCGTGCAAAAGGAACTCGAGTGCTAGTCTACCTAGACGACTTCCTTTTGGTCGACCAAAACAAATCCAAGTTGAAACTTCAGGCTGCAGAAGCTGTGAAGGTTTTGGATTATCTGGGCTGGCATGTCAATTTCCATTATATAGGGTACTCGGTCGCTCGGTCGCTCGGTCGCGGAGATATTGCGTGCAAAGTCGAGTGCTAGCTTACCTACACGACTTAATCTCGTTTCACCAAGACAAATAAACGTTTTTGTTCCCATAGCATGCTCGGTCGCGGAGACCTTGCGTACATAGGGAAGTCAAATGTTAACGTACCTACGCGACTTTCTCTTGGTCCTTGAAGACAAATACACCTTTTTGCTTCCACAGCATGCTCGGTCGCGGAGGCATTGCGTGCAAAATCGAAGTGCTAGCTTACTTACACGACATGATCTTGTTTCACCAAGACAAATAAACGTTTTTGCTCCCATAGCATGCTCGGTCGCGAAGACCTTACGTACATAGGGAAGTCAAATGTTAACCTACCTACGCGACTTTTTCTTGGTCCATGAAGACAAATACACCTTTTTTGCTTGCATAGCATGCTCGGTCGCGAAAACATTGCGTGCAAAGGGATGTTGAGTGTTATCCCACCTACGCAAATCCCACCAGGTCCATCAAAAGAAGTCCAAGTTGAGTCTTCAGGCCACATAAGCTGTAAAGCTCTTGGATTATTTGGGCTGCCAAGTCAGCCTTACAAAAAATCAATTAGTACACTGGTTCAAGAGATGACATGTCTAGGGATTCGATGGAAAATTGCGAGAAACGAAGTGGCCACTCAACAACATCCTAGCTCAAACTCTGACGGAATTACATCAATCTATGCTAACTTGCAAATTTTCTTGCGAAGTTTCAAGAAAAGGGGTAAAAAACAGGCCATCCTGCATGTGTTAACAATTAAATGCAGTGCTGACGCGAAGCCACATGTTAGACATTGCCGATACACAAAACCAACCATTTCCTGGCAACGGAAGCTTCGGACATGTGTAGGGGTTACAAATGCAGTGCTGACGCGGAGCCACATGTCAAACATTGCCGAGACCCAAAACCAACCATTTCCTGGCAACGGAAGCTTCGGACATGGGTAGGGGTTACAATTAGACAAAATATTAACGTCCTGTCTATGGTCAGCTCAACAACAGAAACGGCTCACCCACAAAAGAGCTATTTGCAATGGTAGTGACAATCAAAATGAATCTGAAAGTATTTCACTAACGTTGACCTTTCGATTTTTAAACCTAAGCGATAAGTTCAAGATAACTGTCAGCTTATCTCTCGGGGAGATACAACATCATAGCCGACAGGCTATCACGAGGAAATCAACCTGCGAAATGGCACTTTTTACCACAAGTGACCACAAAAGTTTTTCGAAAGTGGAGTCATCCGGATATAAACCCATTCGCCGACCAAGATTGGATACCTTCAGCAGACCGTAGAGGATGCAACTAGCACGGAGAATTCCTCCTCTCAACCTTCTCCCCAAAGTACTGACTCACTTCAACAGTATCTAGGGAACCTACCTGGTAGTGTTCCCAGACTGAGCGAAAGCATTTGGGTTTCCAAGCCCTCAGATCCCGAACGCTAGATAACTCGCACGAAATCCAAAACCTGCCCCCTCCACAGGTTAAACATTAACCCTGAAAGCTTAGAAAGGGGGGGGGGAGGTTGTACAAATAATGACTGGTCTAAACAGGAGAAGATTTGTTGAAAATTAGCTGGTGTCAATCCACTTTGTCAGCATACTTACCAGCAACTAGAAGATGGTGCATATGGTGCTACAGTTTTAAAATTGATCCTAAGTCTGCAGATGTTGCCAAATTCTTTCTTCTTTTCCAAAAAGAAAATTTTGCCTATAAAACAATCCTTCTGCATCATAAAGCAGCGCTGTCGACTTTCTGTGGGCGAAATACATGTAGGACAGCAAACATTCTCAAGCTCTCTAATAAAAATTGCTATTTTAAAAAAGCCATCGGAATAGCTAAACAAAATTCAACTACTTATTACAATTTTACTAAGTGTAGTCCCATTCACATGAGATCCGAGAATAGTTCTAAACTGGTTTTCTTCAAACCCAGCCACCACATCACGCCTCAATGTAGCTTGAAGGACACCAACAACCATGTTGCTGGCTACGGGACGCAGAGTTAATGACCTTACTTTGCTCAACATTTCTAAAGACAGTTTCTTTGATAACAGAGAAAAACATCTTTCTGATACCAGTCTTTGGGTCTAAAATTGAAATCCATTTTCGTCAATAATCTGCATAAGTGCTTTCTAAACATGAAACTAAAGACATGCCCGGTAAGATTCGTAAGGACTTTTTTCTAACTATGTGTGTTGTCACAAAAGCGGCATCCCGTACTGTAATTGGAAACTGGTCTTCGTTCAACCTTACGAGGTAATGGCATCAACGCATCTCTAAGAAGTGGTAGATCAGCAGTAGCCTCTGAGATGGATTGATAATGAACCAATGGACGAAATACTTTCTAGAGGCAATTGCAAATCATCCAAACGTTTACAATAATTATTGCCGAATAATAGAGCTTCGTAAAGATCCTCACGATTCTTTTTTTCAACACATTTACTTCTACATGATGTATATACATCATTTATACAATTTATACATTTTCTTGTATATACAAGATAAAATGTTTATTACAAACTTATAAATATTTTTTAATTATTGAATTAACGTGGAAGTTAACAACTGTTTTTTCGATTTAATAATTATATAAATTATGAACATTATCATTGCGCTTCATAATTTTATTATGGCTTTACCTATTTCATCATAGCGTTGTGCTTAATAATTTCACCAGCAGATAACAAACACGTCTTCATAATACAATGCTGTATGTTTTCCAAAGGCACATCAATATTACGGTTTTACATAACAATAAAACCGATATTATGTGCCGAGAAGGAAAACATACAGCATTGCAGGAAGTTCTTCCTGGTGAAGACTATGAAGATCAAAGATGGCTGCGCTCCCTTTATACTTGCTGGCAGCACCTAGCGGCTAAAGATGGAACTAAATTGACGGTCTATGGTTGGACATAGACAAGGAATCTAAGCTAAGTACACACTGCTTCTTCATAATACAATGCTGTATGTTTTCCTTCTCGGCACATAATATCGGTTTTATTGTTATGTAAAACCGTAATACTTTTAATGCGAAAAGACGTTATGTGTTCTTAATAATAGGTCGTTGCTCAGAACTGTTTTGAGCGTCTCCACGATCGACAAGTTGATGATTCTGATGTCATGATAGTAAACTATAACATGTACCGACCTCAAATTTCAAAACAAATGTGACGAATTTCTAAGTTATTGCGACGACACTGTCCTTTCAAAGCTTTTTTTTTTAATGCTTAGATGAGTGGACGAGCTCACAGCCCTCCTGGTGTTAGGTGGTTACTGGAGCCCATAGACATCTACAGCGTCAATGCGCCACCCACCTTGAGACACAAGTTCTAAGGTCTCAAGTATTGTTACAACGGCTACCCCACCCTTCAAACCGAAACGCATTGCTGCTTGACGGCAGAAATAGACAGGGCGGTGATACCTACCCGCGGGGACTCACAAGAGGTCCTATGTCTCGAGGTGAGTGGCGCCATTTACATTGTAGATGTCTATGGGCTCCGGTAACCACTTAAGATGAAGTGAGCCCGTGAGCTAGAAATGCAGAAAATTTGAGGCAAATTGCAAATCCCTAGTTGTATGGTTTATCGAAATACAGCGATCGATGTGCTTAGTGCGAGTTTTTTAACGTTTTCGATAGCGTAAAAGTTAACTCAAATTTGTATGGAGTTGGAACAGCGCCCCTAGCGGCAAACGCAGGCAAACACGGGTATCGATATCCCGACCTTTTCTACTGTAATAATAAATCAACCCTAATAAAAACAGTTACATTCATTATCGAAAGTATAAAATCAACTCACTCGTAAGCCAAAGCGTCGCAGAAGCTCTCGTCTATGTAAACGTGCAGAACGGGCTGGAAATGCTGGTACTTGTGATCGGCGACCAGCGATATGACCCTCAGCAGGCATTCAAACACCAGAACACCGTAGCTCTTGTCCGAATAATATTCTTGGTCTTCTTCGACCTTTGAATGAAGAATAAACCACTAAAATTAAAACTCCCACCGATATCACCAAAACTAAACATGTATCTATACTTCTATACCAATATTGTAAAGAGGAAAGATTTGTTTGTTTGTATTGAATAGGCTCCGAAACTACTGAACTGATTTGAAAAATTCTTTTACTGTTTGGAAGCTACACTATTCCCGAGTGACATAGGCTATAACTATATAACTATAACTCCAATAATGTAACCCAAGGTGTAAAAAATTACCTAAAATATTCTTTACATTGCGTGCCCTGCGAAAAATATTCATGATAGAATAAAATAATGTATTACGACTTTGTAAAAAACATTATTATTTACAAAAAGTGTCGCGACAGCATATGTCTAACTATTATAGTTATGCCGCAATAAGTGTTCCTTTATTTAAAAAAATAAAACAACGTCAAATATCGTTCAAGTTTTTGTTAAAGGCCCCAGCGGAGCCGGAGCGTGCCGCTAGTGTTTTATAAAAATGATGTAATATGAATAACATTTTACGACAGTCGTCTTATAACGAGTTCATAAAACTTCGATAACTCATTAATTAAACTTAGAAAATGAATTATTTTTCGTTTAGGTATATTAATGGAGAATGGAGAGTAGAAGTAAGGAGAGCTATCTCAGTGAAGTAATGTGTCCGCTGAGAGGGAGCCAATTAAGATGGCGCCACAATAGCCACACTTCTCCTCAAACCAGCAAACTTGAATTTGTATAAAACTACTTCCTACACTAACGCTATTTCGGAGTCTCCCAACAATAATAATAATTTGCTATTTAGATGTGGCCACTTTTTCAACTTTTCCCCTATCTACCCTCCATAGTTTACATCAAGGTAATACTTTACTGCCTTTTTTGGCTTCGGGAAGAGCGCCCATACAGCCTAGATAATACATTCAAGCTCGTTCGGACTAGGCAGTTTATGTATGACCCATAGGCAGTGGCTTATTTGTGATTCTGGCGTGGATAAGCAAAGGGTTCCCTACCTGCGTCAGTATGCTGAACAGCGTGTCCAGTATGTCCTGAAGGAACTTGACCAGCTCTTCGCTCGGGACGTGAAGCAGCTGGGTCAAGGCCGGCCGCAACGTTCCCGGCGTTCGATGCGTGCTCCATTTCAGAACACCGAGGATTTCCTCTGGAATAAAACTCGGGCGGTTGTCAATGTCGTCCATTACCACGATTAGTTAACAGGGGGTAGAAGATGAGCCGGTTGGCCCGTCAATGTAATGAAAATCTTCTTATCCCGACTTACTCAAATATATTTTTTTCTTTGGATTGCCAATTCGCCTTATTACAACACTACGTGTACGGTGTCACGCAAAATAAAAAGAAAACACAATCGTTTTTTTTTTTTGTCATAATATAATGAACTATAGGTACATTGGCTTACGTTAGATTTTCGCGAGACATACACATAATTAAAACTACTTCTTATTGTCATATGACATAAAATCACAGTTTCCGCAGTTGCCGACGACTGGGGCGTCATTCGACGATATTAGAATAGTTTCTATAAAAATATTTCTAGACTTCCACTATAGACTTTCAGAGGCATGAGTACTAAGTGTCAGTCGTATAGTCCAACGGTTGGCCCACCCTTCAAATCGGAAGGTACTACATCACGGCAAAAATAGGCCGGGAGATAATACTTAAGAAGTCGTCGTGGCCTAAAGGATAAGACGTCCGGTGCATTCGTATCTACCGATGTAACGGTGTTCGTATCCCGCAGGCAGGTACCAATTTTTGTATTGAAATACGTACTTAATAAATTCACGATTGACGTTCACGGTGAAGGAATCGTGTAATAAAAATCAAACCCGCAAAATTATAATTTGCGTAAGTACTGATGGTACCTCTGTGTGAGTCCGCGCGGATAGGTACCACCGCCCTGCCTATTTCTGCCGTGAAGCAGAAATACGTTTCGGTTTGAAGGGCGGGGCAGCCGTTGTAACTATACTAAGACCTTAGAAGTTATATCTCAAGGTGGGTGGCGGCTTTTACGTTGTAGAATCAGTTGTGCCGTCCACCCATCCAAGCAATACAAAAAAGGGTATGCACCTTTCTGCGTCAGTTTCGTGGAGCACAGCTTGGTGGCGACGGTGAGCGTGTCCCGGTGTATGAGGGACAGCACGCCCCGGGTCAGGCCCCGCTCAGCACCGGCCGGGAGCTCGTCCCGTTTCGAAGGCAGCCCAAGGCAGACCGCGGCCGCCTCCTTCTCCACCTCGGCGGGGTTCGACCTTTTGTTGTCAATCTGAAAGAATTGAAACGTTGCATTTTTTTGGAACGAAGTTCCTCATGGGACGATACGGACGGGTACCCTAACCGGGCAAAAACGTCCGTAATGTTAGATTTTTATGAGAGCATAGAACGTAGGAATCATGTGTGATGCGGATCTAGTCAGACAAAAACATTTAGTTGCGGTCCCACGACTCTACCAGTAACCATCAGATTATCAAGGACTTTTTGGCGGGAGCGCGAGGAGTGAAGTTGTGTGATTTGTTTTATTTTGTCTATTTAGTGTTTCTTCAGGTTTAAATGTTTAATAACGGTGGTTTATTATCTGTTTAGTATCTGTGAAAGTGCACAAATGTGGGAAAATGAAACAAAGCCGCTGGACGTAGCTTCTCGGAATCCTACAAAAAGTCTACTGAAAAAATCTCAGTAAATGACCACCATTTTACTGAGATTTTACTTACATCCCATATCATCTCATCTCATTTCATTTGATTTCATCCCACTTGATTAATATCTCAAATTAATCATCTTCATTTCATTTCATTTCATCATTTTTCACAAAAAATAAGAATATAAATTAAATTAAGACATGACTTAAAGGTCTTAGTTACCAGGTCACAAAATCTCTTTAATTTTTTTTATCAGATTATCAAGTTTTGTGACTGCCTATCTGAATACTTAAGGAATTGTTGTAAATAATTTAACTGTTGAGAACTCACTTTGTAAACGCACAGGTTGTGGTTGGTGTCGGGCGTGGTGGTCCCTTCGCGCTGCATGAGCCTGAGGAAGGCCAACGCGAAATGCCTCTCCGCCCGGTCCTTGGCTTCGTTCGAGCTCCGGTGTCTGCACAGGAACACCAGGTGAGCGTCTTTGAACTCCTCAATGTTCAGACACACCTGTAATAAATTCATCCATATGCAGCTGAGAGCCTTGAGAGGCTATTTCAGCGTAACCTCAACTAGTAGGTGAGCTCACGGGGCTCAAACCTGACGACGTTGCTAACACGAACCCTAGCAAAAGCCATACTTCGCAGAATCTACCACCGGATCGGAAACGCGACTCACTGAGAAGATCCGGCGAGAAACTCAGTGGGCTGTATCTGTGGGTTAATTTACTCGTCGAGCCCTTCGTCGCAAGCGACGAGTTCGACGATAACGATGACCGGTGCTTGAAGTACCTAAAAGCACCGTTAGTGGATCGGGAGGATCCGCAATGACGTGTTTAGGGCGACGTCGACTGCTTTCCATTCTTTCCGCAGGATCGGGAATGTAGTTACCGGCGGCCACGATGAGAGGGTTCTCGTGTCGTGCCGCTTTATCGAAGTGGCTGTTTTTGTAGTAAACAATGATACAATAGTCGACTAACTGTTCACAATACACTAGCTTTTGCCCGCGACTTCGTCCGCATGGAATAGTTCACAAATAATGCTTTATTTTAGAACAAATTTGGTTGGCATAAAATAAATATTAATATAAATATAATAAATACAGTGTTAGATAGCCCGTTTATTGAGGAAGGCTATCTATATAACATCACGGTAAGATCAATACAAGTGGAGCACCAATAAAGAATGTTTCAAAATAGGGGTTTAAATAGCTTCCTTAACATTCTATAATTCAAAAATATCTCATATAACATGTCATAGAGTGTTATAAGAGATTGCTGTACCTGCCTGTAACTGGCTTACATACCAGGACTTAATTTTATACTTGTTAATTTTAAGCTTGAATGTTTTGTATGTATTGCTGTTGGTGTGTCTAAATAAATAAATGAAGTGGGGGTAAAATTTAGCGTTATGCCAAAGTAACTATTCCACGCGGACGGAGTCGCGGGCAATAGCTTGTGTCCTTATAAAAACATTGTTATAAATTTATTTCCACGAAACTCAAAAGTATCTTTATAATACACTCAATCACAAACGTGATTACGCGAATGTGAACCTTAATGCTGTGGACTAAAATGCATTTTCCATACAAAACGTAACACTAACCTTAAACACTTCTTGCCAGCGCGGCCTGTCGTCGTGGTAGTACACAAGCGAAGTGTACTCGTTAGCTAACGGTACGCCAGCTCCAATCGAAATCACACCCTATTGTAAACGAGAGTGAGTTTACATTACATTGCTGCATGAGTATTAATCATTTCCAAATTTTTCTTTTTATTGCTTTTATGTGTGGACGAGTTCACAGCCCACCTGGTGTTAAGTGGTTACTGGAGCCCATAGACATCTACAAGGTAAATGCGCCACCCACCTTGAGATATAATTTGTAAGTTCTCAGTATAGTTACAACTAGCGATCCGCCCTCGCTTCGCTTCGGAAATATATATATATATATATATATATATATATAATTTATAGATATAGCAAGCTCACCGGTATGGTTCTCCCGTGTTGATCAACAACCCTGGCCACCAGCTCGATGTTCCTCTCCGAAGACTTCCCGCCACCCTTGGAGAACGAGCCGGAGCAGAGGGTCACGTAGAGGTCGTTGCGCGCGTCCCCCGGCAGTATCACTTCGGGGAAGCCCATCTTCCGTGCCACCACAGTGTTCACCACTATGTGAGGATTCTCTTCGCGGATCTGAAGCAGACACGTCTATTCAAAACACAAACTGTAACAGCTGACAAATTGCGATCAATGAGTAACTTTTACCTTCAAAATTTCTTTAAAAAATAATACTTTTTTGTCTGTCGTGATGACCCTGTCCGGAACTTAGGTGAGGTTTATCGAATTATTGTATTGTCGTCGGTCCTTGATACCCGTGAAAATGTTTGTAATTAGCGGAAGCCTTAAAGGTCATGTAATATGTATGTATATGTAATATAATGTATTATTTTATTTACATCAAAATAAAGTTTAGCCTAGTAAAACTATAGCACAAATTAAGTTGCTCTATAAAGAGAAACAACATTTAATGCTATTGCTTCACCACTTTTTATGTTTTTTTATATTTCAATATTCAAAAATGCTTTATTATTTCTAATGTTATGTCATATTTATAACATATTAACCTCTTTTAAGATAAATCGTATAGAGCAGTGATTCTCAACCACTGTTCCGCGGCACTTTTGTGTGCCGCGAAATTTCAAAAGTGTGTCGCCAAATTTTGCCAATCTATACTAATATTATAAAGAGGAAAGATTTGTTTGTTTGTTTGTTTGTTTCGAATAGGCTCCGAAACTACTGGACCGATTTGAAAAATTATTTTTCCATTAGAAGCCGACATTGTCCCTAATGAACATAGGCTACTTTTTTTAATTTTTTTTTATTTATTTTTTTGGTTTCATGTGTGTTTTAATGTTTCCGATGCGAAGCGAGGGCGAGTCGCTAGTATAATATAATTATATTAATATTATTAAATTATATCAAATATATATTTTTTTTCTTATTAGCTTGTAATTAATCCTTCTTTAAACGTTTAAATATTATTAAAACATATAGTAGTTTATTTCGTATATTTAATGTTTTTTATAAATGTTTTATGCAGTGTTTTAGAAAGTAAATAGTTTAAATCTTTTTGTTTGTGTGCCGCCAAATTTTAAAATCGTTAAATATGTGCCGCAACAAATAAAAGGTTGAGAATCACTGGTATAGAGGTTACATAATTATGTATAGGAGTTATTAAAAATGTGTGAATAATCTCACAATACAATATATGAATCCTTTTCTGATTTGCCCCAGTGCTGCGGAAGCACTGAGAAGACGAGCTATTCCCAAATCTTGAAAAACAAAACCACATCAATTTTGAGACACAAACGTGCGTCGTACCTGTTTTAAATCACCTTCAACTAGATGTATGGAAACCCAGAGTCCTTGCGAGTGCTTGGCGTCCTTCAACTCCCGGTTGGCCATCACCTTCTTCAGCAGAGCATCTAAATTCTCTTTTTCGTATCTGAAATTCATTTATTTATTTATAATACAGTAATAAATATACATCTATATATATATGTAAAAATGAATTGCTGTTCGTTAGTCTCGCTAAAACTCGAGAACGGCTGGACCGATTTGGCTAATTTTGATCTTGAATTATTTTGTGGAAGTCCAGAGAAGGTTTAAAAGGTAAATAAATAGATAGATAGATGAAAATGCTCGGAATTCAATAAAAATAACAATTTTGTTTTTCCATTAATGTGTCCCCCGTCGGGCGGATTGCTTTTGTTTGTTTTAAGTTTATTTTATACAAAAGTTTAGGCCTTTAATTTATCGATTAAGGCACTATGAAGTCTGCCGGGTCAGCTAGAATAAAAAAGTTCTCGAACAACTTGGTGCACGTGGATGAAGTGAAACTTATTTTTCGGTGTGTAGTGTAGTATTGTGGTTTTCTTCATTTTTCATCCTTAAATCAGATTGCTCTTGTAATAGGGAATTCTGTGTATAAGAGATGCGACATCTTCAACATTTATGTTATATATATATTTTAAATTATCGATAGAAAAATATATATATATATTTTAAATACTTTATTAAAATATTGGACGCTACTCGTTGCTAACGCTCGCGCTGGCCTGTAACAGGTATACTACGCGTATGCATTCGAGTGCCACGTATTCACTCTCGCTCTGTCTTTTTCTATTCCATGTAGCAATAAACGTTTAACGCAACCTTGTTGGAAGTCGCATTAGAAGTTTCACTTCTATAAACTTACGCGTAAAAAGGCACTTGTATGTGCTTGTCAGGGTTGTCCGACGTGAGGTGGCGCTTGATGTCAGCGCAGGCCACGCCGAACGGCCTCCGCATCGCGCCGGCCGACGTGCTCATCGACACCGGCTGGGCCACTGAACTGCGCCTGGAAACGTCCGCCGATATTAGGGTATTTCTCACAGCCCACCTGGTGTGAAACGGTTACTGGAGCCCATCTACAACGTAAATGCACCACCCACCTCGAGATATAAGTTCTAAGGCCTCAGTATAGTTACAACGGCTGCCCCACCCTTCAAACCGAAACGCATTACTGCTTCACGGCAGAAATAGGCAGGGCGGTGGTACCTACCCGTGCGGACTCACAGGAGGTCCTACCACCAGTAAAACAAGAGGTCCTACCACTAGTAAATGCCAGATCATGGCACACTGCAAGCACGGCAACGTCCCCGCTCCAACCCAGCGATTAGCTTGTCATTTGAATTTGACCCTTAAATCGTATGTCGTATGTTTCATAACGTCAATATAAAAAGTCATCAGCGGGGTATCAACCGTTCTTAGTGATCTTACAGATACAATATAGAGCCGTGCCGCAGCTGTGCCGTTACAGCGTGTCATGACCTTTAGAACGCGTCGAGGGACCTATGGGGACTTTTTGGCGGGAACGCGAGGAGTGAAGTTGTGTGATTTGTTTTATTTTGTCTATTTAGTGTTTCTTCGGGTTTAAATGTGTAATAACGGTGGTTAATTAACTGTTTAATATCTGTGAAAGTGCACAAATATGGGAAAATGAAACAAAGCCGCTGAACGTAACTTCTCGGGATCCTCTAAATACTCCACTGAAAAAGTCTCAGTAAATGACCACCAAATTTACTGAGATTACATTTCATCCCATATCATCTCATTTCGTTTAATTTCATCCCAGTTGATTAATGTCTCAAATTAACCATCTTCATTTCATTTCACTTCATATTATCATTTTTCGTAAAAGTACCTAAGAATATAAATTAAAATAAGACATGACTTAAAGGTCTTAGTTACCAGGTCATAAAATCACTTAAAAAAAAGGGACCAATGGGCGAGACGACACTTGTCTTAAGAAACACGTAATCAATATCCAAAGACTTCCACGATGAGAGAACAATGTCCCGCCATTTCTGAACTCGAAAGATGTTCTCACATCTGTGGAAAGGTGGATTTTTTTGGCAAACGAGCATACGGCCCTCCTCATGGTGAGAGATCACCGTCGCCCATGGACATCAGCAATGCTAGTGGCATAGCCAAACCCCTTCATATCAATCTATGGTATTACAAACGAAATATAGATTGGTGACGAAAAATAAATCCGACAAAACCCTAAATCACTCTGACGGAATTTACAAGCATAACATACATACATAACGTATAACATACAAGTTACATCTATCTACGTAATATCACCAGTTCATTAAGCAATAATATATCTTAACATTAGACAATTAAGGTCGAATATGATAGCCGCGAAAATCACATTTATTCGTAGATATTAGTGTATAGTTTATTTTATCTTTTTCTAGAGGGTTCGACGGTCTTTAAGCGCTAAACGTTTGAAATCATTTAGTTCTATTACAATTGTAAAAGTTCAACAAACTATCATGAGACCTAATGTCCCTAACGTTGAGATATTTAATTTCAGTAAAATAGTATATTTAGTTACCTGTGATCAACATTTTGAGCGTCCATAGACCCTATTCTCACGACGTGACACACTAAATAAACTTTCTCGTTCTTCATGAAGTCACTGCCGAAATCCTGAAAAAGAATAAAAAATATATGAATGTATGTACCTATAATCAATCGAGTTCTTACAGAGTGAGAGAGAGAGGACGAGTGAGAGGAAGAGAGAAAAAGAGAGAGAGGCAGAGAATAGTACAGTGAAAAGCAATTAACATTAAAAAAACAGTCTTCAGGCAGATATAATTGTACAATGGGCGGTCTTATCAACTAAAGCATATGTGTTCTTACCGTGAAGACGACATTGGTGGTCGCGAAATTCGGCGTGGGCCATCTTATCAGGAGATGTTCGGTCAACTTGTTCCCTGCCGCGTCGTGCAAGGACAGCGACAGCTCGGCCACGTCCGCCACTCGACACACGAAGTTGTGCACTCGGACGCAAACCGTGAACGTCCTCACTCCGGCCGGAGTAACGTTCGGTGTTACCGGCGTCGTTTCCTGGAATCGTTTAGTTTTTTCAATTTTTTATGGATTTTATGACCGGGTAACTCAGACCTTTAAGTCATATCTTATTTTAATTTATTAAATATTCTTATTTTTATGAAGAATGATAATATGGAGTGAAATGAAATGAAGATAACTAATTAGAGACATTAATCAACTGGGATGAAATTAAATGAGATGAGATAATGAAATATAGTCTCAGTAAAATGGTGGACATTTACTGAGATTTTTTAGTGGACTTTTTAGAGGATCCCGAGAAGTTACGGCTTTGTTTCATTTTCCCACATTTGTGCACTTTCACAGTTATTAAACAGTTAATAAACCACCGTTATTACATATTTAAACCTGAAGAAACACTAAATAGGCAAAATAAAACAAATCACACAACTTCACTCGTCGCGCTCCTTCAAATGGAACTTCAAGATAATATATTTATCAAGACCATATGGATGGGTGAAAGGCTATTTGATTTACGCGATATTTTGTTAAATACGCGACATTCATCTTTGTAATTTAAGATGCGTTTTGTTTGGTATTAAGGTCAACAGTTCGATGTTTTTTTCATCGACCTTCAATTATGTTTACACCATTCAAATGGTTAAAGAAGTTTTTTGAAGTGACACTTCTAATGCGACTTCCAACAAGGTTGCGTTAAGCGTTTAACGCTACATGGAATAGAAAGAGACAGAGCGAGAGTGAATGCGTGACACTCGAACACATGCGCGTAGTATACCTGTTACAGGCCAGCGCGAACGTTAGCAACGAGTAGCGTCCAATGTTTTAATGAAGTATTTAAATATATACCTATACATATTTATTTTTCTATCTTTAATCAAAAATATATATAATATAAATGCTGAAGATGTCGCATCTCCTATACACAGCATTCCCTATTACAAGAGCAATCTTAAGGCTTAAAAATTAAAAAAACCACAATACTACACATCGAAAGAAGAAGTTTCACTTCATTCACGTGCACCAAAGTCAAACGCGCACCGTTTTTTCATGATATTTTTTCCAAAATTTAATCTTTAAATGGCTCCCCTGTTAAGTTGCAAAATTTCGGTTAAACCAAATAGCCCTTCACCTCTCGATATGTGCCCTTAGTGACGCTTGGGTCAAAGGGCGCTATATCTAATCAGATTCTAGTATAGCGAAGAATCCAAATTCGGGAGATTTTGAGGGCTCCTAGATTGACTTTAATTACCTTCAATATTGAAGCGTACCTTATAGCTATTTAACTAAACTAAAATCTTCGGATACCATCGATAGTGGTTACCGCTCACCATGTTTTTATCGATACGAGTGTTGGCCTCGTCGTGTAATGCGTTCAAACGATACGTCGACATCTTCAGCGGATCGACGAGTTGACCATTTGAATTCCTCACCGCCAACTCCATATCTAATGTCCTGAGTACCAAAAGAATTCGACTATTACCCATATTATATTACTATATTACCCGAAAAAAAATTGTTTACACGTCGTTAAAGATTACGTTCCCTTTATCAAAGACATTTTTTTTTTCTTAGATGAATGGACGAACTCTCAACCCACGTGGTGTTAAGTGGTTACTGGAGCCCATAGACATCTACGACGTAAATGCGCCACCCACCTTGAGATATAAGTTCTAGGGTCTCAAGTATAGTTACAACGGCTGCCCCACCCTTCAAACCGAAACGCATTACTGCTTCACGGCAGAAATAGGCAGGGTGGTGGTACCTTACCCTCGCGGATTCACAAGAGGTCTTACAACCAATTGTTGTTGTTTGTTATTGTTAAAATTGTTTACACTAGGTTCCATTTATCAAACACATTTCGAATTGAACTGACCAACCTCGAATTTTCAAAGTCGAACATGATACTAAATTCAATGGGTCATTAGAAGCAGCCATATCGTAATCAGTATAGTATCTATTCAAGGTCAAGATTCGACTAGATGCAGGCAAGGTAGGGCCGTTCATTATAGTATAGTCTTCGGCGGAGGCCTAGATCTAGCAGCGAACATCTGCAGACTGATGATGATGATGGTTACAACGCATTCCTAAAGTCAAAATGCTATGTTTAAGTCTTGCGTGACGGATTTCAACTTGGCGTTTTTGCAGCAAATATTTCTAGTATTTATACAAATTTCTTATTGAAATATCAGTCACACTCTTGGGATATTATGTATAGTATGGCGACATTTTTTCACGGCCCACCTGGTGTTAGGTGGTTACAGGAGCCCATCGACATTTACAATATAAATGCTGTCAGAGACCTTGAGTCATGAGCTCTAAAGTCTGTTTTTACAGTACATCGGCTGCCCCACCCTTCAAGCCGAAATGCATTACTGCTTCACGGCAGAAATACGAAAGGTATTGGTACCCACCCGTACGGACTCACAAGACGTCTTACCACTAGTAATTTATAAATAATGGCCCCTAACCGCTGAATACAAAGTGGAAATTAGCCTGCTTTGACTTAACAGCAATCGATGACTCTGGCAATGAAAATGTTATAAACCTCACCTATTTCCCCTGTCGATAGTGAATACAGATGTCCTGGCGACTCTTCGCAGCTGGTCTTGAGGAAGCGCTCCGCTGGCGGCCTGAGCTCTTAGCTCTAATAACGCACGCATACTTACTTCCATAAATTTAAAACGTTCATCATTATTCTGAAATAGAATGACAGAACTGTAGCCGATTTTTGTTGTATTTTTGACGGGCCTATTGTGTAACAATCAGGATCAACTACGACTAGGTTATTTTGTACGTAGGCAGTATCTTTTCTGTCTTTCCTCCCTTTCCATCTTGTAACAGCAAGGTCCCAAGACCTTGTTAGGTTCTTACTTTGCTAGATAGATGAATTTCATTAATGCATGTATGTCACGTCTGGTCTAAGTGGATTCTGGTGCCCATTGACATCGCGATCACAATACAGAGATTCATCTTGAGCCAGGACCTCGAAGTATCAAATATTTTATATAAACCCCCGAAAGCTGATTTGCGTCAGAAATGGGGCAGGATTGTGTGGCCGCCGATGTGAGCTTACAATACGCCCTACAACCAATTACGATCGTGACTTTCATTAATGTTTCTATACTCACAATATACAAGTTCTTCCATTGCTCTAACCAGTCTCGCAATGTCACCGCGATATCGTGAACGACGCCATAGCCGCCAGCGGAAGCCACTACACTTTCGCTGCATCTAAAATGTAGAGTATAAAGTCCTTTGTACTACTCCTATTTATTGCATTCTCTATGTGTTCCAATATGGCCTTACATAATTACCATAAACTATTTAGGCTTCGCTTCGTAAATTAACGCAGTTTTTACCCCTAACGCAGAGTTTTAAAAAGGATCAAAATAAAATTGAATGCCCCTATTAATTTCTGATACATAATCACAGATTTAGACCTTTCTAAATGCCCATATAATTTGTTTATTCGTAACATATATTATCTCGGAAATTTCCTGACCGAACGACAATTTTGAACATTATCTATGCAGTTCAGAATACGATAATACCCAATAATATCAACTTTTTTTTTCATAATTCAAACTGTTTCGTACTGAATAGCTTTCAACAAAGTCTCAATCCCATTTATGTTTCCGTTGAAAAACGACAGTCTACGTATGACGTCAGAAGCGAGTTGTTAGAATCTTAAACAAACAGGAATATTCGTTACTAAATCATTATTTAAGGTACTCTCCAATAGCAAATCGAAATCCTTAAAATGAATAGGTTACGAACAAATTTAGTATACGGTTTTCGAGTAAGGGCGGTGAGCGGTTGTTGAAGGATTTTACTAAGCTCAATCCCAAAATGCCCATTTGTGAATTCGCACTCACAGGTTTTTTAGAAGATTAAGTAAGTAAGGTAATACACGGTAATCGGTCCTTGATGCGTGTACAACCTTCCAAGTTGATCGGAAGTCTGGAAATCTGTAAAGCTTACGTTCAAAGATTCTATTGCATACTCGTACATGCGAAGCTAATAAAAGCGTCTTACTAAGCTCTAGACATCAGTTTGACAAGGTATAAAACAGTTTGGTATATCAAACGGTAAACGGTCGCCCAGAACACGTCACTTCGGATCCTCCCGATCTAGTAACGGTGCTTTTAGGCACTCCAAGCACCGGTTACCGTTCTCGTCGAACCCATCGAAAATGAACCAATAGACACAGCCCACTGAGGTTCTCGCGAGATCTTCTCAATGGATTGCGATTCCGATCCTTTGATATATTCAGTAAAACATTGCCTTTGCTAGGACTAGTGTTGGCTAAATGTTTTGACATGGGTAGAAAAACAAAAAAAATGGTATAATACAGATGAAAAGAGGTCAATATTCTGCAAGTTACGCAGTTTCAATACAAGCAACCCTATTATCGAGGTCGTAACATAAATCTGGTTGAATGTTATAAAACAGGGCCAGTAGCGTAATGCGAATATCAATTATTACAAATAATATTTCAATTAATTTAATATCAAAATTGTTTGCGATAATAAATATCGACAAATACATTTATGCTCCGCCGAGTAATTATTTCTGGAGATGTATTTTATAATATGGACAAACGAGCTGCATTCTATTCTAAGCTTCAAATTCTTAAAAAAATGTGCTCTACTAAATATAGATTTTTATCTACCTATGCTGATAGCCTTGAGAGGCTATGTCAGCTTCGCCCTAACGTAGTGAGCTCACGGGGCTCAAACCGGAGTTTTGCTAGCACTGGCCCTAGCAAGAGCGGAGCTTCGCAGAATCTACCACCGTATCGGAAACGCAACCCACCGAGAAGATCCGTCGAGAAACGCATTGGGTCTGTGTCTATGGGTTAATTCGCTCGTCGAGCGCTTCGTAGCAAGCGACGGGTTCGACGAGGACGGTGACCGGTACTTGCGGTACCTAAAAGCACCGTTAGTGGATCGGGAGGATTCGTAATGACGTGTTTTGGGCTCAATATAGACCAGACTATGCTGAGTTATATGACCGACTCTAAATATAATTGTATTGATATGAATATATTATGTAGTGCTTTATTCGGTTATCGCGTGCTGTGGAAATAAAACTGCTTTTACGTCGACAAAAACTGGAACAATTCGAAACCTGGGAAACAATATAATGACATAATAAATACGAGATTAAACTGGAAAATATATTATTTTTATTAACAAAAGCCCTAAGTTTCTCATAGATTCTAATATTCAATCTCACCAGTTAGTAGTGAAATTGAATTCGGAATCAGTCGTGGTGACTATTTGCCTGTGAAGGCGTAGGTATAAAAATCTTGTAATAATTTAAGATACTCCTTCATGGCAGAATATACATATCTTCATTTTGTTTGAAATTACTAGCTTTATTTGGTTGATAAACAATTAAACTATCTATATTGCTTGTCATCTCGTCAATATTAGCATAATATATGGAGACTTTCACAAACACACATCAGCTGCCGAACCACCAATATTGCTGGACAAGTCTTGGCCAAACATTACAGGCCCACTTTTTTTTTTTTAAACAATAACATCACAGCTTTTCTTAACGGACGCGTGATTCATTCGGCAACACATGATAATCGTACCGACGGCCGTTGACCTCAATTAGTTATATTTTATTACTTTTTATTAAGGATATAGGAGTGGGGTGGCTCACTTTCGTTTTTTTTTTACTTCTTTAATATTTTGTTATTGTTACTCAGAGTAGATGGGTTTTGTTATACAAATATTTATCTGAAAAAATATACATACATATATATAGTTATTTATTTCAATATCAGGTGGACAAGAATCACTGCAGAAATTTAATAAGAATAGATAATAGATGTTTATTAAATCTACAATTTCAATTTTAAATTTTTCGAAAGATTGGGCTTAGAATTAGAAACTCACGGCAACAGTGATAGAAATCATAACGTCATTACGTCACAATATATAATAATATAGATAGATACTCAGTAGACAGGGTCATGACCTTAGCGTCAGGTAACTTTTTAATGGACTGTATCATATTGCCCGCCGACAGATAGCTTGGACAAAGTAGAAGGAAAGAGACCCCGCGGCCGATTACCTAGCCGTTGGTGTAATCAAATAACCGCCCTAACTGGGTTGCCAGTCGCAACCGCTATTCGAGAAGCTGACGACCGGACGAGATGGAAACAGCTCACGAGACAGGCCACGGTCAAGTTTCAGGGACACGACCTTCAGCAATGAAGGAAGCGACGAAGAAGAAGAAATCAGGTCAGGTTGCTCTATCCTCGACTCGGATTGCGAGTGACGTTGAATGCGCCCAAACTTTCACAAAAATTCCATAAAAACATCTCCATATGTGTTTATGCATAAAACATTTATTATTATATGCTATTTTTTTCACCTTCCGCCTATTTCGTAGAACCCCAAAGCTGTCGTTCCGTAGACGTCTACAAGCCGCTCTGGGGTAAAGGTATGTTTAACCGACTTCAAAAAAGGAGGAGGTTCTCAATTCGACTGAATTTTTTTTGTTTGTTGCCTCATCGCTTTTGACTGGGT